>NC_034597.1:43020542-43032600 GCF_900095145.1 Mus pahari
TCTCTCTCTCTCTCTCTCTCTCTCTTCTTTTTTTCATGCAGGTGGACAACCATTTTTGTTGCCTTTTCCTAAACACAGTATAACAATGACATATAACATTTGTATCAAGTTAGGATTATGGGTAATCAGGAGATGTTTCAGTGTATCAGTATATAACAGTGGTTCTCAACCTTCCTAATGCTGTAACTCTTTTATGTAGTTCCTCGTGTTTTGGTGATACTCCCCAGCCCATACCATATAAGTATTGCAAAGCTACTTCATACCTGTAACTTTTGGTATTGCTGTCTCTTGAAATGCTATGCATGCAGCCAAACATGACACTGAGCAAGAGGACCAAGAGCAAGATTGTGAAGTTAGGGCAAGAACTGAAGGAGCAGAAGGGGTTTGCAACCCCATAAGTAGAACAACAGAATCAACCAACCAGAGCCCCCCCAAATCTCACAGGCACTAAACCACCAAGCACAAAGTATACATGGGGGCATCCATAGTTCCAGCTGTATATGTAGCAGAGGACTGCCTTATCTGACATCAGTGGGAGGGAAGACCCTTAGTCCTGTACAAGCTTGATGATCCAGGGTTGGGGAATGCTAGGGTACTGAAGCAGGAGTGTGGGGAGGAGGGGGTATAGGAGCACCCTCATACAGGCAGTGCGAGAAGTGGAGGGGATGGGGTTTTTGGAGGGGTTCGTGAAGGAGCATAACATTTGGATTGGAAATACATAAGAAAACCAATAAAGAAAAAGAAAAAATAACATTAAAAAATCACAAATGGAGGCAACCTTGGAGAAGGACAACCTACAAAAGAGATCAGGAGCTACAGAGGCAAACCTCACCAACAGAACATAGAAAAGAGAATCACAGGCAAAGGAAGTACCAGAGATGATATTAAAAGTCAATCAAAGAAAATACAAACAGTAAAAAACTCCTGACTCAAAACATCCAGCAAATTCAGGACACAATGAAAAGAACAAACCTAAGAATAATAGAAACAGAAGAGAGTGAGGATTAGCAGTTCAAAGGCCCAGAAAACATCTTTAACAAAATCATAGAAAAAAAAAAAAAAAAGTCCGTAACCTAAAGACTGAGATGGTCATAAATTTCCAAGAAACCTACAACACACCAAATCGATTGGACCAGTACAGAAAATCATCCTGTCACATATTAATCGCAAATATAAATGTACAGAATAAAGAAAGAAAATATTGTAAGCTCTAAGGGAAAGAAGTCAAATAACATACAAAGGAAGACCTATGAGAATCACATCAGACTTTTCACCAGAGATGATAAAATCTTGAAGATCCTGGACAAATGTCATGCAGACGCTAAGAGAACACAAATACCAGCCCTGGCTACTATACCCAGAAAAATTCTTTATCACCATAGGTGGAGAAGGTAAGATATTTTGTGACAAAACCAAATTTCAACAATATCTTTCCACTAATCCAGCACTACAGAGGATACTAGAAGCAAAATTCCAACAAAAGAAATGTAATTATACCCAAGGAAACCCAAGAAATGAATCATCTCACAAGAACCCCAAAGAAGAGAATCTCTCTCACTCACAAAACCCCCAAGTAAAACAAAAATAACTGGAACTAACAATCACCTGTCATTAATGTCGCTCAACATTAATGGACTCAATTCCCCAATAAAAAAAGGCATAGACTAAGAAACTGGAAACATAAACAGTATCCAGCACTTTGCTGCAGAGAAGAAACATACCTCAGTGGCAAACAAATACATTTCTTCAGAGTAAAGTGCTGCAAAAAAAAAAAATGTTTTGCAAGCAAATGGTCTGAAGAACCAAGTTGGAGAAGCCATTCTAATGTCCAAGAAAGCAGACTTTCAACCAAAAGTTATCAAAAGAGATGAGGAAGGACACTTCATACTCATCAAATGAAACATCTACCAAGAGGAAGCATCAATGCTGAACTCCTATGCCTCAAGTGCAGTGGCACCCTGATTTGGAAAAGATATGTTGCTAAATCTCAAATCACACATTGAACCGCACACAAAAATGGGATGTTTCATCTCTCTACATTCACTGATGGACAGGTCACTGATTCAGAAATTAAAGAGAGACACAGTGTAAGTAAGAGAAGTTATGAACCAAATGGATTTAGCAGATATCCACAGAACATTTCACTCCCAATTTTAAAAAGTATACCTTTTTATAAACACACCATGGAACCTTCTATAAAACTGACTATATAATCAGACACCAAACAAGCCTTAAAAGATACAAGAAGATAGAATAACACACATTCTGTCATATCACTGGGAACTAAGACTGGTCTTCAATAACAACAAGAACAACACAAAGCCCACATATTCATTGAAACAACTATCTACTCATTGATAACTTGGTCAGGAAAGAAAGGCTTTCTATAATTCAATAAAAACAAAGAAGCACCAAACTCCATCATTTGGGACACATGGAACGCAGTGTTATCAGGAAAATCCTCAGCACTGAGTGCCTTGGTGAACTGGCCGTAGCAACCAGAAAGTCCCAGATAACAGAAAAACAAGAGCCCCCAGTACCCTCCACGGGAATGAAATTACCTAAAATATCAAACAAAGGGGAAGGAGAACCTGTTGAGACAATGTCTAAAGGTTAGGAATGGTCCCCCAGTTGAGGGAAAAGGCTACCCACCCATCTCTAAAATTGTAACCCAGAATTGCTCCTGTCTAAAGGAAATACAGAGACAAAGAATGGAGCAGAGACAGACAGAAAGGCCATACAGAGACTACACAACTTGGGCATTCATCCAACATGCAGACACCAAACCCAAACACTATTTCAGATGCCAAGAACTGCTTGCTGACAGGAGAGTGATGCAGCTGACTCCTGAGATGCTCTATAAGATCCTGACCAATGGAGATGGAGATGCTCATAATCAATCCTTGGACTGAGCACAGGGACCCCAAAGGAGGAGTTAGGGGAAGAACTGAACTAGCTGAAGTGGTCTCATCTGGCATCAGTGGGAGGGTAGGCCCTTCATACTGTGGAGGCTTGATGCACCAATGTAGAGGAATACAGTGGTGGTGAGGCAGGAGTAGGTAGTTGGGTGGAGTCTTCCACTAAAGAACTGCTTGTGCATAGCCCCCTTCCAGGAGACCTCTCTGTGTTCCCAGCCACTTCCAACAAAAACAACAAGCCCCCTGGAGCAATCCAACTGAGCTAGCCAGATACTCTCCTCCCCATAGAGACATAGCCAGAGAACCCTCCTCCAGGCCCTTTCCCTTCGGGCCTCAGGCCAGAGTCCACCCGAGGGTCCCTCCTGTACCCACGCCCTCTCAGCTCTTCTCCCACATCCAGCTGCATCTTCGGTGTCCAGGACTGAGAACCTGATGTCCCCGGCCTCTGTGCATCCCAGGGACTCCAGAATCAGATCTTCCACAGTACCCAGCAGTATGCGAGGTACAGAAGAGTCTGAGCCCAACTCTGGCAGGTCCAGGGGAACTGCAGACTGCGCCTTGTCCATGCCCAGAGTCGGGTCCTGCAGCTTCCGACAACCCGATGCCTGCTCAAAAGTGCCTGTGGGGTTGAGCAGTAAAACTCTCGATCCCCCCTTGCCCAGTGGTCTGAGCCCTGGGCTGAACTCCAAAACCCAATTCTTACCCCACAATTACTATTAATCTATCGTGGTACATGCTTTATTCCCAGCATTTGTGAGGCAGGGACAGGAGAATCTCTGAGAATGAGGCCAGCCTGGTGATTTTCAGGACATTTAAAGCTACAAGGGGAAATCTTGTCTCAAAAACATTTGCCAAGGCTCACAAGATATTTTTGTTTATGTTTACTGTATCTCTTCATATTCATCTTCTTAAAAATGAAAACAATAGGGTTTTATACAAGTTATATATTGCAAGTTATGATATGCACTCACTGATAAGTGGATTTGTCCTGGCTCCAGTCCACAGGTGACACCATCTCTCCTCTGGTCTCATTGGTGTCAGTGGGCTGATTCTAGAAAGATTGCCACAAAACCAACAACCTACCAATGTGTATAGGACTTCTGCCTAAAGACGGACCAAGACAGAAGAGATAGAGGGGTGGTAAAGTAACGGATTCTGATTTCACCATCTGAGTTCTGATAAGCGACGTGTTAACCCATAACAACACCTTATTGTTTAGTGCCTTTTATCTGAGATGTTCTGGGGACATAAGAATGACAATGGGTTTTTTTAGAAGGAGGAGGGAGTTTCAAGGAACAAGAGGGGATAATTTTATAATGAACTTTAAATTAGAATACATGTTGTATGGTTTTGTTATTTTCACAAGAACAGCTTGTAAAATAATCTTCCCTAGTAAACACTCATGATTACAGTAAATCATTTAAGGACTGCTCATGCAAGTATATTATGCTTCCAGCAACGTTTCCCCTTACTAAACTGAGACATCATTCCTTACACCACCCCTCTCCTCAGCGCTTTCCAAGATGAGCCTTCTCACCATCTCTTAACACTCCATACCACTGCAAATCACCAAGAGAGCTCAAGTAGACCAATGCCAAGTCCATTTGGGCTCAATGGCTCCTGCCATGATTCCAACACTCAGGGAGGAAAAAGCCAGAAGACTCAGGCTGACCTGAATGACATACTGAGAAAACAAGAAACCTCAAAGAGCCAAAACTCCAAGTGGAAGAGCTGGCTGGAGAGAGAAAATGGAAGATGAAGGAGACAGGCCTGAACAGGCAGCTAAGGTATGCTAAGCCTGTTTGTCCATCCTGCACCCTGAGTGAACTAGCTGCTTTTCATTTAACACAAAAAGCTGGCGATCAGGTCCTGTTTTCTGGGACAGACACCTTCTTCAAACATGTTGTCCATAGCAATGTTGTAATAAATTTAACTAATTTCCACTAGTCAACTTGTTTGTGTATCTAGCTCTATACTGTTCTTGCTGCAAGTTCACAGTCATGATAAACGGGGAAGATGTGGCCATGAACTACAAAGCAAAGGATAAGGTCACAAGGTAAGAGCAGAGACCTGATGCCCTTATCTCTGTTCTGATTGATCTACACTGTGCCTTTTAAGTTTTTAAATTAACTACATATATAAAGACTTACACTTTTGTGGGGGCTGGAGAGATGGCACTCTAGTTAAGAGCACTTACTGCTCTTCCAGAGGTCCTGAGTTTGATTCCCAGCAATGGCATGGTGGCTCACAACTATCTATAATGGAACATGATGTCCACTTCTGGTCTGTCTGAAGACAGTTACAGTGTACTTACATATATTTAATTAATTAATTAATTAATTAATATTTACAGTTTTCAACTTAAAATAATCTTTATTTCTGCCTTCTGAGAAATCAGAAAGTTTGCACATTATGGATCTAAATTTCCTGAATGCCAAACCCACCAGAATCTAAAATAGATGCTTTCTTCAGGGACATCAGCCATGATGGCACAAGCTTTTATGCCAGCACTTGACAGAAAGTCAAGTGGCTCTGAGTGAGTCTGAGGCCAGCCTGATCTACACAGCAAATTCCAAGCCACCCAGGACTAAATAGTGAGACGTGTTTCTCTGTAAACAAACAAACAAATAAAACAAAACAAAAACAGTCCTCAGCCCCTGAGAAGGTGGGAGGAAGTTTACTCAGTAACCCAGCACTGAGGGTGCAATGCCGAGACTAGTACTGGTTCAAAGAGAGTGACCTGGCTGGAGGCAAATCAGACAGAAGTTGGACAGTTGGTGGCACCACACTAGATAAATACCATACACTGAACAGGACCAGAGCTACTGAACCCTGGAGTTCCTGAAAACACCGTGAAACAAAAGAAGCTGTTCTTATGGATAAGACTGAGATATAAAAGCCTTGTTGGTTAGAAAAGGAGGCAAGAGCTAGGGGTGTCCTAGAGATCAACATGCAGCCTCTAAATGACTGTCCCCAGGGCTTATCCTAACTGCTTTCATCTCTAGTGTGTTCTATGCAGCTGTATCCCAGAGCAGTCTCATCAAAGGGGAAGGCTGCTGAACACTGAAGGACAAGCCCACTGTGGTGACATCTTATTTCAGAGTAAAGCAGAACTCAAACACACACACACACCATTACTGGTTACCCTGTTAACAGAGTGAGGAGGCTGGGCAGTCCATTGAGAGTTACAAAATTCTTAGTCTAGTAAAGAGATTCTAGTTGAGAAGGTTCCCGTGGGAAGAACATCCACATCTGTATTTTCTGTGTTACAGGAGGAAATGAGGCCATCTCTATGCCAGGTCCTCCTTTCCCAGGCCCCACAACAACACAGGAATGCATAGCCCGCTCCTGCCCTCTGCTGACTACAAGGAGCTCTTACAGACCTCACTCCTCTGGGCTAGCTCATAGCCCAACCTTTCTTAGCCTCCTGCAGGCGCCCAGCTTCAGCCTCTTCTTCTCTTTTTGATACTGCACACTCTGCAGATCTCCACCTCAACTCTGAAGTTGTCAGAGTGCTGTGTAGCACTAGGATTAGAGAGTCACCAGTCACATTCTGTAATCCTGGAACATCACCCCAGATTCTAGTCTTTGATTGTGAAATGAAGGATCTGTGATAAAAGACCTCATAGATTCCTTTCATCTCAGAATCTCTCTAGTTCTTTGAGTCACTGAATAAGTGTGGGTGCATGGGCATATGTGTGCATGTGTGTGCAGGAACAACTATGGAGGAAAACTGAGATTCATTTAATTTTGGTGTCAAGGATATCATCCTGTCCGCTGGCTTTCATTTTGGAGGGCTGTGGTAAAGAAAGGCCCACAATGGGAGGCATGTGCTAGAGCAAAGCTGCTCAAGGTCATGGCAAAAGAAAGGAGGACAGGAAAGGAATCTGTGTCAGACAGCATCCTTCAAGGGCTAGACCACAGTATCCTAGCTTCTTCCTGCTGAGTCTTACTTCCTAAAGCTGAGATCCACTCACAGCAGCACAGGATGCTTACAACCTGGCTCAAAAGCTGGATCTGGAAGTGCAAGCCTGGGACTCTACAACTTCCAACCTGAGGCAGAAGGACAGGGAATTACAACCCAATCTAGGTTTCTAAGCACATTCAAACCAGATCCAGGCTCTAGAGTGACACCCTACTCAACACTTCTTAGAACCCCCAAAACATCCATTCCCAAAAAAACGGGTTACTGTTACAATTTTATAAATGTTGTCCACTGTCATTTCCATAGACAGCTGGAGCACTTGGCAGAGCTGAGTCAAATAATACACTGACACTGGGCATCTGTCAGTCAGTAGGTAGGTCAAGAGTAGTCATTTTAAGACGATGCCAGGTTTGAAGATATTCCAAGTTTTGGACACAACGTCTCACCAATATAATCTGAACAAGAAACATCTATTCATTGGGAGAGCAAAATATTCACTGTAGCTTATAGGTCAAGTGAGGAAGTATTTCTTGAGACAATACCTTATGATATTCATCAAATTTGGAAAGAAAAACCCAAGGGCTTACTAATAGGATATAACTCTGGCTGTACTTCACAACAGAACTTGGAATGTGTCTAGAGATGTGTCAGTGGATGGGAATGCAAGGGAGGATTGGATAACAAAAAACTTAGAGAGGCATTTAAACTATGGAAGCCAAACCTCTCTATCTATGTGATGCTAGGGATGTAGCTCAGTGGCAGTTCGTATCTCTAGATTGCAAAAGGCCCCAGGTTCAAACTCCAACACAAAGAAAACAGAAATAAAAATTCTGTTAGGGTTATTGCATCTTTTTTAACACTGGCTTATAATAAATCCAGCATCTTAGATAAAGAGGTGTTCTTCTGAGGGTCCATGGTGTAAAACTAGACCGTTAGTACTAGCTCTGGAGCAAATGTGGGTAGATGCTAATGTAGAAGGGTATCTTGTACAGGAAACAATTAGAAAATACTATGAACTATGCCAATGTTTCTTTGTTATTGTTTCTATATGCAATATTTAAATATTTAAAGTTTATCATTTACTTACACATGTGTCTGCATTCACATGTGCCATGTGTGTACAGGTACTAGCAAAAGTCAAACAGTTGTCCAATTTCTGTGGACCTAGAGTTATCACAAGCTGTGGCCTCAGGGTGACAAACTGGGGTCCTCTGGAAGGGAAGGAACCTGGAAGAGTAGAAGTTCTCTTAAGCATTGACATCTCATGGATCTCTAAGACCTATTTTTACTTGTGTGTCTCTGTGTGTCTGTGCACATGTGTATGAACATGCCAAAAGACATCAGATGTCCTGAAACGGAGTTACAGGCAATTGTAAGCCATCCAGCATGGGTGCTGAAACCAACCTTGGGTCCTCTGGGAGAGCATCAAGTACTCTTGACTGAGCCATCTGTGCAGACCTCAACATCATATAATTTTAAAGATGCAAGTCAGAAGGTAAATATCTCTTATGATTCAGGCTTCCCAAGGCTTTCTAAAAGTGTGTAGTCAGGCTAATAAAAAACTTGTCTGTCCCTTACTGAAAACAGTCTCGAAGCGTGCAGCCAATCAACAGGCAATACAGAGATTTCTATGTAGAGTTCAAATTCAGATTTCAAACTGCCCTGCACAAGAGGGCTTGGAATTTATTCTTTACAATGGAGCCAGCAACACCATGGCATTGCCAAGTGAAGAAACAGAAGGCTGGTTGCACAAGCAGGCAATGTGCCAATCTGTGGGTTCTGCTTGTTGAAGACACTGAGCACCAGCTCCACCCACAGAGCCTGCTGTATATCTATGGGCCCAAGTGGAGCTCACCCATGATCCCTGATTTCCAGGACAACCAGCGCTCAGTTCCACAGGAGCCACAACACAGACTGGGTAAGAAACTGACTCTCTAGGCCTGGGACAGGAGGGGCAGGTAATGGGGCAGTGTCTAGGAAAAGTGGCACTGTGGATACACAGTGACAGCAGAGGGCCTTCAGGAAGACATGGGGAAAACTGAGGCAAGGTGGGAGCAGTCACTTCTCTTCTGTCCTCACAGGAAACATGGGTCTGAAGCTGCTTGAGTCCCGACTTTGTCTCCTGCTGCTGCTGGGACTTGTCCTAATGCTTGCCTCATGCCAGCAACCAACGGCATCCCAGTGGTTTGCCACCCAGCATATCACTAATAAAGCCAACCTCCAATGTAATATTGAAATGCAGGCTATTAACATAAATAGACCAAGATGTAAGGGCTTAAATACTTTTCTTCATACAAGTTTTATTAATGCTGTTGGTGTGTGTGGCAATCCAAGTGGCTTGTGCAGCGACGGGATAAGTCGAAACTGTCATAATAGTACATCTCAGGTACCTATAACTATCTGTAACCTCACAACTCAGGGAAGACATTATACCCAATGCAGATACCAAACAACAGGATTGACGAAGTACTACACAGTTGCCTGTAACCCCAGACTTGCATGGGACTGTCCCATAAATCCAGTGGTTCCAGTTCACTTGGATGGGACATTTTAACTCCAGTGTCATCACTTTGTACCTTCGCTCATCTGCTACTGCCCAGATCATAGTAGTGAAGAACCAATTCCTCTGTCCGCACTGCCTATCAGCACCTGTCCTCATGAAACCTGACGCTGACTCCCTTTAATTTAGCTGAACGGATCTTTTCTAATCAATAAACACCTTTGCATACAAATTTAGATCTCAGTTATCTTTGTCTGATGGGGTTGGGGAGAGAGGAAGGGAGAGAGACACACACAGAAAAGTGTGTGTGTGTGTGTGTGTGTGTGTGTGTGTGTGTGTGTGTGTGTGTGTGTGTGTTGAGGCAGGCCTCATACCAATTGAGGCATCTTCCCAGTCCCTGGAAACAAATGAATCTGAGAAGATATGGACATCTTTCCCGAAAGTTTCCACACAATATCTTCTCTGAAGTTTCTCTGTGGGAAAGAAGTGTCTGGCAGAGGAGACCCAGGAACTGGGATCTCTCAGTGAGGCTATCCCTGCATACCTGTCCTTAGAGGTCAATTGTGAGAATATTCAACACAAACCAGGAAGGACAGATTCCAAGATAAGGGAACTGGAATCTACACAGAAAAGAGATGAATAATGAGAGAGCCTGCCCTGGGGTTACAGATTGTTAGCTACAGGGGAACTAGGAATGAAACCCAAGGCCTCAGCAAGAGCAGTCAGTGTTCTTAACTGCTGAGCTGTCTTTCCATCTCAATGGATTTTTAAATATGGTGTGTGTGTGTGTGTGTGTGTGTGTGTGTGTGTGTGTGTGTGTGTGTGTGTTTATATGTAACCATACATGGATTTAGATGACAAGCAAAGACGAAAACTTAAGGAAAGTGTAAAATACAGTAGTAGAACACATGGAATAGGAAAGCAGAAGTTGGGACCGTCTGAAACCAGAGAACCAGCCACACAGGGTGAGGAGGTGCAATAAAGTTCAGAGAGGCAGGAGAATGAAGGAGAACAAATATGGGTTACACAAATGAATAAAATTTCATGATAAACACCACTACTTTGTATCTAACCTTGGATCACAGGTGGGGGTTGATTCCTCTGTGTCCTCAGGTGGAATCTCTGCTTTGAGGCCTCTGATTTTACCTTAAAAATATAACTCCAGCTGTTAACATCAAGCAATATGGCAGTCATTGGGGTTCTCAGAACCACCTGATAAAATCCCTTCCACAGAGGATCCAACTGTTCTGTGGATTTTAACAGGAGAACCTAGATCAATTTAGACTGAGCGTGTACAACTTTATTCCCATACTTCTGTAGGGTTATTGGACTTGCCTCAAGTCCATAGTGTATTGTACTGAATCATCTGATTGACCTCAGAGTCTAACCCAGAACTCATGTGAGGAAAACCATACAACAACCAAGGACTGTACTTGGTGTCAGTTTGTGGAGCTATTCTAACACTCCTGGGGCAACAAGAACAGATTCACCCATTTATCAGAGGATTCTTGGCAAAGTTTTCCTAGGATCTACTTAAGAGCTTGGTTAGTCCTTTCAATACCACGTGAGCTTTGGGGCTTTCCATCAGAGTTCGGGTAATATTTTATCCCTAGAGCTGTGGATATAGTTTGAGTCATATGTGGTATAAATAAAGGTTAATCTGTGAGTCTTAAATGACCAGAAGTGACCAAACCTTGGGACAGTGCCCTTTATGGACACATATTTGACTACTCTGTTATCGTTTCAACCCTAGATGCTAAAGAGTCTATCCAGTACAAGAAGGTGTGTACAAACACTAACACATATTTGAAGCTACCCCAAGGAGACAAAAGAGTACATTCTACCTCCCAGCCCTCACTGGGATAGGAACACGTCCTTTGCATTGCTCCAAGATGTATAAAGAATGAGCGCACAACATTGTGAAAACCATAGCCCTGATATTCTTGCTTTACTGTAGGTAACTCTTTAACCAAGAACAGTCAAGTTACCCTTTACAGAGTGGCATCCCTCCCTGGATGGAATGAGTCATGTATTCCCTGACTTTTCTTAACTGCAGTACCTAGAGAGTAAAGTTGTTTCCCACATTGGTCCATGGCCAGTTTCTGTTGTCCCTTTTCATGGCACAGTGATGTACATATAGGTTTTATATCATTTGTCTTTGGAAGGATCAGTACTCTCATAAGGATCTATCTGCAATGCTGTGTTCTTTGCTTTCCTCTGTGCTGGAATATTTCCTTGGGAAACATGAGACATGCATGTCCTTCTGATGGCCCGTCCAGTAGATGACTGACCTTTGTCAAAAACTTTGACAGCATCCAATAGGTTTAAAATATTTTTGCTTATGTTTCCTTATGTTTTATAGATCAGATGTTGTCCAATTCTGTTACATTGGTCCTAGGAATCAAACTCAGGTTGCCAGACATGAATAGCAAGGGCATTTACTGGTTAATCCACCATCTCACTCCAAACACACCCTTATCTCCATATTATTCAGCAGCAGGATTCACATGGTTAAGACCTAGATAAAATAGCAAGGCCAAGATGGAATGTTAAGGCCTAAGTAGAAAATTTAAGGCCTGTGTAACTCTTTCCTGGCTAGCCTGTCATGTTGTGCTGTTACTAATATTATAAGGAAACTTTCTCATGTGTTGCTACTGCTGTTACTAGGAACCTTTTTTTACTGGATATTTTCTTCATTTGCATTTCAAATGCTAT
>NC_034597.1:43032995-43034117 GCF_900095145.1 Mus pahari
TGACTGTGAGCATCCACTTCTGTATTTGGCAGGCACTGGCATACACTCACAAGAGAGAGCTATGTCAGGGTCTTGTCAGGCACTGGCATATGCAATAGTGTTTGGGTTTGGTTGTTGTATATGGGATGGATCCCCAGGTCGGGGAGTCTCTGGATGGTCTTTCCTTCTGTCTTAGCTCCAAACTTTGTCTCTGTAACTCCTTCCGTGGGTATTTTGTTCCCCATTCTAAGAAGGGGCAAGGTATCCACACTTTGATCTTCCTTCTTCTTGAGTTTCATGTGCTTTACAAATTGTATCTTGGATATTCTAAGTTTCTAGCTAATATCTGCTTATCAGTGAGTGTATACCATGTGTGCTCTTTTGTGATTGGGGTACCTCACTCAGGATGATATTCTCCAGATGCATCCATTTGCATCATGAATTCATTGTTTTTAATAGCTGAGTAGTACTCCACTGTGTAAATGCACCACATTTTCTGTATCTATTCTTCTGTTGAGGAACATCTGGGTTCTTTCCAGCTTCTGGCTATTATAAATAAGGCTGCTAAGATTTTGCTGAAAGGAACCTGATATAGCTGTCTCTTTTGAGGCTATGCCAGTGCCTCAAAACACAGAAGTGGATGCTCACAGTAAGCTATCGGAAGGAACACAGGGACCCCAATAGAGGAGCTAGAGAAAGTACCCAAGGAGCTGAAGGGGTCTCCAACCCTATAGGTGGAACAACAATATGAATTAACCAGCACCCTCAGAGCTTGTGTCTCTAGCTGCATATGTAGCAGAAGATGGTCTAGTCAGCCATCATTGGGAAGAGAGGCCCCTTGGTCTTGCAAACTTTATATGCCCCAGTACAGGGGAACACCAGGGCCAAGAAAGGAGAGTGGGTGGGGAGGGGGGGTGATAGTGTATGGGACTTTGGGGATAGCATTTAAAATGTAAATTAAGTAAATATCTAATAAAAATTGGAAAAATAAATAAATAAATAAGGCTGCTATGAACATAGTGGAGCATGTTTTATATTTTGAGCGGATAAACCAAGCAGCAGACCAGGCCAAGGTGTTCAACGTGGGAGAGGTTTATTATATGGGAATGGGGAGCAGCAAAGTGGGTAGAAGGGTATAGAAGA
>NC_034597.1:43035127-43036354 GCF_900095145.1 Mus pahari
TAGACTTGACCTTAGTACAAAGACATAAGAATGGATCAATCCCCATTCTTCTACATGATAACTGCCCGTTGTGCCAGCACCATTTGTTGAAAATGTATCTTTTATTCCACTGGATGGTTTTAGGTCCCTTGTCAAAGATCAACTGACCATAGGTGTGTGGGTTCATTTCTGGGTCTTCAATTCTACTCCACTGATCTACCTGTCTGTCGCTGTAACAGTACATGCAGTTTTTATCACAATTGCTCTGTAGTACAACTTGAGGTCGTGCATGGTGATTCCACCAGAGGTTCTTTTACTGTGGAGAATAGCTTTTGCTATCCTAGGTTTTTTGTTATTCCAGATGAATTTGAAAATTGCCCTTTATAACTCCGTAAAGAATTGAGTTGGAATTTTGATGGGGATTGCATTGAATCTGTAGATTGCTTTCTGCAAGATAGTCATTTTTACTATATTAATCCTGCCAATTCATGAGCATGGGAGATCTTTCCATCTTCTGAGATCTTTGATTTCTTTCCTCAGGGACTTGAAGTTCTTATCATACAGATATTTCACTTCCTTAGTTAGAGTCATACCCAGGTATTTTATATATGTTTTTGTTGTTCTCATAGCCTTTTTATTTATGTAACACAAATTGTACATGGGGAAACTGTGGGATGATCATAACATGTTAAGTATTGGAACACTTTATACACATTACTTTTGCCAATCTCACAAAGGAAGGTATGGAAAATGAATTTTCACAGAAGGTGTTTGTTAGAGAAGTCCTTTAAATGATGATGTATGTTTAAGTTAACATTACTATTTATGTCAGCCAATACAGATAAAATCAAATTTCATATTTTACAAAATGAAAAATAGTTAAATAAAAATATATCCTAAGGGCAAATGTATTGCTTCCAGGTGTTTTATATTATTTGTGACTATTGTGAAGGGTGTTGTGTTCTAATTTCTTCCTCAGCCTGTTTATCCTTTGTGTAGAGAAGGCCTTTGATTTGTTTGAGTTAATTTTATATCCAGCTACTTCACTGAAGCTGTTTATCAGGTTTAGGAGTTTTCTGGTGGAATTTTTAGGAGCACTTATATATACTATATCATCTGCAAATAGTGATATTTTGATATTTCTTCCTTTCCAATTTGTATCCCCTTGACCTCCTTTTGTTGTCTAATTGCTCTGGCTAGGACTTCAAGTACTATATTGAATAGGTAGGGAGAAAGTGGGCAGCCTTG
>NC_034597.1:43037218-43062535 GCF_900095145.1 Mus pahari
AAGGGTTTATCTATCTTGTTGATTTTCTCAAAGAACCAGCTCCTGGTTTGGTTGATTCTTTGAATAATTCTTTTTGGTTCCCTTTGGTTGATTTCAGCCCTGAGTTTGATTATTTCCTGCCATCTACTCCTCTTGGGTGAATTTGCTTCCATTTGTTCTAAAGCTTTTAGGTGTGCTGTCAAGCTGCTAGTGTATACTCTCTCTAGTTTCTTTTTTGGAGGCACTCAGAGCTATGAGTTTTCCTCTAGGAATGCTTTAATTGTGTCCCATAAGTTTAGGTATATTGTGGCTTCATTTTCATTAAACTCTAAAGAGTCTTTAATTTCTTTATTTCTTCTTGAACAAGGTATCCTTGAGTAGAGTGTTCTTCAGCTTCCATGTGAATGTTGGCTTTCTATTATATATGTTGTTATTGAAGATCAGCCTTAGTCCCTGGTGATCTGCTAGGATGCATGGAATAATTTCAATATTTTTGTATCTTTTGAGGCCTGTTTTGGGACCAATTACATGGTTGATTTTGGAGAACTAGGAAACTTTCTAATGCAAACTTGATTACACATTCTCTTCTGTTCTGGGCCCTTGGAAATCATTTTAAAATGCAATAGAACTGCTTTGTCTAGGTATCCACAATAACCTTGAACGCGAACCAACCACTCAACAGCATTTCCTGCACCAGTGTATAAGCTCTTATGGTATTTGCTTTTATAAGTTGCCTCTGGGATGGACCCAAACATAAGAGAGACACCTGCATCTATTTATATTAAAACTTCAATTTTGAGAAAGGGTCAAGTAAAGTTTAAGTAGCCAGGACCTTCCTAGGAGCTGACATCCTACTTGGTACAAAGAGACATGTATTTTGGTAACTATCATCCTGGTTGGCAAATTAAGACATGAAGGTCAGACAAATCCCATCCTGGTTGACAAGTAAAGACATGAAAGTTAGACAAGGCAAGTTCCTTGCCGCAGTTGAATGCTCCAACCAATGGGAACAGGACAAGTGTATAACAAAGACATGTTCCTAAGGAAACCCCCATCCATAAATCCTGATTGATGAAAATCTTGGCACAGATATTTATAATCTCAGGCTTAAAATGACCTACTGGATCTTGACTCAATGTCACAGCCTGCTCCCAAGTCTGACCTTAGTCCCTGATCTGGTCAGCCTTGGGGTGTGGTGTTCAATAAACCATTCCTGTTTGCTGAGAACTACCAGTGTCTGAGTGGTGTGTGTGTGACGATTCCCAGACCCCAACACAAACATTTCAGTCATGATGTCATTTTACACTCTAAAACTTGCCATGACTTGTGGGGCACTGAGCTGTGCACAGACAGGCTGGTCCCTGGTATATCACATGTGTTGAACCCTGGAGACCTGGTAGGTGGTGACTTCTGCCTGCATGGGACAGCAGGTGTTCAGCCACACCTCCTGGGCCCCTGGCTCCTACCACAGCCACAGCCTTCCACAGCCCCACTGCAGGGAGGTGTGTGCCCATCAGTCACATAAGCAATGCCCCAAGCTCGTGGTATTCTGTATGGACTCCACCCTGACAGTTACCTGGCCACATCCAGGTATGCTCATGTGCACAATTACTTGGCAACATCCAGGTAGAACGGCCCACTCTAAGAGGGGTTATTTGCTCCCTTCTCCCTCTCTTATCCTCTTACTCTCCTCTCTCTCTTACTCTTGCTTCCCGCTTGCTCCTCCTCTCCCCATCCTCTTCAGCTTTCTCTCCACCTGGCCATAGCCAGCCTCCCTGCTTCCTTGCTCTCTTCCTCCCTGTCATTCTAAAATAAATGCCTTAAAACCATGGACTGCCTCTTCTCATTGGGACCCGCCTTGCTGGAGCAATGGAGCAGGTCTTCCTCTAAAGAACTGCTTGTGCAGAACCTCCTGCCAGGAGACCTCTCTGTGTTCCCAGTCACGTTCACCAACAACAACCCACCCCCACACCCCCAGCCCCCAGAATAATCCACTTGAGCTAGTCGGATACTCTCCTCCCCGTGGAGACATAGCCAGAGAACTCTCTTCCAGGCCCTTTGCCTTCAGGCCTCAGGCCAGAGTCCACCCGAGGGTCCTTCTTGTACCCACTCCCTTCTCAGCTCTTCTCCCACATCCAGCTGCATTTATGGTGTCCAGGACTAAGAATCTGTCATCCCGGAACTCTGTGCATCCCAAGGACCCCAGAACCGGCTCTTCCAAGGTACCCAGCAGTGTCTGAGGTGCAGAAGAGTCTGAGCTCAACTCTAGCAAGTCCGGGGAACCACAGACTGCGCCTTACCCACCCCCAGAGTCTGGTCCTGCGGCATCCCACAGTCGGATGCCTGCTCAGCAGTGCCATGGGGTGTGCACAGTAAAACTCCTCGAATCCACTTCGCCCAGTGGCCTGAGCCTTGGGCCAGACTTGGGAACCCATTTCTTGCCCCACAATGACTATTGATCTATCATGGTACATGCTTTTAACTCCAGCATTTGGGAGGCAGGGATAGGAGAATCTCTGAGCTAGAGGCCAGCCTGGTGATTTTCAGAACATCTAAAGCTACACGGGGAAATCTTGTCTCAAAAACATTTGCCAAGACTCAGAAGAAATTTTTTTGTTTAATGTATCTCTTCATATTCATCTTCTTAAAAATTAAAACAATAGTATTTTTGACAAGTTATATATAGCAAGTTATGATATGCACTAACTGATAAGTGGAGTTATCCTGGCTGTAGGCCACAGGTGACACTACCTCTCTTCTGGTCTCACTGATGTCAGAAGGCTGATGCCAGAAAGATTGCCACGAAAGCAATACCTTACCAAGGCGTGTGGGAATTCTGCCTTAAAATGGAAGAAGACAGAAGAGATAGAGGGGTGGGGAAGAAACAATCTGCTTTCACCATCTGAGTTCTGATAAGAGGCTTGTTAACCCATGACAACACCTTAGTGCCTTTTATCTGACATGTTCTGGGGACATCAGAACGACAACGGATTTCTTTGGAAGGAGGGGGGAATTTCAAGGCACAAGAGGGCATGATTTTATAATGAACATTAAACTAGAACCCATGTTGTATGGTTTTGTCACCTGAACAGCTTTTATAATAATCTACACTAGTGAACACTCATGATTACAGTAAATTATTTAAGGACTGCCCATGCAAGTATATAATGCTCCAGGCATGGTCTCCCCTTACTCCACTGAGATCTCATTCCTTACCCCACCCCTCTTCTCAGTGCTTTCCAAGCTGAGCCATCTCACCATCTCTTAACACTCCATACCACTGCAAATCAGCAAGAGAGCTCAAGTAGACCAATGCAAAGTCCATTTGGGCTCAATGGCTCCTGCCATGATTCCAACACTCGGGGAGGAAAAAGCCAGAAGATTCAGGCTGACCTGAATGACATATTGAGAAAACAAGAAACCTCAAAGAGCCACAACTCCAAGGGGAAGAGCTGGCTGGAGAGAGAAAATGGAAGATGAATGGGACAGACCTGAACAGGCAGCCAGTGCTGGTATGCTAAGCCTGTTTGCCCCTCCTGCACCCTGAGTGAACTAGCTGCTTTTCATTTAACACAAAAGCTGGCAATCAGGTCCTGTCTGCTGGGAGAGACAGCATCTTCAAACAGGTTGTCCATAGCAATGCTATGATAAACTTACCTAATTTCCACTAGCCGACTTGTTTGTGTGCCTACCTCTATACTGTTCTTCCTGGAAGTTCACAGTCAGAGTAAAGGAGGAAGATGTGACCATGAGCTACAAAGCAAAGTATAAGTAGGAGAAGAGACCTGATGCCCTTATCTCTGTTCTGACTGAACTACACTGTTCCTTTTAAGTTTTGAAATTAACTGCAAATATAAATATTTACTGTTTTCAAGAGAGATGGCTCATTGGCTAAGGGAACTGACTGCCCTTCCTGAGGTCCTGAGTATGATTCCCAGCAACCACATGGTGGCTCACAACCATCTATAATGGAATCTGATGCCCACTTCTGGTCTGTCTGAAGAAAGTGACAGTGTACCTACATATATTAAACAAATAATTAATTAATTAATTAATTGAATGAATAAATAAATAAATACCGTTTTCAACCTAAATAAAATCTTTGTTTCTGCTTTTTGGGAAATCAGAAAGTTTGGACACTGTGGATCTAAATTTCCTGGATGCCACACCCACCAGAATCTGAAATAGATGCTTTCTTCAGTGACATCAGACACGATGACACAAGCTTTTGCCCCAGCACTTGAGAGGCAGAGTCCAGTGGCTCTATGTGAATCTGAAGCCAGCCTGATCTACACATCAAATTCCATGCCAATCAGAGCTAAATAGTGAGACCTGTTTCTCAGAAAATAAACAAACAAATAAAACAAAATAAAAACAGCCCTCAGCCCCTGAGAAGGTGGGAGGAAGTTTACTCAGTAACCCAGCACTGAGGGCGCAATGCCAAGATTAGTACTGGTTCAAAGAGAGTGACCTGGCTGGAGGCAAATCAGACAGAAGTTGGACAGTTGGTGGCACCTACAGCCTCTGACTGGATAAATGCCATACACTGAACAGGACCAGAGCTGCTGACCCCTGGAGTCCCTGAAAACACCGTGAAATGAAAGAAGGTGTTCTTATGAATAAGAGTGAGATATAAAATCCTTGTAGGTTAGGGAAGGAGGCAAGAGCTAGGGGTGTCCTAGAGACCAACATGCAGCCTCTAAATGACTGTCCCCAGGACTTATCCTAACTGTTTTCATCTCTAGTGTGTTCTAAGCAGCCGTATCCCAGGGCAGTCTCATCAAAGGGGGAGGCTGCTGAACATTGAAGGACGACCCCACTGGGATGATATCTAATTTCAGAGTGAAGCAGGACCCCCCCCCAATCCATACCAGTTTCCCTACAGGCTGAGGAGGGTGGACAGTCCATTGAGAGTTACAAAATACTTAGACTAATAAATAGACTCTAGTTGAGAAGGTTCCAGTGCAAAGAACATCCACATCTGTGTTTTCTGTGTAACAGGAGGAAATGAGGCCATCTCTATGCCAGGTCCTACTTTCCCAGGCCACTTGCCAGCACAAGCCTGCTCCTGCCCTCTGCTGACCACAAGGAGCTCTTACAGAACTCATTCCTCTGGGCTAACTCTTAGACCAAACTTTCTTAGCCTCCTGCAGGTGCCCAGCATCAGCCTCTTCTTCTCTTTCTGAGAGTACACACTCTGCAGGAGATCTCCACCTCAACTCTGAGGTTGACAGAGTGCTGTGTAGCCCTCAGATCTGGGAGTCACCAATCCCATCCTGTCAGCCTGCAACATCACCCCAGATTCTAGTCTTCGGTTGTGAAATGAAGGATCTATAATAAAAGACATCATAGATTCCTTCCATCTAGGAATCTCTCTAGTTCTTTGAGTCGCTGAAAAAATGTTGGTGCATGTGCATATGTGTGCATGTGTGTGCAGGAACAATATGGAGGGAAACAGATAATCATTTAATTTTAGTGTCAAGGATATCATCCTGTCAGTTGGCTTTCTTGTTTGGGGGTCTGTGGTAGAGAAATGCCCACGATGGGAGGCATGTGCTAGAGCAAAGCTGCTCAAGGTCATGGCAGAAGAAAGGAGGACAGGAAAGGGATCTGTGTCAAACTGCATCCTTCAAGGGCTAGACCACAGTATCCTAGCTTCTTCCTGCTGAGTCTTACTTCCTAAAGCTGAGCATCCACTCACAGCAGCACAGGNTGCTTACAACCTGGCTCATAAGCTGCATCTGGAAGTGCCAGTCTGGGACCCTAGAACTTCCAGCCTGAAGCAGAAGGACAGAAAATTACAATTCAATCTGGGTTTCTAAGCAAGTTCAAACCAAACCCAGGCTCTAGAGTGTAACCCTACTCAACACTTCTTGGAACTCCCCAAGAGATCCGTTCCCAAAAAACGGGTTACTGTTACAATTTTATAAATGTCGTCCACTGTCATTTCCATAGACAGCCAGAGCCCATGGCAGAGCTGTGTGAAATACTATGCTGACAATGGGAATCTGGCAAGTCGGTAGGTCACGAGTAGTCTTTGCAAGAGGATCCCAGGGTTGAAGAAATACGAAGTTTTGGACACAATCTCTCACCAATAGGATCTGCACAAAAGACGTCTATCAAATGGGGTAGCAAAATATTTACTGTGGCTTATAGGTCAAGTGAGGCAGTATTTCCTGAGACAATACCTTATGATATTCATCAAGTTTGGAAAAAAAACCCAAGAACTTATTACTAGTATATAACTCTGGCTGTACTTCACAACAGCAGTGTTAGCAGGTCTGAAGATGTGTCAGTGGGTTGGAATGCAAAGGAGGTTTTGAGAAAAAAACGTAGGCATTTAATCTGTTGAAACCAAAACTCTTCATCTATCTGATGCTGCAAATGTAGCTCTGTGACAGAGTGCACAAGGCTCCAGGTTCAAACCCCAGCACAAAGAAAAACAAATAAAAATTCTATTACATTTAGTGTATCTTTTTTTAACATGGGCTTATACTAACTCTGGCATCTTAGATAAAGTGGTGTTCTCCTGCAGATCCATGGTGTAAAACTGGACCATAAGTACTAACTCTGGAGCAAATGAGGGTAGAAGGAAATGTACAAAGGAATCTTTAACAGAAAATAATAAGGAGAGTACTGTGCACTATGCCATGAGAACAGTTTTTTGTTATTATTTATATATGCAATTTTTAAAGTTTATCTTTTAACTTTCACATGTGTCTGCACTCACATGTGCCATGTGGGTACAGGTCCAATTAAAAACAAAAACAAAAATGAGTCTAATTCCCCTGGAGCTGAAGTTATCTGCAGTTGTGACCTCTGGGTATCAAACTGGGGTCCTCTGGAAGGGAAAGAAACTGGAAGAGGGGAAACTCTCTTAAGCACTGACATCGTACCAATCCCTAAGACCTATTTTCAATTCTGTGTGTCTGTGTGTCTGTGCACATGTGTATGAACATGCCAACAGATGCTATTAGAAGACATGAGATGTCCTGAAATGGATCTACAGGCAGTGGTAAGCCACCCAGCATAAGTGCTGAAACCAAACTTGGGTCCTCTTGAAGAGCAGCAACTATTCTTAATCAGTGAGCTATCTCTGCACACTCCATCATATAATTTTAAAGATGAAAGACAGAAATATAAATGTCTCTTATGATTCTATCTTTCTAGGGCTTTGAATCTAAGTGTGTAGCCAGGCTAATTGAAAACGTGATCTGTCCATTATTGAAACACAGTCATGAAGTCTGCAGGAAATCTAACGGATTTCTATGTAGAGTTCAGATTCAGATTTCAAACTACCTGCACAAGAGGACTGGGAATTTGATTCCTTACAATGGAGCCAGCAGCACCATGGCTTGGCCAAGTGAAGAAACAGAAGGCTGGTTGCCCTGTAGGTGCAACAACAATATGAACCTACCAGTACCCCCTGAGCTAAAGTCTCTAGCTGCATATGTAGCTAAAGATGGCCTAATCGGCCATCATTGAGAAGAGAGGCCCCTTGGTCTTGTAAACTTTATATGACCCAGCACAGGGGAAGGCCAGGGCAAAGGAGTGGGAGTGGGTGGGTAGGGGAGCAGAGGCGGGGGGGGGGGNATAGGGAACTTTCAGGATAGCATTTGAAATGTAAATAAAGAAAATAATAATAAATAAAAGATATATAATTTCAAGAAAAAAAGGAAAAAAAAAGAAGACTGGTTGCACAAGCAGACAATGTACCAATCTGTGGGTTCTGCTTGTTGAAGACTCTGAACCATCAGCTCCACCCACAGAGCCTGCTGTATATCTATGGGCCCAAGTGGAGCTGACCCATTATCCCTGATTTCCAGGACAACCAGCGCTCAATTCCAGGGAAGCCACAATGCAGACTGGGTAAGACACTGACTGTCTAGGCCTGGGACAGGAGGGGCAGGTGCTGTGGTAGTTTCCAGGAAAAGTGGCACCATGGACCCACAGTGACAGCAGAGGGCCTTCAGGAGGAGATAGGAAAAACTGAGGCAAGGTGGGAGCAGTCACTTCTCTTCTGTCCTCACAGGAACCATGGGTCTGAAGCTGCTTGAGTCCCGACTTTGTCTCCTGCTGCTGCTGGGACTTGTCCTAATGTTTGCCTCTTGCCAGCGACCAACCCCTTCCCAGAAGTTTTACACCGAGCATATCTATAATAGTACCTACCCATGATGTGATGATGCAATGCGGGTTGGTAACAAGTATAGACCAAGATGTAAGGACATAAATACTTCTCCTCACAGAAGTTTTGCCAACATTGTTGGTGTGTGTGGCAATCCAAGTGGCTTCTGCAAAGATCATAAAAGTACAAACTGTCATAATAGTTCATCTCAGGTACCTATAACTGTCTGTAACCTCCAACTCTGGAAAGACCTTATACCCAATGCAGATACCAAATGACATGATCAGTGGAGTACTATACAGTTGCCTGTAAGCCCAGAACTCCACAGGACAGTCCCAGGTATCCAGAGGTTCCAGTTCACTTGGATGGGTCATTTTAGCTCCAGTGCCAGCACTTTGTACCTTCCCTCATCTCCTACTGCCAGGATCATAGCAGTGAAGAACCAATTCCTCGGCCTGCTCTCCATATCAGCACCTGTCCGCATGAAACCTGGTGCTGACTCCCTTTACTTTAGTTGAACAGGAATTTTTCTAATCAATAATCACTTTTGCATACAAATCTAGATTCCCTGGTATCTCTGTGTTTGACAGCATTGGGGAGAGAGGAAGGGAGAGAGACACAAACAGAGAAGTATGTGTTTGTGTGTGCATGTGCGTGTACATGTATGTATGCGTGCATGCATGCATGTATGTGTGCGTGTGCGTGTGCATGTGTGTGTGTGTCTGTGTGTGTGTCTGTGTGTGTGTCTGTGTGTGTCTTTTGAGGCAGGAACTCATACCAGTTGAGGCATCCAACCAGTACCTGGAAACAAATGAATCTGAGAAGAGATGATCATTTTTCCAGGAACTTCCTACATGACATCCATGAAGTTTCTGTGTGAGATAGAAGTGGCTGGCAGAGGAGACCAGGGAATTGGGATCTCTCAGTGAGGTGATCCCTTGCCCTCTCCCTGCATAGCTCTCCTTAGAGGTCGATTGTGAGATCACTCAACACAAACCAGAAAGGACAGATTCCAAGATAGAGGAACTGGATTCCACACAAAAAGAGACGAATAATGAGAGGTCTTGCCCTGACTCCTGAGGACAGAACTGTAGTCAGGAATCAGTTTCAGACAGGAAGGTGCCATCCCTTTAAAGGCATTGGAGAGCTTGGCATCTCTAGATGTGGCAGTGAGCCTTCCTGGAGTATCAGATACAGAATAGAGCCAAGGGGTGACATCCTCAAGTCTGTACCCCTGACTTTCTTTTTTTTTAAGATTTATTTATTTATTATATGTAAGTACACTGTAGCTGTCTTCAGACACTCCAGAAGAGGGCAACAGATCTTGTTACGGATGGTTATGAGCCACCATGTGGTTGCTGGGATTTGAACTCTGGACTGCTCTTCGGAAGAGCAGTCGGGTGCTCTTACCCACTGAGCCATCTCACCAGCCCTGTACCCTTGACTTTCAGTCTGGATCCCCAGCTTCCATTTTTCTCTTCCTTTCTGGGCTCCCAGATGTAACACTTGGCCTCTCCTCCCCACTGGGCAATGGTGGTACTTCTTTCTCTCAGTGGACCACAGTCAGGGCTACACGGAAGCCACTCCTCTGGACAGCAAATGCCCAGTCTGCTCCTCTGAGTTGGTGTGTGGAACCTGCACTTTATACATAGATGCTAAGTTTGGAGAACTTTATGGGTTAGCATAATCCACTGACTCAGGTGAAATTGGGTGCAGCCCTAGCGTCTCACTGTGTACCCCTGCCTATCCTGGAACTTACTACATAGACCAGGCTGGGTTTGATCTCACAAAAAAGTTTTTAATTTTTACTTTCAATTTTTCTTGGATAAGGCTATTTTTAAGACATGCTAAGTAACAAGTTTTGTATGCTCATGAATCTTCCATGTCTGGTATGGATCTTAAATGTAATTTAACTCTCCAGACAGGTCATGGTTAGATTTACCATCAAATATAGCAAAATTAACACAAGGAGAACACAGCTCTTAATGTGTGCTAAATTATCTAACTACCAGCAGAACTTTAACAGCAGGAAACTCAGAAGTCAAGCTTCTTGAAGAGTGTAGCAGGAGCCAGAAAGAATAGTAACACAAAGGGGAATCCCTGTGTGTTTTGTGCAGAAAGCATCTCCCAGGCCTGCATCAGACAGAACCAACTGTGTAAGTGACAGGAATCCATGAAGTTCAGACCCTTGCTTAGGGAGGTTAAGAAGAAATTTCTGGCAGTGCTCAGGGAAGTGTGTTAGAGGCACATACATCCTAAGATCCACACTCTGTTGTGTAGAGTGTGGCTGTTGGGAGATAGGACTTGAAATGTGGGTTCCAATCTGGAGCTCCTTCTCCAAGCCTAATAAGACTTGGATCAATGCAATAGAGTAGAGTAGGCATGATGGTCCAGAGTTACAACCGGCATGCAGGGGCTGGGGGTGTGGCTCAGTAGGCAGTGCTTGCCTGCCATGTACAGAATCCTGGGCCCAGTGCCTAGCACTGCGTAGACAGAGCATCCCATAATCCTAGTATCTTGAGGTAGAGACTGGAGGATGGAGAGTGTGAAACCAGCCTATGCTATACTGTGAATTTGAGGCTACCTCGAATATCTGAGACCCTGTCTCCAAAAACAAAAGCAAAAACCAAACCAACCAAACACCACTACCAACCCTGTGGGCCATTGCATGTTCCTGCCCTGTATTCTGTGGTCACTTTCTCTCTGCCATTCACAACCTCTTCAGTCACATGCTCCAGCCATAGCCACAGCTTTTCTGCCTGGGAGCAGGGTGATTCAGCCAAACATGGAGGCCTATTGTGCAATCAGAACACTGTGACTGGGCTCTCTCATCTAAGACTTCTATTGACTTCTAGCCAGCACAACAGACATCCCATGCTCTAGAGAGCTTCCCTGTTGACAACAGCACTCTCCTGGGACAGAGTTCTTTCTAGCACTCTCTCCCTCAAAGCCTCTTTGCTGGTGACAGAAAGTCTCTTGTTCTCTACTCATATACACTAACACAAGTCCTCACACNTCTTGCCCTGACTCCTGAGGACAGAACTGTAGTCAGGAATCAGTTTCAGACAGGAAGGTGCCATCCCTTTAAAGGCATTGGAGAGCTTGGCATCTCTAGATGTGGCAGTGAGCCTTCCTGGAGTATCAGATACAGAATAGAGCCAAGGGGTGACATCCTCAAGTCTGTACCCCTGACTTTCTTTTTTTTTAAGATTTATTTATTTATTATATGTAAGTACACTGTAGCTGTCTTCAGACACTCCAGAAGAGGGCAACAGATCTTGTTACGGATGGTTATGAGCCACCATGTGGTTGCTGGGATTTGAACTCTGGACTGCTCTTCGGAAGAGCAGTCGGGTGCTCTTACCCACTGAGCCATCTCACCAGCCCTGTACCCTTGACTTTCAGTCTGGATCCCCAGCTTCCATTTTTCTCTTCCTTTCTGGGCTCCCAGATGTAACACTTGGCCTCTCCTCCCCACTGGGCAATGGTGGTACTTCTTTCTCTCAGTGGACCACAGTCAGGGCTACACGGAAGCCACTCCTCTGGACAGCAAATGCCCAGTCTGCTCCTCTGAGTTGGTGTGTGGAACCTGCACTTTATACATAGATGCTAAGTTTGGAGAACTTTATGGGTTAGCATAATCCACTGACTCAGGTGAAATTGGGTGCAGCCCTAGCGTCTCACTGTGTACCCCTGCCTATCCTGGAACTTACTACATAGACCAGGCTGGGTTTGATCTCACAAAAAAGTTTTTAATTTTTACTTTCAATTTTTCTTGGATAAGGCTATTTTTAAGACATGCTAAGTAACAAGTTTTGTATGCTCATGAATCTTCCATGTCTGGTATGGATCTTAAATGTAATTTAACTCTCCAGACAGGTCATGGTTAGATTTACCATCAAATATAGCAAAATTAACACAAGGAGAACACAGCTCTTAATGTGTGCTAAATTATCTAACTACCAGCAGAACTTTAACAGCAGGAAACTCAGAAGTCAAGCTTCTTGAAGAGTGTAGCAGGAGCCAGAAAGAATAGTAACACAAAGGGGAATCCCTGTGTGTTTTGTGCAGAAAGCATCTCCCAGGCCTGCATCAGACAGAACCAACTGTGTAAGTGACAGGAATCCATGAAGTTCAGACCCTTGCTTAGGGAGGTTAAGAAGAAATTTCTGGCAGTGCTCAGGGAAGTGTGTTAGAGGCACATACATCCTAAGATCCACACTCTGTTGTGTAGAGTGTGGCTGTTGGGAGATAGGACTTGAAATGTGGGTTCCAATCTGGAGCTCCTTCTCCAAGCCTAATAAGACTTGGATCAATGCAATAGAGTAGAGTAGGCATGATGGTCCAGAGTTACAACCGGCATGCAGGGGCTGGGGGTGTGGCTCAGTAGGCAGTGCTTGCCTGCCATGTACAGAATCCTGGGCCCAGTGCCTAGCACTGCGTAGACAGAGCATCCCATAATCCTAGTATCTTGAGGTAGAGACTGGAGGATGGAGAGTGTGAAACCAGCCTATGCTATACTGTGAATTTGAGGCTACCTCGAATATCTGAGACCCTGTCTCCAAAAACAAAAGCAAAAACCAAACCAACCAAACACCACTACCAACCCTGTGGGCCATTGCATGTTCCTGCCCTGTATTCTGTGGTCACTTTCTCTCTGCCATTCACAACCTCTTCAGTCACATGCTCCAGCCATAGCCACAGCTTTTCTGCCTGGGAGCAGGGTGATTCAGCCAAACATGGAGGCCTATTGTGCAATCAGAACACTGTGACTGGGCTCTCTCATCTAAGACTTCTATTGACTTCTAGCCAGCACAACAGACATCCCATGCTCTAGAGAGCTTCCCTGTTGACAACAGCACTCTCCTGGGACAGAGTTCTTTCTAGCACTCTCTCCCTCAAAGCCTCTTTGCTGGTGACAGAAAGTCTCTTGTTCTCTACTCATATACACTAACACAAGTCCTCACACTTAACATTAGAAACTAAGGTCTATGTCTCAGAAAGCACATGACCCTTGTCTCACTGAGCCTGGAGGACTTCACTTAAGATTCTCTCCAGTTCCAACCATTTCTGGAAAACTTGACTTCTTTCCATCTGAATGGAACTCCTTTGTGCAAAGGTGTAACATATTCACCCTCTAGTCATTTATAGGTGAATGGGCACATGCTCAACAGTGGAATTGCTGGATCAGATGGTACATTTTGGAAAAACTGCCACACTGATTTATATGTGGCCATGCCAGCTGACACTCCTGTCAGTAGGAAACAAGGCTTGGGCTTTCCCTGGATCCTTGCCAGCACTTGTAGTCAGTATTTTCTTGATGATAGCCATAGTGACCTGGGTGAGATGGACTCTTAAGCTATTGGGTGTGAGGGGCTATTTTGTTTGTTTGTTGCTTTGCTTCAATTTGTTTTATTTTGTTTTTGAGACAGGGACTCCACTTAGTCCTGGCTATCCTGGCACTCCCTCTGTAGTTGGGTATGATCCTCAGGGTTGTTTTAATTACATTTCCCCAATATCTAAGGCTGTCATAAAAGTTACAGCCGACCTATCATGAAGAAAACAAGTAACAAAAACTAATGCTATCAAGGATTTGAGGATAATGGTGAATCGAAAGGGGGAACTTGTATTCAACACTAATGGCAATGCCAACTTGTGGAGCCACTGTGGAAAATGGAAAGCAGTGAAGACAGGCCTACTCTATTCCCCAGCTACAGCATGCACAGGTCTATGCCCTGAAGACACACTACAGAGATGCTTGCTCAGCCATACTTACTGCTGATCTATGCAGGAGAGCCAGGAAGTGGGTTCAGCCTGATATCTATCAACAACAAATGGATAAAGACAGTGGATCAAAACAGGAACAGCAGAACTTTATGCAACCATAAAGGAAAATGAAACGTTGACATGTAGCACTGAGTTTATCTGACTGCTTTGTGCTCCTGGAGGGTTCAGTGCTTCCAGACACATACCCAAGGAATACTTTGGATCCACAAACAAAAGACACACACACACAACTTATCCTAATTTTAATGTGCCTTGACTAGCTCAATGATGGGTCATTTCTAATCCTCTGCCTGCTACCCCAGGTCCAATTGGGGAATGGGCCAGTGGTCACTCACCTGAAATCCTACAGAGCTCATTGGCTCTCTCTCCTGCAGCTCTAAATCTAATCCATGTTCCAGGGCATCATGGTGATTCTACATCTCTTCCTTTCTCTTCTGTCTCCTCTCCCATCTGTCCCCTCTCCCAGGAACCAAGAAATCCTATCTTTCTCTGCCCAGCCACTGGCTGTTGGCTCTTTATTGATCGATCAAACACCAATTGGAAACAAGAACATTTAGCATTTGGACACACAAATTCCTGATTAAATCAAAGCATTAGAACCAACCCCCCAACACTGACATTTGAAGGAAAGTGGATAAAACTGAAAATCATCATGTTAACTGAAATAAGCCAGAAGCCGAAAGCCAAATGCCACATTTTCTCTCATATACAGAGCTTTGATTTTTTAATGAATTATTTTTATTTTATGAATATGAGTGTTTTTCCTACATGAATTTCTGTACACCATATATGTGCCTGATATCAACAGAGGGCAGAAGAGGGAGTTGAATCCCTGGAACTGGAGCTACAGATGATTGTTAGCTACATGGGAACTAGGAATGAAACCCAGGTCCTCTGCAAGTGCAGTCAGTGTTCCTAACTACTGATCTCTCTCTTCACCTCAATGGACTTTTTGAAATGGTGTGTGTGTGTGTGTGTGTGTGTGTGTGTGTGTGTGTGTGTGTGTGTGTGTGTGTGTGTGTGTGTGTGTGTGTGTGTGTGTGTACACATTTATATGTAAGCAGACATGAAATTAGAAGAGAAGTGAAGAAGAAATCTTAAGGACAGAATAAAATAGAGAGTAGAATACATGGAAAAGGAAAGCAGAAGTTGGAACTGTCTGAAACAAGAGAACCAACCACACAGGGTGAGAAAGTACAAGAAAGGTCAGAGAGACAGAGGAATGAAGGAGAAATTATGATTACACAAGTGAGTGAAATGTCCATGATAAACACCACTATTTTGTATCTAACCTTTACATAAACAATAACTAGAAAATGGATCTTTAACCTGTACTTTCTGGAGTGATCATTCATCTTAGAAGACTGGCTGAGCATCCTGATGCTGCATTCCTCTTGCCTTTAGCTAGCAGATTCCATAGGAAATGAAGACAGAGACATTCCTTCTCATGTTTATCCTTGTGGCCGTTCTTGTCTCTGAGACAGGTGTTGGCCCTTTCCTCCCTGTGCTCTCTTCTTTCTGTGTAGCTAGGGTGGCTTAGACTCTGCCACACTGTAATCTCTCTGAGAGGCAGATGTTACAGGCAATGATCTGAATCTGGACAGCAGTTCATGGGGTTTTAGGGAGGTTGTGGGTTTGTTTGTTTATTATCCATGTTTTTTGTTTCCTCTTTTGTTTTGTTTTAATGGTTTACATTTGTTGTGTTGGTGAGTGCACACATACCAAGCATATTATGGAGATCATGAATGTGGAGGTCAAAGGAAAACTTGCAGAAGCTGGTTCCCACCCTCCCCATATGTGCTCTGCTGCTCAAACTCGGATCATCAGCAGTGCCTTTATTTGCTGAGTCAACTCACTAGTCCATTAAGAGAAGTTTGAGAGCTTCCTTTGGATTACAAAGGAGGTGTATTCCCCTGTGTCCTCAGGTGGGGTCTCTGCCTTGAGATCACTGGTATTAACTTAAAAATATAGCCCCAGCTGTTAATATCAAGCAATGTGATAGTCATTGGAGTTCTCAGGGTCCCCTGGTCAAGTCCCTTCCACAGAGGATCCAACTGTTCTGTGGATCTTACCAGGAGAACTCAGTTACTTTTACAGTAGGTGTGTACAACTTTGTTCCAATACTCCTTCCTGTAGGGCTTGTTGAACTTGCCCCAAGTCCATAGTGTATCCTTTCAATACTGCCTAAGGTTTGGAGCTCCCAATCAGAATGTGGGTGATATTTTATCCCTAGAGTTGTGGAGAAATATTGAGTCACCTGTGGTGTAAAGGAAGGTTCATCTGTGAATCTTTAATGACCAGGAGAGACCAAATCTTGGGACAGTGTCCCTTAGGAACACATATTTGACTCCTCTGTAGTCTTTTCAGCCCCAATGATTAACGTTTCTATCCAGCCAGTGAAGGTGTGTACAAACACTAACACATATTTGAATTTGCCACAGGGACACAAAAGAGTACATTCTACCTGCCTGTCCTCACTGGGATAGGAGAATGTCGTCTGGGTTGCTCAAGATGTGTAAAGAATGAGGGCAGCAGCATTGTGAAGACCATAGCCCTGATATTCTAGCTTTACTGTGGGAAAGTCTCTACCCAAAAACAGTCAAGTTCCTCAGTTGAGAATTCTTTATTTAGCTCTGAACCCCATTTTTAATGGGGTTTTTTGAGTTTCTGGAGTCCAGCTTCTTGAGCTCTTTGTATATATTGGATATTAGTTCTCGGAATATCGAATGGCTGAGAAACACCTGAAAAAATGTTCAACATCCTTAGCCATCAGGAAAATGCAAATCAAAACAACCCTGAGATTCCATCTCACACCAGTCAGAATGGCNAAGATTAAANATTCAGGTGACAGCAGATGCTGGCNAGGTTGTGGAGAAATAGGAACACTCCTCCATTGCTGGTGGGATTGCAAGCTTGTTCAACCACTCTGGAAATCAGTCTGGCGGTTCCTCAGGAAATTGGACATAGTACTACCGGAGGACCTAACAATGCCTCTTCTGGGCATATACCCAGAAGATCTTCCGACTGGTAATAAGGACACATGCTCCACTATGTTCATAGCAGCTTTATTTATAATAGCCAGACGCTGGAAAGAACCCAGATGTCCCTCAATAGAGGAATGGATACAGAAACTGTGGTACATTTACACAATGGAGTACTACTCAGCTATTAAAAACAATGAATTTATGAAATTCTTGGGCAAATGGATGTATCTGGAGGATATCATCCTTAGTGAGGTAACCCAATCACAAAAGAAGTCACTAGATATGTACTCACTGATAAGCGGATATTAGCCCAGAAACTTAGAATACCCAAGATACATTATGCAAAACAGAAGAAAACCAAGAAGGANAACCATTGTGTGGATATTTCATTCCTCCTTAGAATAAGGAACAAAATACTCATGAAAGGATATAGGTACAGAGGCAAAATTTAGAGCTAAGATGAAAGGATGGACTATCCAGAAACTACCCCATTCGGGAGTCCATCCCATCATCAGCCACCAAACCTAGATACTAATGCTCGTGCCAGCAAGATTCTGCTGAAGGGACCCTGATATTGCGGCCTCTTGTGAGGCTATGCCAGTGCCTGGCAAACACCGAAGTGGATGCTCACAGCCAGCTATTGGATGGAACACAGGGTCCCCAATAGAGGAGCTAGAGAAAGTACCCAAGGACCTGAAGGGGGCTGCAACCCTGTAGGTGGAACAACAATATGAACTAACNAGTACCCCCTGAGCTTGTGTCTCTAGCTGCATATGTAGCAGAAGATGGCCTAATCGGCCATCACTGGGAANAGAGGCCCCTTGGTCTTGCAAACTTTATATGACCCAGCACAAGGGAAGGCCTGGGCCAAGTAGTGGGAGTGGGTGGATAGGGGAGCAGGGGCGGGGGGGGGTATAGGGAACTTTCGGGATAGCATTTGAAATGTAAATAAAGATAATAATAATAATAAATAAATAAATAAATAAATTTTAAAAAAAAAAACCTGTCAAGTTACCATTAACAGAGTGACATCCCTCCCTGGATGGAATGAGTCATGTTTTCCCTGATTTTTCTTCACTGCAGGACCTAGAGAGGATAGCTAATTCCCACATTGATCCATGGCCAGTATATGCTGCCCCTTATTTATGGCAGAGTGATGTACAAATTGGCTTTATATCATCTGTGTTTGGATGGATCAGTACTCTCATAGGGAATCTATCTGTAATGCTGTCATCTTAGCCTTTCTCTGTGCTGGCCTATGTCCTTGGGCAACATTAGACATGCATATCCCTCTGATGGCCCTTCCAGTAGATGACTGACACTTGATCAAAGACTTTGATAGCTTCCAATAGGTCTAGAATCCTTCTTGCTTATGTTTTATAGGTCAGATGTTGGCTGATAACCTTCAATTTTCCAAAGATGGCAGCAGGAAAATGCAACATGATAAAGGCATCCTATAAGCAATGTAGATATCAATCTTCTCTTCTCTTTCCCTAGAATGAGTCCCCATATAAGAGCTTAGAACTGCTCTGTGTATCTAAAATGGAAGTGGGTAATGTGGTAGCATCAATCATTCCACTCTAGAAAACCACATTCTATCTCATCTTGCTTTTTCCAGTTAGATGACAAATGCCCTGATCAGGAAACCATTTCTGCCCTTGATTATCCAGAGGCTGATCCTAAGTCAACCTGACTGACAAATGTGGAGGAGATAGTCTCAGCACACAGTGTACCAGATAGGAGGTCAGGACCGTGGGCATAAAAGGATTTATTGTACCCTGTGTTTTCATAGTTACCTCTGGTTGTTTGGGAAGCTCCTCTGGTGTTCACTTTCATTTAATCATATGTAGACCTTTAATTTACTATAGACTTTCCGTAGTGGAGTATGAGAGCTTCTAGTCATTGCCTCCAAAGACAGCCTAGGACCCTCTTAAACAAGCAGTGCTCTGGATACCAGAGCTTTTGAACAGAAGGGCCTCCTGATGCTACAACATCTAATTTCTTTGAAAAAAATCTACTATATTTTACATACTATCCCCAAATGATAGAATCAATATCTGAAGGGCAATGTCTTCACTTTCTGCCTGCTTCATTTAGTTAAAAGATTGCTCCAATTCACCATGCCATCTATGGTAACCCAAGCCTGAGTTCTTGATAGCCTCATAGAGAGGTTTTTCCCATGAATGGAAAGAGGAGCACCCAGATTCAACAAAATCCAGCATCCCCCAAAGGAGCAAAGTCCACCTTTACCTTTGGTGTAATTACTTCATTTTTGACTCAGACATGCAATAGGATTGCTATAGAGCTATAGAAACTGAAATACATACCAAATAAGGTAGGTTTTTGCAGAATTATCTGGGCCTTGTTCTCTTAGTTCTGGTAACCACAAGACGCTAGAAGGCTTAAGATGCTAATAGTATTTTGGTTTCAAATTTTCCTAGTGTCAATGTATATGCAAGTATCATTTATATATTGTAGAATGGTTTCTTGTGATTAAAAAGTGCCTAAGATATTTTTCTAATCCCCCACCAAAAGGCTTTCCCTGAGCCCTTGAGGGACGACTGCATTGCTGACAATTTCCAGTGATCAGCAACTCCAGCTTAAAACCAAACAACTACTACCTTGGTTCCTTTCTCAAGGCTGTGATAAAATAGGGCAAAATCAACTTGAATAAGAATGGGTTACTTTTGGCTTACAGTTCCAGGCAGACACTGGGACACAATCCAGCATTCTGTCAACGTTATGACAACAGGCATGGAAGTCATACTTGTAGGAAAAGAGCTATTCACATTATATCCACATTTAGAAAGCAGACAATGAGCCAGACATGAGGCTAGGCTATGGAGCCTCAAGACTTAGCCTCAAAAACCTCCTCCTCCACAACATTCTCAAACTAATTGTGGACAGGGGCCCTCAAAGTATAGACATGCAGATTTCTGTCTGATTTTTGGGAGCCATATTAAAACAAAGCATTAGAACCAATTCCCAACAGAAAGGATGAGATATTGGGGATTTAGAAAGTGTTAACTCAGGAATACCAGAGGGAGTGTGTGATAGCCCCAGGGAGGTTTGGAAGTGTCCAACCACTAAGCTAGTAAGGCATATCAAAAATCAGCCAGCATGTGTGTGTCTTTCGTTCATGAATCCAGAGCTCTTGAGTGGGTGCAGAGCTGTGTAGGNTCCCACTGGGAGCGCAGAGCAGATTAACGATTTACTGCTACATTTAACCACTGAGTCCTCTCTCCAGTCCCTCTTAAATTTCTGTTTAGAGTTACAAGGGGATGTGGAAGTCAGAGGTCAGCTTTGAGGAATCTATTTTCTTTTTCCACCATTACATAGGTTCTAGGAATCACACTCAGGTTGCCTGACATGAATAGCAAGGGCCTTTGCTGGTTGATCCACCACCTCACTCCACCCTCATCCTTATCTCCATATTATTCAGTAGCAGGATTCACATAGTTAAGACCTAGGTAAAATAGCATGGCCAACATGGAAAGTTAAGGCCTAAGTAGAAATGTTAAGGCCTAGGTAACTGTTTCCTGGCTAGCGGGTCATGTTGTGCTGTTACTAATATTATAAGGAAACTTTCTCATGTGTTGCTACTGCTGTTACTAGGAAATGTTCTAGTGCCAAGTTGATTACATATTCTTCTATGTTCTGTGCCCTTTGAAGCCATGATAAAATTCAATAAAACTGCTTTGTATAGGTATCCACAATAAGCTTGGACCCGAACCAACCACTCAGCAGCACTTCCTACACCTGTGTATAAGGCCTTATGGTATTTGCTATGTTGCCCCTGATACGGAACCCAACATTAAGAGAGACACTTGCATCGATTTATATTAAGACTTCCATTTTGGGGCTGGAGAAATGGCTCAGCGGGTAAGAGCACTGACTGCTCTTCCGAAGGTCCTGAGTTCAAATCCCCGCAACCACATGGTGGCTCCCAACCACCTGTAATAAGATCTGAACTCCCTCTTCTTTGTGTCTGAAGACAGCTACAGTGTACTTATTTATAATAATAAATAAATATTTTTTAAAAAGGTACAGGGGAACATCAGGACCAAGAAGGGGGAGTGGGTAGGTAGGGGAGCGGGGAGGGGAGGGGATAGGGGACTTTGGGGATAGCATTTAAAATGTAAATGAAGTAAATGCCTAATAAAAATTGAAAAAAAAAAGACTTCCATTTTGAGCAAGGGTCAAGTAAAGTTTAAGTTAGCAGGAGCTCTGTAGGAACTGACATTCTACTTGGCACAAAGAGACATGTATATGGGAATGGACACCCTGGTTGACAAATTAAGACATGAATGTTACACAAGGCAAGTCCCTTGCCACAGTTGAATACTCCAATGGGAACAAGACAAGTATACAACAAAGACATGTTCCTTTGGAACCCCATGCTTAAATCCCGATTGGTGAAAAGTTTGGCACAGATATTTGTAATCTCAGGCTTAAAAAGCCCTACAGGATCTTGACACAACGTCACAGTCTGCTCCCGAATCTGACCTGAGTCCCTGCTCTATCTATCAGCCATGGGATCTGGTGTTCGACAAACCATTCCTGTTTAGCTGAGATCCACCAGTGTCTGGGTGGAGTGTGTAATGATTCCCAGATCCCAACACAAACATTTCAGTCATGATGTCATTTTACACTCCAAAACTTGCCATGACTTGTGGGGCAGTGAGCTGTGCATAGACAGCCTGGTCCCAGATCAAGCACAGGCCTTGAACCCTGGAGACCTGGTAGGTGGTGACTTCTGCCTGCATGGGAAGGCACATGTTCAGCCCTGCCTCCTGGGCTCCTGGCTCTTGTCCCAGCCACAACCTCCCACAGCCCCACTGCAGGGAGGTGTGTGCCCATCAGTCACATAAGCAATGCCCCAAGCTCATGGTATTCTGTATGGAATCCACCCTGACAATTACCTGGCCACGTCCAGGTATGCTCCTCTCCACAATTACTTGGCAACAGCCAGGTAGAACGGCCCACTCTAAGAGGGGCTATTTGCCCCCCCTTCTCCCTCTCTTATCCTCTTACTCTCCTCTCTCTCTTACTCTTGCTTCCCGCTTGCTCCTCCTCTCCCCATCCTCTTCAGCTTTCTCTCCACCTGGCCATAGCCAGCCTCCCTGCTTCCTTGCTCTCTTCCTCCCTGTCATTCTAAAATAAATGCCTTAAAACCATGGACTGCCCCTTCTCATTGGGACCCACCTTGCTGGAGCAATGGAGCAGGTCTTCCTCTAAAGAACTGATTGTGCAGAACCTCCTGCCAGGAGACCTCTCTGTGTTCCCAGTCACTTCCACCACCACCAACCTGCCACCACCCCCCAGCAATCCACCTGAGGTAGTTAGATACTCTCCTCCCATGGAGACATAGCCAGAGAACTCTCTTCCAGGCCCTTTCCCTTTGGGCCTTGGGCCAGAATCCACCCGAGGGTCCCTCCTGTACCCACTCCCTTCTCAGCTCTTCCCCCACATCCAGCTGCATCTGCGGTGTCCAGGACTAAGAACCTGTCGTCTCGGATCTCTGTGCATCCCAGGGACCCCAGTACCGGCTCTTCCAAGGTATACAGGAGTGTCTGAGGTGCCAGAGAATCTGAGCCCAACTCTAGCAGATCCAGAGGAACTTCACACTGCGCCTTGCCCATCCCGAGTTGGGTCCTGCTGCTTCCCACAGCCCGGTACCTGCTCAGCAGTGCCGTGGGGTGTGCACAGTAAAACTCCTCGAATCCACCTTGCCCAATGGCCTGAGCCCTGAGCCAGACTTGGGAACCCATTTTTTACCACACAGTGACTATTGATCTATCATGGTACATTCTTTTAATCCCAACATTTGGGAGGCAGGGATAGGAGAATCTCTGAGTTTGAGGCCAGCCTGGTGATTTTCAGGACAGCTAAAGCTACACGGGGAAATTTTCTCAAAAAAAAATTTGTCAAGGATCACAAGAAGTTTTTGTTTATGTTTACTATATCTGTTCACATTCTTCTTTTTAAAAATCAAAATTATATTTTATACAAGTTATATATAACAAGTTATACACATACTACTATAGTATATGTTTACATAATCATCATACTTTCAAGAAGTAATCCTGTTTTGTTTTGCTTTCATTTGGTTTGGGGAATTAGAGAGGTTTGTTTAAGTTGGGGATATAATGAAACAGGGTCTCATGTAGCTTAGACTGACTCATATCCTTTCTATAGACAAAGATGACTTTGAACTCCTAATCCTCCTGCCTCAACCTCCCAAGTTCTTGAATTAAAGACATGTGTCACCAGATCTGGCTAATGAACACATCGTTTTCAAAACAGAAAGATAAATAAGAGAATTTGATTCTAGATCACATTTTCAAAATCTCTTTAAAAGCTGAAATCTTGATTCCAAATCTGATTTTCACCATACTGTTCTACATCATTGTTCTGATGAATTATATAAAATCTATTTATACAGATACACAATTGGAGAGGGAAGAGCTAACACACAGCCACCACAAAGGAGTTGATGGACCACCAGGGTTCCTAGTCCACCCATGATGTAATCAGCAACAGCCGCTTGCTCCTGGGACCCACTGTTACATCACTGGGAGAACATTGACACTCAGAAACATTGTCTTGATATTGTAGAGGAATAAAGATGGAGAGCTTTCCTACTTCTCTCATTCTTGAGACACTAGGATTTGGGTCTGCTGCTACTGGAGTAGAATATGCTAGAAAAGACCAATTACTAGATACTGACTTAATGGTTTATGTAGTAATTTTCTTGATTTACTTACACTGTTTGCACTGCCTGTTTGTCAAGCATGATTTCACCTGCTACCTGAAACAGAATGGCCTGGAAAAACAGGAAGGGTCTGCTACCTTAAACCTGCTGACTGCAGGGATGCTTCTGTAAACTCTTGCTTGCCTATCTGCCCCACCTTGTGCTCCTAGAGTATAAAATGAGAATGCAAACCAGCCCCATGCTGGGAGCTCTTCCAGGAGTTATCCTGGCCTCAGTCCACAGGTGACACCACCTCTCTTCTGGTCTCATTGGTGTCAGTGGGCTGATTCCAGAAAGATTGCCACAAAACCAACACCTTATCAATGTGTGTGTGACTTCTGCCTGAAGACGAACCAAGACAGAAGAGATAGAGGAGTGGCGAAGTAACAGATTCTGCTTTCACCATCTGAGTTCTGATAAGCGACGTGTTAACCCATAACAACACCTTATTGCTTAGTGCCTTTTATCTGAGATGTTCTGGGGACATAAGAATAACAATGGGTGTTTTTAGAAGGAGGAGAGAGTTTCTAGGAACAAGAGGGGATAATTTTATAATGAACTTTAAACTAGAACTCATGTTGTATGGTTTCATTATTAACACCTGAACAGCTTATAAAATAATCTTCACTAGTGAACACTCATGATTACAGTAAATCATTTAAGGACTGCACATGCAAGTATATAATGCTTCAGGCATGGTTTCCCCTTACTCCACTGAAATCTCATTCCTTATCCCACCCCTCTTCTCACTACTATCCAACCTGAGCCATCTCACCATCTCTTAACACTCCATACCACTGCAAATCACCAAGAGAGCTCAAGTAGACCAATGCAAAGTCCATTTGGGCTCAATAGCTCCTGCCATGATTCCAACACTCAGGGAGGAAAAAGCCAGAAGACTCAGGCTGACCTGAATGACATACTGAGAAAACAAGAAACCTCAAAGAGCCACAACTCCAAGGGGAAGAGCTGGCTGGAGAGAGAAAATGGAAGGTGAATGGGACAGGCCTGAACAGGCAACCAGTGCTGGTATGCTAAGCCTGTTTGTCCCTCCTGCACCCTGAGTGAACTAGCCGCTTTTCATTTAACACAAAAAGCTGGCAATCAGGTCCTGTTTGCTGGGACAGACACCTTCTTCAAACGTGTTGTCCATAGCAATGTTGTAATAAATTGAACTAAGTTCCAATAGCCAACTTGTTTGTGTGTCTAGCTCTATACTGTTCTTCCTGCAAGTTCACAGTCAGAGTAAAGGGGGAAAGATGTGGCCATGAACTACAAAACAAAGGGTAAGGTCACAAGATAGGAGCAGAGACCTGATGCCCTTATCCCTGTTCTGATTGAGCTACACTGTGCCTTTTAAGTTTTTAAATTAACTACAAATATGAAGATTTACTCTTTTGGGAGGCGGGGGGCCTGGAGAGACGGCACAGCAGTTAAGAGCACTCACTGCTCTTAACTCAGAGGTCCTGAGTTTGATTCCCAGCAATGGCATGGTGGCTCACAACTATCTATAGTGGAATCTGATGCCCACTTCTTTTTTTTTTTTTTTCACTTTTTTTTATTGTTATTTTCTTTATTTACATTTCAAATGCTATCCCGAAAGTTTCCTATACCCCTCCCCCCCACCTCTGCTCCCCTATCCACCCACTCCCACTACTTGGCCCAGGCCTTGCCTTGTGCTGGGTCAT
>NC_034597.1:43063415-43070557 GCF_900095145.1 Mus pahari
GAGTGACCTGGCTGGAGGCAAATCAGACAGAAGTTGGACAGTTGGTGGCACCTACAGCCTCACTCTGGATAAATGCCATACACTGAACAGGACCAGAGCTGCTGACCCCTGGAGTCCCTGAAAACACTGTGAAACAAAAGAAGCTGTTCTTATGGATAAGACTGAGATATAAAAGCCTTGTAGGTTAGGGAAGGAGGCAAGAGCTAGGGGTGTCCTAGAGACCAACATGCAGCCCCTAAATGACTGTCTCCAGGGCTTATCCTAACTGCTTTCATCTCTAGTGTGTTCTAAGCAGCTGTATCCCAGGGCAGTGCCATCAAATGGGAAGGCTGCTGAACATTGAAGGACAACTCCACTGGGATGATATCTCATTTCAGAGTAAAGCAGAACCCAAACACACACACACACACACACACACACACACACACACACACACCATTACTGGTTACCCTATTAACAGAGTGAGGAGGCTGGGCAGTCCATTGAGAGTTACAAAATTCTTAGACTAGTAAAGAGACTCTAGTTGAGAATGTTCCATTGGGAAGAACATCCACATCTGTGTTTTCTGTGTTACAGGAGGAAATGAGGCCACCTCTATGCCAGGTCCTCCTTTCCCAGGCCCCTTGCCAGCACAGGAATGCATAGCCCGCTCCTGCCCTCTGCTGACCACAAGGAGCTATTTCAGAACTCATTCCTCTGGGCTAGCCCAACCTTTCTTAGCCTCCTGCAGGCGCCCAGCTTCAGTCTCTTCTTCTCTTTCTAAGACTGCACACTATGCAGGAGATCTCCACCTCAACTCTGAAGTTGTCAGAGTGCTGTGTAGCACTAGGATTAGAGAGTCACCAGTCGCATTCTGTAATCCTGGAACATCACCCCAGATTCTGGTCTTTGATTGTGAAATGAAGGATCTGTAATAAAAGACCTCATAGATTTCTTTCATCTCAGAATCTCTCTAGTTCTTTGAGACACTGAATAAGTGTGGGTGCATGTGCATATGTGTACATGTGTATGCATGTGTGTACTTGTATGTGCAGAAATGACTATGGAGGGGGCAAAGATCAATCCTGAAATGTTTTAGTATATATGTCTGATTTATTTCAACAATTGCACTTAATTTAGAAGAAATATCTGACTTTATGCATGAAGAAAAACTATCTTCATCTATACATGTGTGTACTATAGTCTCTTCATTACACACACACACACACACACACACACACATGGGAAATGGTCATTTTATATTTATATACACACACATGTTCAGCAGTATCTTCAGCTGTATACACATGTATAGTACTTCTTCTATAAGTCACACGGGTGTTCAGTAGACTTATCACACGCATGCACACACACGTATGCAGTAGTCTTTTCACTCTTATACACACAAGCTTGTGCAGTAGTCTCTTCATCCTTATACACACATGTGTGTGCAAATGTTTTTTCATCTCTCTATATATACATATGTGCGTAGTAGTCTCTTCATCTGTATATACATACACATGTATACAGTAATCCCATCATCTCTAGATACACACAGGTGTGTAGTGTTCTCTTCATTCATATACAAACGTGTATGCGGCTACATCCTCATCCAAGACATCTTTTCCAGTTTCAGTTCCCCAAGATTGACTTCATTAAGTGGGCAGAAGCAGCACAAGATGCAGTGAAAGACAAACACCCCATTCAGACATTTTGTTATAGTAGTTGTTCAATCATATTGATGGTTCCAGTTAGTCTCTTATATCTAATTTATAAGTTAAACCATCATAAGTATTGTGTTTAGAAAATAAAAACATAGTACTGTATCAATGATGTCCGGTACTATCCACAGTCAGGCATCCACTCCTATCACAGACAACAGTGTAAATCCTCAGCCTTCACGTCTGTCTAAGCAAGTAATGCGTTCCCTTGCTTCACTCCCCCCAACTCTCAGACTGGCAGGACAGAATTCATTCTCTCCATAGCTTTATCTCAAACTTCAACTTGAACAATTCTATGTGGAAATGTGCTTTTACAAAAGAATGAAGAGCTAAAGATGACAAAGAAAATGAAGGCCATGGTCAAAAGGTTTCTTTACTCACCTCTGCTCACAAGAGAGGAGAACCCAGGCAGGCTCTGCTCTCAGCACTGCAGAAATGCTCCCGTTTGTTAGGACTGTCCTTCAGCCATTCCACAGACTGAAGCAAAGAAGCAAAGACTCGGCTCTTTTTGCTCTGATCCCTTAAGGGAGGTGGGATACTAGATGGGAACTCTTTCTCATTAAGATTTAACCAGGAAGTCTGGACCTAGGAGATCATCATCAAGCAGTCAGTTGTTAGCATATTTAGAGAACACAGAAACTGGACTCCCCATACCCATAGGCAGGTCAATCCTCTGAAACCAGGAACTGGAAGAACAGGACTTTAATTACTGTCCAAAAGAATGGAACCAGATTCACATCTCTGGCTCTAGAAGGAGGATATCTTTAACTGCCTAGAAGGTCATTCAGGGATAACTATCTAAACCTGGCCTCAGAGGCCCTAAACCTTCTAAGAATACTGAACTGGGACTTTCTGATTCACAAATTGATTACAAGATTGTCTCTTATAGATACAATCCAAACAGGCCTGCCAACAATATGAAAAAGAAAATCCCTCCAAAAAAAAAAAAAAAGCTGCTTATTCTAGATGTCTTAGAAAACCATGTGAAGCCTGCCTACTGTGGCAGGAGTCTCTCGAGCTGGTGCCCTCTCCACTCTCAGGAGCACCCATCATCCTTTCTAAAGAATGCACTTCATCCTTTTTTGAAGCTCAGCCTGTCTTTCTTACACGACAGGCTCTGTGTCTTACTTCAACTGTTTTGAAAGAGATCTCAGGGAGCTGGGAGACAATTGCAGTCCCCTGTTGACACTGTGACTAACCCACCTCAAGTCAGCACACGCAGGTCTTTGTCAAAAGGAAGGAGATGAAACAGCATTATGGCCTTAGCATGCTACCTCCCACTCTACAAAAGGGTTTGTAACATCATCAAAAGGAGTATGGCTTTCTTCAGCTTACCTTGTAGTTGTTTGAGTACTAGTTTGTTTTTAACGTTTTTATTTATTTATTGACTACTGCAATTATGATATAGTGTCTGCTCGTGTTAATCCTCCATTACCCTCCCCCCCGTCTCTTCCCCTCCTTCTCTCTCTCTCTCTCTCTCTCTCTCTCTCTCTCTCTCTCTCTCTCTCTCTCAGTCCCCTTTTTCTTCCCAACAAGTCCCCTCCTACCCCCATGTCTTTTTTTAAATGACTCATTAAGTTTAATGAGAGCTGCCTGCATAAGCAGGGGCCTCGGAGCAGTGGTTACACCACTGAAGAACAATGGTTCCCCACTCCCACAGCAGCCATTAACTGCCAACAGCACCTCAACCAGAGGTGGGGCCCCATGAGTCATTTTCCTTTTCATGCTGAAGAACTGTTGGTTCAATGTTTTGTAGGTAGCCATGCTACCCTGAGCCCACGAATTCGATGGCCATGCCCAACAGACTGCCTCTCATGGTACTCCCCATCTTATGCTGGCTTATTCTCCTCCCAGCCCCACCCCTTGCCCAGTGTTCCTGAGTCTCCAGGGGGTAGATATAGATGTCCCATTTGGGCTGAGCACTCAATGCTCACTTCCTGTCTCTGTATCGCCTGTGGCCCGCTGTAGAGAGAAACCTTTCTGACAAAGGTTGAAAGTAGCACTCGTCTATGGTCATGAACACCACGGGCGATTGTGAACTCCCTCCCCTCCAATCCTATGGCCTCCTGAGACACAGGCTTTTGATCGTGTTTACAGAGCAGGCATGAATTCCCTCCTACAGAACAGCCATAGAGCTGACCAAAAAGCCTCATGATAACGGACATGCTGCTGCTATTGCACAGTGGAGAGAGCCATCTTGCCTGACAGGCTGGTATTGTAGCTCCTCCAGTTCATACCTAAGCCCATCAGGGACTTTGCTTCTCTGAGTGACCTGCATTTCATCTTTTGGCACCGTGAAAGCTAGCCAGCAGGGGAAAAGCTTCCAGCTCAGTCCTACTCTATGCCTTGTCTCTCCAAAATGGCTCTGGAGCTAATCTTAGTCGCCGCCATTCATTGGAATTAAACTGTGTGTTACTGTAAAACTTCCTCCTGTGGCTTTCCAAGCACAGGACTGTCTTTCTCGTTGCAGCCACTGAGTCAGGGAAAGCTGTGTGCAGGGTATTACGAGTGGGTAGTGTCCCCCATGTCATCAGCTAAAGCACAGGCATACAAGGGTACCCATACCTTAAGAAACATCAAGTGCTGGCCATCAAAGTGGCATTGAGAAACCCTGTGTGTGACCCATGTCCCCAACAGTTCTCTCTATCTTGGTACAGAAGACATTTCCAGGAACTGCTATCTGACAACATCCAAATTACAGATTGTGGCATAACGCCATTAGTCAACAGTGCACTTGCCTCCGTGACACTCGTATGGTGTGTAAATTAACAGAACTATCAGCATCTGACACTAAAACCGAATCACCCTGAGAACTCACGGTATGCTCCTCAACATGTGTTTTATTAAATTCCTGTTTCAAATAGAGGGGTCTTTAGCAAGCATATTTTCTGTCAACAAAGTCATTCGGATTTAATTTAGAAGCAATAGAGGGCAGTTAACCATACAGAGGGACCTTAACAATAAGCGAACAAAAAAAAAATCTTCTTGGTTTTAACAATGATAAAGGATCAAGCAAAAGGCCTAAGTCATTCCTCGGGACATTGCTGGTGGCCAGCACAAGGGTGAGTGGCATTATAGAGTGCTACTGGCTAGGAAGTGGCTTAAAAAGACTAAGCTGCTACTGAAAATCACATGGGGATAATGGTGCCCTAAGGTGGTCACATTTTAAACTATTTTATGGAAAATCAAGAATTCCTATTTTCAAAGTGATTATCTTATCTGATCTTATCTGATCCAAAAATTGTTTTGAAAAAGTTTCTTAAAAATAGTACTGTGGCTACAATATATAAATTTCCCCTGATATTATAAACATTTCCATAGACAGGCTTGATGGTTTACTTCTGAAATACCAGGAACTGGGACGCTAAGGCAGGAGGATTTCTGTGAGTTCAATGCCAGCAAAGACTACAAGCGGAGATTCTTTTTCAAAAGAATAAGTGAAATTTATACCTGGTATATTTCTTTCCATCTACTGAGCTCATAAGTCACCCAAGATGGCTGTGCCTCATCCATCTCTATATCCCTGTCTGGTAAAAGGCTTCCCACGTCACTGGGTCACTGAAAGAATTAAGTCATTCTGTAAAACAAGGTATCAAAGCAGGATGCTGGTAGGTCTGTATTTAGGCCTATCTATGTCAATATTTATGTCCATATCAATACTAATAGGATGACATTTTCAGGTTATAAGAATAGAGAAAGAGGAGCCAGAAAGATGGCTCAGTGGCTGAGGTCACTCTTCTCTTACAGAGGACCCATGTTTGGTACCCAGCACCCACATGGTGACTCACAACCATCTGCAACTCAAGTTCCAAGGGAATCCCATACATTCTCCTGACCTCCATGGGCATCAGCTGCATACATGGTGCACAAACATACATGCAGGCAAAACATCCATATACAAAATAAAGTAAATAAGAAAAAGATTCATAGTATAAAAAGGGCCACCAAGACGGAGGAGCTGACTTCAAGTCTAACAGTGTGAGTTCAATCCCTGGAATCCACATAGTGGAGGGAGAGAAACAACTCTCACAGTTTAACACATGCACACCACACACACACACACACACACACACACACACACACACACACACACATTTTATGTTAAAGAAGAGAATGATAGCAAAAATTTATGTACATTAATTTTGTAGGAAAATGACATGACCCCTCCTTAAGGATCTGATTTCAGTGTGTATCACCTAGAATATGGACCAGGGATTTCACAGGCTTTTATCTTCAGAACTCTGAAGAGCAGGGGGACAGCAGATGCTGCTGCTGCTGCTGCTGCTGCCGATACTGCTGGTGGTGGAAGTGGTCATGGAAATAGTGGTGCAGGCGATGGTGACAGAGACTGTAACCACAGTGGAGATGATGATGACAGAGTTGGTGATGGTGGTGGAGGCTGTAGGGTGATGGTCACAGGTGATGGAGGGGGTGGGAGGGGGGTGAAGGTGGTTATAGGGGTGATATTTCTGGAGGTGAAGGTGATGGAGGTGGTGGTGGGGTGATGGTGGGAGGTGATAGTGGGAGAATATGGGGGTGGGGTGGCTGTAAGGGTGATTGTGATGTGCTGGGTTCAGGGTCTCACTCAATCCAAGCCTGGTTCTCCCTTCTTTTCACTGTTCTTCATTTTCTAGACAAGTGCTCTCAGCTAGACAACAGTACTGATCACTTGCAGTGATTAACAAACATATTGATAGATACTTCCAGTCATTTCTCTATCGTCTGTTTCTGTCAGGGCTGCATATCAGTTCGTCAGGTCTGACACTTAGGCATCTTGCAGTCTTGCTAACAGAATAATTGTCTTCAGACATCTTTTCACTGTCGAGACTGGTCTCCACGTCAGAGTCTGCTCTCCAGGAGAGCTTCGGGAGACTCCCACTGTGCGCGCACTACTCAGTTCTTCCTCTAGGACATAGATACAACACAGTCCAGGATGAGTGGTCACAACACATGCTCTTCAGATCAGGGGTCCATCCGAACCATCCTAGGATGTTCCCTAGTCACATAGTGGAGGGACAAAAGTGTGCAGTCTCTCAGGAATCTCTGGGGCAGGGAAGTTTTGCTCTTAGCTCTCAATCTCCTCTAGACTAATAGAAAGCTCAGGACAAACTCTGATTACTTCTTACAAAAACATTGTCAATGTAATGGTATCAGAAACTAGGGACTTTGGGAAGTAATTAGTTAGACATGAAAGGGGAGTCTTCTAGCCCTTTCTACCAAGTGGAGGTAGAGCAAGTAGCTAGCTGTCAGCAGTGTCCGAGGGCCCTCATCAAATCTAATCATGCTGGTATCAATTTCAGAATTTGGCAATGTGTAACTATTACACATTATACATTGAGATTAGCATGTCTCTCTCTCTCTCTCTCTCTCTCTCTCTCTCTCTCTCTCTCTCTCTCTCTCTCTCTGTGTGTGTGTGTGTGTGTGTGTGTGTGTGTGTGTGTG
>NC_034597.1:43070566-43081779 GCF_900095145.1 Mus pahari
TGTGTGTGTGTGTGTGTGTGTGTGTGTGTGTGTGTGTGTGTGTGTGTGTACTGCTAGGAGTTGAACCCAGAGCCTTGTTCATCCTAGGCAAGCTCCCTCCCACAGAGCTATGTCCTCAGCCCTCTTTCTCCTTAACAAGTTTACAAATAGATCTATTCAAGACATAACCTATAGGAACTTTGCCATATAATGATGGTTTTCTTAAGTCAAAATTTTGTATCTTCTAGCTTAAAAGGAGGGACATTTTGGCTTCTGTTGACATAACCAAACAGGGAATGTCACTATTTTTTTAAACACAGGAGGAATGTGGTTTATCGATTTTTTTTAAACACTTTTTTTTGTATGACTGTGTCACAGCGCGTTTGTGGACGTCAGAAGACAACTTGTGAGAACTGGTTCTCTTCTTCCACCAAGTGCTTTTATCTGTGGACAGTCACACTGGCCCACTCATGAGTGGGAGCATCATTAAGTGTCGCAAAAGTTACTCCAACCCTAGCACTGTGACGCCTTGGCAGCTCACTTAGTAAGCCTGGCAGTCTGACCTAAGGGACTGGAGGGCAAGGGTGTGCAGACAGTATGATACCCTGCAGTCACAGAGGGGTGACTCATGACCCAGTGGGACTGGGGAAGACTGAGGAACACATGCATGATTTCAACACGCTGCCCAAAGCAGTTCAGAGTTTAAAGCTGACAAATTATTTATTGGGGGAATTTTCTATTTGATATTTTCAGAACATGTTTCCTACACATAACTGAAACCACAAAAAGGTGTAACTGTGTATAAGAAGGAGGTACTGTCCTCTGAAAATAGTAATGCCCAGATTTCCTTACAGCCAATGATACAAGACCAATACTCACAAAGGAAAGGCACAGAGAGAGAGAGAGAGAGAGAGAGAGAGAGAGAGAGACTGGCCTTTACAAATGCATATACTTAAGCATGTTTATAGACACCTGTGAAAGGCAACAAACAACATTTACTGCTTCTAGAAAGAAAAGTGGAAAACTGGATCCTGAAAAACAAAGACCAGAGGATGTGATCTGTGAACAAAGTCCCTGTCTTCTGTTAGACACTTGCAACATGTCACTTCTGCAACAGCAACACGTGTGGGGCTTTCTCTCCACTTGCAAACAATCCATCTGACCCATCAGATCCATCAGACTCACTAGGAGCAGCAGCTGAATGGCCTCGAATTATCCTCCCAGAGACAGCATCACATCCCACAGTGTGAGAGCTTGGTCCCCAAAATCACCTCGACTGACTTCTGATGTATTGTGATTGCCGGTTACTTTGCCTATGTGTCTGCCTATAAACTGGAAGTGACATAAAGCCTTCCTTGAGCAACTAGCTTACTAAGTGGCTCTCAGAACTCAGGGGAGCACATCTACTGGTTTGTTATTATGCACACTGAGAGAAAGATGGGGAGCTGCCGGGGTGAGGTGTGGGGCCAGGCACATGGCCTTCCCTGCCCTCGCTGCCATGCCTCACTTCAGAAACTGTCACGTGTTCAGCAGTCCCACTGGGCTTCGTCCCAGTGAAGTCATTCTGTGGTGTGACTAACGATACAGGCCTATGAATAGACAAAAAGGTCATGATCTGATGACAAAACCCTGAGGGGAGAAATCCACAGAGACCTGTCTGTCCACATTCCCAGCTGCTCTCTACAACATCCTCCCTCCCTCCCAGCAGCTCGGTGGGATCTCTTCTAACGTATCCTATTACAAAGGGTCATTCAGAAACTTTTCTTTCTGTCTGTTTGTCTGTCTATCTGTATGACTGACTAATCTATCTGAGACAAGGTTTCCTGGCTGTCCTGGAACTCACTCCATAGACCAGGCTGGCCTCAAACTCAAGAGATCCGACTGCCACTATCTCCCAAGACCTGGGATTAAAGGTGTGCACTACCACACTGGGCCAGAAATGTTCTTTATGGCCAGCTCTAAGACAGACACAATGCAAGGGATTTGAGATCTGATGCCTCATTTTAGAAAGTGTGTGTGTGTGTGTGTGTGTGTGTGTGTGTGTGTGTGTGTGTGTGTGTGTGTGTTTGTAAATCGTACTTTTCATTGTACCTAGTTAATTTACAGTGTGCATGTAGCATTAAAAACACATAAAATGGCCGGGCATAGTGGCACACATCTTTAATCCCAGCACTCGGGAAGCAGAGGCAGGCGGACTTCTGAGTTCAAGGTCAGTGTGTGCCTGAGAGATCCTCTATACACAGCTGGTAGGAATGTATAGTGGCTACTGCAGCCACTATGCAAATCAATCCTGCAGTTCTTCAGACAGCCGAGACCAGCTTTCCATGAGAACGGGCTCTGAGAATGTGCCAACTTCTCCAGGATGACATTCAGACCTGAGGTGACATAGGGCTAAGACCCTGCAGAGAAACCCATGCGTTGGTTAGCTTGAGTTCCTTAGAGTAACAGTTGTTCATTGAAAGATTCGAAGATCTGGTAGGTGTGGAGTTGCATGTCCTTTACTCTCTTGTATCTGAAGGTGTTTGGTGGGCTTGCAGAACCCTGGAGACCCTTCTCCTGCTCCTGATCCCAGCACTGGTTGAAACTGTCCCAGATCCTGCATGCCGGTAGACAAGACAGTCAACTAAGAACCTCCCACACTCTGGAAACAGTTGCTCCCCAGTCCCCCACTCTGCCTCTAATGGCTCAATGCCTACAACCCACCGTCACTAATGACCAATGAGACAAGTTTCCACTGTCACCATCACGGTATGGTCCCTATGCACATGTCCCATAACCCCCACCTCCAGCCTCCACCCTGACCCCTGCCTACAAAACCAGCCATCGTGACCCGGCCCGAGGCTTTCTCCATCACTGCTCAGAGGCAGCCATTTTGTGCCTGCCCCCAATAAATCTCTTTCATGAGGTGTGCTGTGGTGTGATTTTGTGGTATTCCTTGACCCCAGAAAGCCAAGATACTTTTTTGCTGCAAAACCCTCAGTGACCATGTCTGCACAAGGTTAGGGCTGAAGAAACACATGATCTAGCAGCAGAAGAAAAAGGAGGGTTGTTGTGGAAACCATATTTTCTGTGAAAGTTGTGAAGTGAGGATTAGTCCCTGTCTCAAAGAAACAGTGTCCCCTGCCTCTCTCTCAGTGACAGGACAGGCCAGGGCCAGTGAGATGCCTCAGGAGGGAAGGTAGCTTGCTATCAAGCCCAATGACCTGAGTTTGATCCCCAGGACCCACATAGTGGAAGAGGAGAACCAACTCCCACGTGCTGTTCTCTGGCATCTATACATGTGCCTGTGTGTAGTCTCACTCTGTCTCTCTCTCTCTCTCTCATACACACACACACACACACACACACACACACACACCACTAAATTAATGGATGTTTAAAAGATGTTTTAAATGAAAGAAAAATACCTTATACAAAGTGTCTCTACTGGAATTCCTCCCCACCCTTCCTTCTCTTCTCCATCTCAGAAACTGGCTTAGTCACCACTCTTCCTTCACATCTTCTGTGCACCTTCTTTATTTCTGTGCCTCTGCCACAGCATGAAACAGTTTCTTAAAGAGCAGTTTACACATTTTCTTTATGATTTATTTACTTTTATTTTGCATATATTGCTGTTCTTCCTGCATGTATTTGTGTATGAGGGTGTCAGATTCAAGGAAACTGGGGAGTTACGGGCAGGTGTGAGCTGCCATGTGGATGCTGGGAGTTGAAGTCGGGTCTTCTGGAAGAAGCAGCCCAGTGCTCTTAACCGCTGAGCCATCTCTGCAACCCTGGCCCAGAATATTCTTAATCAAATTTCTTTAAAAAAAAAAAAAAAAAAGTGTCTTTTCCAGAGGGTATGTGCATGTAACTGTACGTGCTCACAGAGGCCAGAAGAGGGCGTGAGATCCCTTGGAGCTGCAGTTAGGGTTATTGTGAGTTGCCCATGGTGAGCCTTGGGAACCGAATTGCAGCTCTGTAAAACAGCAAATACCCTTAACTCTCTTAACTGCCGAGCCACGTCTTCAGCCTCTCCTAATCAGGGTTCTTGCTTCCAGATTTGTTCAGAAAACTAGGCTAGATGGGGCTGTCACCTAAGAAACTGACCACATCCTTGTAAAGAGAAGACAAGAGACTCCCCCATCCCAGAGGATACTTGATTTTCACCTGAATTGCTCAATAGATATCAAACGTGCATTTACAATTTGCTTTAGGGACTAGAAAGTTTTTTTTCTTTTATGTTGGGGTTTGAATCAAGGTTCTGTGAGAAGATAATGGCATTTCTCAAGCGGGGAATTTGGAATGCCAACAAATGCAGGATGGAACATAGCTAGAATCATTAGGTCAAGTGATGTAGCCATGCTAAGAAGTCTTTCTGAAGAAAAGTAGCCTTGCTGTGCATTATATAATTTGAATGTGCTTGCCTGATTATCAGTGTTCCCTGCTGAAATGGAAATGTTTAACTCTGTTATCAAAGGACCTGTGTGGATTAAAAATGGGGTCTTGCATCCACTCGGGGCTAGGGCCACTGAGTGAGGCAGGATGCCGAGGGAAGTTTTGACTGCTGTGCACCCCCACGGAACTACTGGGCGGAAGTCTGCTGTGAGAAGTCGCAGGACCCCACTCCGGGGTTGGGGAAGGCGCAGTCTGAGGTACCCGAGGACCTGCTGGAGTTGGGCTCAGACTCTCGGGCAACACAGACGCCACTGGGAGCCTCAGAAGAGCCAGTTCTGGGGTCCCTGGGCCACTCAGAAGCCAGGGACATCAGGTTCTCAGACTTGGACACCTCCGATGCTGCTGGATGTTGTGGAAGAGCTGAGAACCGAGTGGAGACCCTTTCAGGGGTGGGAGGGCAAAGGGGAAAGGGTAGGAGAGAGCTCTGGCAGGTTATCATGGGGACAGGAATCCTTGTCCTGCCTGGTGGCTTGTTCAGCGGGACTTGGGTTGGTGGTGGCTGTGGCTGGAGCACAGAGAGGCCTCCCATGGGAAGTTAGACACGCAGCTCTCTAGAGGAGGACCTGCTCCATTGCTCCAAGATGGCGGATCCTGATGAGAAGAGGCTCCGTGGTTTTAAGGCATTTATTGTAGAAAGGCAGAGAGAGGGAGAAGGGTAGAGAAGTAGAGGGCGGCCATGGCTATGTGAAGAAAGGGAGGGAAGGTGGAGAGAGGTGGAGCAAGGGAGCAAGAGTAAGAGCCAGAGAATAAGAGGTAAGAGAGAGGGGAGGGGGCAAGCAGCCCCTTTTATACTGGGCCCAGTCTACCTGGCTGTTGCCAGGTAACTGTGGGGAGGAGCATACCTGGCTGTTGCCAGGTAACTGTGGGGGTGGAGTCCAGACAGAATGCCAGGAGCTTGGAGCAAGGGCCACACACCTCTGGGGGGGGGGGGAGAAGAGGGGGGAGGAAGCCTGTGGGAGGCCATGGCTGTGACAGGAGCCAGGGGCCCAGGAGGCGTGGCGGAGCACCTGCCATCCCATGCAGGCAGAAGTCACTGTGCACCAGGTCACCGGGGTTCAAGGCCTGTGCCTGACCTGGGACCGGACTGTCTGTGAACAGCTCACCACCCTACAGACCTGCAATGATAAAAATGAGCCTGGTGTTGAAGCCTGGTTTGTACCTCTGTGCTCACTTCCCTTGAGTGTCCTGGTCTCCTGGCTCAGGCTCTAGGCATCAGGATGGATGGCTTGGCTGGCCGCTCATACTTCTAAATCGGATCTCCCTATAGCCTTATAAACTAAAGCAAGTATTTCCCAATCCCTTCGTATATGGAGATAACAGAGCCTCTACGATGTCCCATGAAATAAAGTGTGCTGGCATTGGCATTCAAAACTTCATTCTGCTCGACCTGCTGTGACACAGCCTGTAATCCCAGCTACTCTAGAGCCCAAGGCAAGGGGAGCACAAGTTCAAGGCCTGCCTTGCTCAAGCTTAGCAAGATCCTGTCTCAAAATCAAAAAAAATTAAAAAAAAAAAAAAAGTTGCAGAGTTCTAAGTTATTTGGTAGAGGACTTCTCAAGCAAAAGGAGAAAGGATGAGAGTTGTGGACAGAAGAGGGAAAGGATGGGGGGGAGCAGATAGACTGCCTAACTCTACCTTCTAACTGCTCTCTCAGCCCCTTATCCAGTCCCACCTGCTGCCTGCCCACTCTCCTCAGGACCACAGCTCTGTTAGTCGCCACAGCTGCCTCTAGCCTCCAGTGAGAATTCCTCACATTCAATCTTCACATCGTGCCCCCTTCTTTTTTTTTTTTTAAAGATTTATTTATTTATTATATGTAAGTACACTGTAGCTGTCTTCAGACACTCCAGAAGAGGGCACCGGATCTTGTTACGAATGGTTGTGAGCCACCATGTGGTTGCTGGAATTTGAACTCAGGACCTTTGGAAGAACAGTCGGGTGCTCTTACCTGCTGAGCCATCTCACCAGCCCCATGCCCCCCCTTCTTTACCCTCTCTCGGCTGAGGATCACAGACTGTGAAGAGCCAGGGATGCTATAACTGGAGAGGCACTGCACCCGTGTCCTCCCGAGATGTATGTGTTCCCAGCAGTGGTGAGGAGCAGCTCGCAGCCCGGGGTGAGGCTGCCTACTGGTTTGTTATCTTTCAGGGAGATGAAACTGAATTCCAGCCACTGGGTGAGTGCTCCCATCTGCGTGGGAGATAGCACTGCAGGAACCTAGCAATGCAGGACTGAGTCACACTCACATGAGTGCCAGGTGAAGGGAATAAGTAACCCTGACATTGAGGTCCTCTGTAGGTCTCTGCTTCCTAAGCCTGGCTTTCCTCATAGGTCATATGGGGAAACACCTCGTTTATTGTTTGTTTTCTGTTGCTAATAACACAGTACCAGAGACTAGGTAAACTTAATTTGACTCACAGTTTGGGGGGCTCCAGAGCTGAGGGGCCATATCTGGTGGTGGCCATCTTGCTGACAGACTCCTGAGGCAGAGGCAGGTGGATCTCTAAATTCAAGGTCACAAGGCAAGCCTGGTCTATAGAGTGAGTTCAAAGACAGCCAGGGCTACACAGAGAAAGCCTGTCTCGAAGTAAAGTAAAATAAAACAAAGCAAGCAAGCCACCAGGATTCAATCATGACATCATCTAATCCTATCACCTTGCAGGTCTTGTGCACCATGACCAATCACTCTCCCTGGCCAGTCTCTCTTAGTGTTATTTGGCTCTTTCAGCTGGCCTGCTCATCCCTGCCTGGCCTCCTTTTTCCAGGATTCAGAGCTGCTTCTGTGATTAAGAAAGATTCCACATTGATCTGACAAAAGGTCCCAAAGAAATTATTACTTTCCTCATCTCATAACTTAATGCAAAAACTCACATGTGATGCTGACACATGATACTTATCACAAGCTACGTCATTCTTTTCTGGAAGAAATGGGGATGTTTCATGGAAAAGGGCTGTCTCAGTCCTTAAATCAGATGTCTCCCAGCCTCTGTTCACATGGCAGGGTGAGGACAGTTCCACTGTGAAACTTTCCCACCTCCCAGATCCCTGTTTGATGTCCACCTGGCTCTTCATGGCAAGCAAGCACTATTTTATTTTATTTTATTTTATTTTTATCTTATCTTATTATGAGACAGGCTTTCTCTGTGTAGCCCTGGCTATCCTGGAACTTATTCTGTAGACCAGNCTGGCCTTGAACTCAGAAATCTTCCTGCCTCTGCCTCCTGACTGCTGGTTTTAATGGCATGCACCACCACCATCTAACCAGCAAGTACTTTTTTAAAACATATTCCTCTTAACCTGAAAGCCGGGGCAATAGGACAATTGTATCATTCTTCACCTTTTACATTTTCAGGGGACATTTAAACATAAAAACAAACTACATGTTATCGTTTAGTGTAGCAAAACTGCCCTTCTTTTCCAAAACTTCTTTTTAAAAACCCTTTATAAAAATTGTTCTGTTGGAATTTGCAGTCATGTCCACAGCCCTTCCAAAAGGCATCACCAGGGGGTGCCTTAAGATAGAAAGACCACAGAAAATGAAGGAACTTTTGTCTCGTACTTTGGGCTCCAGCTGTCTGCCAGTGTTTCCTATTTGGGCAGCCATCACTGCTTCAGGGTCTCAGAGAGAGCAGAGGTCCTTCATGATGCTGAGCAGGCAAAGGGATACAACTCATACCTGCCAGGTCTACCACAAAGAAGGATGTAGACCAGACAAAACTGGAACCTGTGGATCAAAGGAGCATGGCCATCCCCTTGGCTTCACAAGAAGTTCACCCGTATTCGCGGTGAGGAGCAAGGTCCCTGCGCACTCATGCTTAACCTGCATTGCCTCACAGTAAAGCTGAGTAGTTTCCCATACTCTTTTCTGTACACTTTGTCTTAATAACACAGTAATTATTTCCCAACAACTTGTGAAGGCTAAACCAGATTTCCTTTTCTTTCTTTAAAGATGTGTTTTATTTTAATTATGTGGGAGAAGGCAATGTGTACGTATGAGTACAGATGCCCAGAGAGGTGAGAGACACTGGACCCCGGGCGTGGAGTTACAAGCAGTTGTAAGCTGTCTTATGGGAGTGCTCAGAACTGAAAACCAGTCTTTTGCTTTAAGCAAAATATCTCACGTCCAAACCTGCAGTTACAGGAAGGGTTTCCCCCCAACCTCATTAGAGCCATATCAGTGTTCTGCAGAGAAGCAATGTCTTAGCCTGGATTTCCATTGCTATGATGAAAACCATAACCAAAAGCAACTTGGGGAGGAGAGGGTTTATTTTACCTCAAAGATGGCAGTCCATCCTAGAGGCTAGAGGCAACTACAGACGACCTGCTTAAGGGTGGCACCAACTGCGGTGGGCTGGACCCTTGTACATCCATTATTAATCAAGAAATACTCCCCCAGTCTTGGCACTCTACAAGAGGCATTTTTTTTTCAGCTGAGGTTCCCTCTTATAAAATGATCCTGGTTTGTGTCAAGTTCTATCAAGTTGACAAAAAAAAAAAAAAAAAAAACTAGCATAAGCAGTACATAATTTATAACTGCTATAGCACCTGGGTAGTCATGCTCTACACAGCAGGTTCCATTTTCTTAATATGAAAACTCAGTCATTAAGTTGCCTTTAGAGCTAGAGAGAGATGGCTTGGTCATCAACCAAAATTAAAGTGCCTGTAATACCAGCACTTGGAACTCAGGAGGCAGAAGCATTCGACCTCTGTAAGTTGCATGATATCCAGAGCTACATAAAGAGACCCTGTCACAGAGAGAGAGGGTGGGGGGAGCTGCAAGCTAAAGTAAGTCTTTTCTTGCTACAGTAGCTTTGTCAGAATACCTCAGAAGAACAGGAAAAGAAACTAAGATCTTGGAACTTCTGATCCTTCTACTCCTGCCTCCCAAGTGACAGATGCAGGTACAGGGAATCAAACCCAGGACTTCATGCACGCTGGACATTCTCCCAGCAGTGACATTCCCAGATACACTGGGTTTTTAAGACCTAGTCTCACTGTGTAACCTAAAGTAGTCTCAAACTTAGTTTCCTGCCTCAGTCTCCAAAATGCTGGCATTATAATATTATTATGCTTTTTTAAAATATACTTACAGGTGTTATTCAATACTATCTAGTTTTTCCACACTCGTGTTTGGTTTAAATGTAGAAACACAAAATTAAAGATACATTCCTAGCATGGCCGAATTCACAGATTGGGTACAAAATAAGCTAATTCATGCTTTTTTTTAAGGGCTGTGGAGGGGAGGCAACCTCATCAGGTAGGTTAGATCCAGATTTTTATCTTATCTATCTTGCCAAGATGTTTTTCACTATTTTTTAAATCTGGGTGTGAGTCCATAGGTGAATATGGGACATGCATGTAGGTGCTTTCAGAGGCCATATAAGAAAGCACTGGGCCCCCCAAAGCTGGAGTTATCAATGATTGTTGTGAGCTCTGCCCTCTGTAGATCCTGGTGATGAACAGCAGGCACTTTGGCCTGCTGAGCAATATATCGCTCCACCCATGCTAAGCACAAGAGCAGAAAGTGATCGGTCTCCAGCATTTCAATACTAATTGTACAGTGTGATCTAGAATGCCTATGCCTTATGGACATCCTGGTCCAGGAGGAGGATGATGGTTCAGGGTTTCATTGTATTTAGTTATGTTAAACAAAACTTGGAATTAAGAACAGTGTGACAATACCAGGCATGAGAGCTCATACCTTTAACTCCAGTACTTGAGAGCCAGGGGCATATGGATCTCTGTAAGTTAGAGGCCACCCTGGCCTACATACCAATTCCAGACCAGCCAGACCTACATTGTTGAGGTTTAGTCTTTTGCTACGTATCGTAACACTGAATACTGGCATCCAAGACCTGGTTGCCCCCAGGGACAAGAGAATCCACACATAAAATGTGACCTTGCTCTTTAATTTAAAACTATTTGTTAAATAAAGATGCCAACAGCCTATTAGCTGGGCAGAAGAGAAATAGGCGGAACTTTTGGTTCCCAGGCTTGGGGTTAGAGGAGAACCAAGAGGGGAGAAGAAGATAGAGAGAGAAGAAAATGCAATGGGGTTGGTGAGTCATGAAAACATAGCCATAAGGGCTGGCCAGTTGAGACTAAGAGCAGCCCAGATGAAACATGACAAGTTATGATTCGGGTTATTGATGGGGAAGTAGATTCTAGCAGAGAGGGTAGATGTCTGCCCAGCTCTAGTGCTGACTAAGGCTTATTAATTTATAATAAATATAAAGGTTGAACATCTTTTATCTGGGAACTAAATGGCCAAAATCTCCAATTTGATATTTTTAAACATTTACAACACCACATAGTAAAGCCTTGTCTCAAAACAATAAAAAACAAAATAGAACATGGTAGCATTTGCCTAGAATCCCAGAACCCCAGGGACAGAGGCATGACTGTGAGTTAAAAGCCAACATGGGATACATTGTAAACTTCTGTCTCAAAAAAAAAAAAAAAAAAAATTAGGTCTAAGTCAGTGTATTAGTTACTGTTCTGTTGTTGTGGTAAATCGTCAAGACTAGCAATTTATAAGAGAAAATGTTTAATTGGGGGTTAATGATTCCAAATGATTAGAGTCGATGCTTTTGGAGCAGCTGGGTATCAGGAACAGGTGAGAGCTCACATCTGGAACAGCAAGCAGAAAGCAGGAAGCACAATGAGAATGAGTCCAGAATTTTGAGACCTCAAAGCCCACCACTAGTGACACACTTCCTACAACAAAGCCACACCTCCCAATCCTTCCCAAAGAGTTCCACTAACTGGGATCAAAGAATTCAAACCACCTATGAGGCTCC
>NC_034597.1:43082834-43099397 GCF_900095145.1 Mus pahari
CTCATAATGATGCCCATATATGGTCCTGTAACTTTTCTAATTCCTCCTGTCAGCTAACTTCTGCCCCCAAGAGGCCGAAGTCGAAACTACAGCTGGGTAAAGTACTGCTGCCAGGACCCAAGAATTTACAGGTCCGTGAGGCTTCTTTTTTTTTTTTTTTCAGATGTATTTATTTTTATTTAATGTATGAGTGCTCTGATGCATATACATCCACAGGCCAGAAGAGGGCATCAGATCCCCTTACAGATAGTTATGAGCCGCCATGTGGTTGCTAGGAATTGAATTCAGGACCTCTGGAAGAGCAGCCAGTGCTCTTAACCGCTGAGCCATCTCTCCAGCCTCAGGGTTTTTTTTTTGGGGGGGGGAGTGGGTTTTTGGGGGGTTTTTTGTTTTTGTTTTTGTTTTTTGGTTCCCTTTGCCCCGCCCCTTAACCCTTAGAACATTTAGCATAAAATTCTCCATTTGAATTTCAAGGATCAACAATACCAGTACGATAAATTGTTTAAAAGTGTAACTCAGACTTTCAACTCCCTAGCACTTAATTCAGCTGTCACCTATTAAGTTCATGAACTTGGGTAAATTAGCCATGTGAAAAATTAAGTTAGCAACAGATATTTGTGGAAACAAGATGGTGGGAATTCGGTGTACTATGTGGGAAGTTCTTAATAGAAAACCTGGAGCGTACCCGCAGACAACAAATGCTAAAAAAATAAAAATAAATTTTATAAAAAAGTAAGCTAATTAGGTTTTATATTTATTAATTTGCAAACTGTAATAGTTATTAGCTCTCATCGTTGGCTGCCTAAATCTGATTTTTGTTACGGTCTTATCCCGTTTCACAAAGGGGAACTAGCCAAGGTTCAGAATTCTACAGCACCAAATGAAAACAAAGAAAGTCAACACTTTTCCTTTTCACCTGCCTACCCAACTCTCAGCCCCACTCCTGCCCCCGCCCTTGAGTCGGCCACTGCAGCACTGGTCCCCACCCCCCAAGCCTGCCACCCCCNCCCCCGCCCAGCCCTGTCCCCGCCTCTGCCCTCCCACACCATACCGCCCCAGCCCCCCTTCTATCTCCCCACCCCAGTGAGACTGCTTCCCCGCTCCACCCCGCCCCCATTTCCCTACTCCCCCAACCCCTCTCCCTCCTACCCCACTATCCCTCCCTACCCTGTGAGACTGCTCCCTCCCCGTCACAAAACACGCTCCAGCCAGGTTGGTCTCGCCCCCAAGCCACGCGCAGCATTGAGGCCACGCCCCTTCTAGAGGCTAAGCCCCTCCCACGTACGGCTTCCGTCGCAGAGACGTCCATAAGGTCGCTTATTGGCTGCCAGCAAATACTCCCTCTTCTCGTTAGATGATACCGTCCGGGTCGAAGTTCCACGGAAGATGCTCTTAGCTGCTTGGGTTGAGGGTCACAGGCATGTGTACTTCCGTTTCCGGTGTGTCCCGAAGCCATGGCCACCGCCAGGACACCGGGATTTCTGCTGCTGTTCTGCAGATCGTGCCGCAGCCTTCGAGGACCCCAGTTCCGAGTAAGTGCATCGAGGAAGATGGAATGCTGGTGGAGGACTGGGTTTCCAAAGACGTCTCTCGGAGGAGGAGCGACCTCGGCGATGCCTCGGACAGCAAGCACCTGCAACCAAAGCACCAGCAACCATTCTGTTTCTTTCTGCAGGCCTACGCCGCCCTTGTGCCCGGTGTGTCCCAGGTAGACAACGGGTCGGATTTCCTGGGGAAGAAACCCCATCGTAAGCATCCCGGCATCCTGCATCTTCCGCACGTACAGCTGCCGCAAGCACTGGCTGACGCCGCACAGTTACTGCTTTTCGGTGAGAAACTGCGGGAAGGGGAAGCCAGATAAACAAAGCGAGGCCAACACGTAGCGATGACCCTTTCCATCTGTGACCACAGAGAGACCCATGCGCAGTATCGAGAAGCAGGTGCAAGCACTCACCAACTATCTCTGGAGCCGACATTTACCTGTAGAGCCGGAGGAGTTGCAAAGACGGGCTGCGTATCTTGAGAAAAAAGTCCTGGAAAAACAAGGTAGGGCTTAAGACTAAAAAGTAAACCAGATTGAAATGTAAATGAGAAATTAGGAACAAGGAATAATTTAAATCTCTCAGATAAATGCTGCCGTTTCTCATTTGATGCTGTAGTAACAGCCCTACTTGAAGGTAGGTTGGGCCAGAGGTTGCCCTTGGAGATTGGGTAAAGGTCCGAAGTTTAGGTCTTTGGATTTTCCTGATTTTTTCCCCCACCTCTGCAAGTCAAATAGATTATGACTATATTTTGATTCAGGTAAATAAAGGCCATATGGCAGCTCAGTAACTACGAAAACCCACCTCAGGGATAGAAAATGATTACATTTCAGATTATTTTTAAGACTATGAACTTCATATTGTAAATTTGCCTTTTATTAGTCTTGTATTCCCTGCACTTCCCACAGTAGCTGGTTCAGGGTAGTGTCTTCGTGTCCAATCGTTGAAGAGATACCATAATCACGGCAACTCTTAGAAAAGAAAGCTTCTAACTGGGGCTGGCTTATAGTTTCAGAGGTTTAGTCCATTGTCAGCATGGCAGCACGCAGGCAGACATGGTGCTGGAGAAATAGCTGCATAGGGAACTGCAGGAACAGAGAGAGAGACTCTGGACTTCTTCGCATGGCCTTTTGAAACCTCGAAGCCCACCTCCTAATCCTTTCACATAGTGCTACTCCCCGGTGACCGAGCATTCCAGTGGATGAGCCATTGGGGAGCAAATCGGGGTCATTCTCATTCAAACCACCACAGTAGGTGTTTGTAGAATTTTGCCCAGTGCTACAGAGCTCCACGAAATCGGGAGACTTGGATTTTCAAGCCCCTTTCTATGGTATTACTGAAGATGTCTCACTCCTAAGTGTAAGAGACTGAAAAAGTCCATAAAGGTGCCCTTGTCCTAGCTTTTAAGTTTTTATCACATGGGCAAGAGAGATAGTACAGAGTAAGAAAGCACTGACCACCAACCTGATGACCTTCTACCAAACAGGTGATGCGCACAAGAAGTAAATATAAAAAAAAATTTCATTTTTATCAGGCTTCTGCTCACTATGAAGCAAAACTTGGATGGGTTAAGTTGACTAAACTACTATTGTAATAGTCTAGATACTATTAGGTAGATAATATATAGACAAGACAGTGTTGGATATACTCTGGTGATGGTGGCGGTCATTAGTCTTGTCCTTCTTTCCTGAAGTTTTGACCTTTCTCGGACTTTGAGCATTTTCTCGGATGGGAATGGGGAAGGCTGGGGGGGGGGGTGCTATCTCACGGGATTCGAGCAGTTCTCCGAGATCCTCACCCCCAGTCCTTCTCACCCTAGACTCAACTCAGACAGAGGAAAAACTTCATGAGGCAGTACTACATGCCCTGCGCAAAACCACCTACCATTGGCAGGAACTCAGGTACGGACTTCCAGAAAGGGTACAAAGAAGGCATTTTACATTTGAGGAGAGCTGAAGAGATAGTCAGCTTTGCGTTTGAGAAAGCCACCGGAAGTCTCCTATACTAGAAAGTGGAAGGACTGACTGGAAAAAATCCTTTCCAGACTTTTTGTTTCATAAACTTTAGAGAGTAACTGGGGCTAGGTTATTTCCTAAGTGGGGGTGGGTGGGGGAGTGGTGAGTCTCTGACTTTTTTTTTTTTTTTTCTGACAGCTACAATGAAGAGCTGGGTCTGATCTATATGGCAGCAAGACTGGACGGTGGTTTTGCGGCAGTTTTCAGGGCATTCCATGAGGTAAAAATCTCTCAGCATCCAACCCAACCCCCTTTGTCAATTTGTTTTGATTTCTGAAAATTAGCCTTCTGGGGTGGGATTTCTTGGGATGTTATGCACACACTAATGGTTTTATTTACCCTTTGAAAAAAATCCTGTGGCCTATGAAAGGTTAGAATCACTGAGATGTTTCCTATCTGAAAGTATTTTTTTAATTAATGTATGTGAGTACACTGTTGCTGTCTTCAGACACACCAGAAGAGGGCATCTGACCCCATTATAGATGGTTGTGAGCCACCATGTGGTTGCTGGGACTTGAACTCAGGACCTCTGGAAGAGCAGTCAGTGCTCTTAACCACTGAGCCATCTCTCCAGCCCCCTGGAAGTATTTTCTCTTGAATCTCACAAGTGCGTTTGCCTCTCACCTCTGTCAGAGTCCCCTAATTACTCACTAAAGCCCTCACTGCTGACCTAGCTTTCTCTGGGGTGTTCTGTATCTCCTTCAGATCCAGGCGCGAATCCCAGAGTTTCGGCCACAGACGTTGATGGACTTTGGGTCTGGCACTGGTTCTGTTGCCTGGTAAGTAACTTTGGTAACCCTTAGCCATGTCGGTTCTAACACTAGAGCAGTAGTTCTCAACCTGTGGGTCGTAACCCCTTTGGTAGGTCAAACTACCCTTTCACGGGGGTCGCTTAACAGATCTCCTCCATATCAGATATTTCCGTTGTGATTCGTAACAGTGGCAAAGTTACAGTTATGAAGTAGCAACGAAAATAATGTGGTTGGGGGTCAGCACAAGGTGAGGAACTGTATTAAAGGTCGAAGCATCAGGAAGACTGAGAGCCACTGCCCTTGAGAGTCAGATTTCCTATACCACCTGTGTCAAGAAACTGGGTTGCTAGAGAACAAGAAAGTGGGGCCTAAGATGTTGTAGCCCTCAGATTAGGCAAAGCAGGAAAAGGTATTCGGGTTAAGGTTAGATTTAAAGAAGGAGCGCAGAAAAAGGCCCAGTACTTGGATTAAAAGAGAAAGGGATTTAGTGAAGGGAATAAGCTTTTTTATATACCATCAGAAGTTTTATTTTATTTCAGAAGTTGTAAATACACTAAGGAAATAAAGTCATACTGTTAGGTTATCTGTTTTAATGTGACACCCTGATTCCCCAGGGGTAGGATTGCAGGCAAGTGGGTCTCTTGGAGGAATGACTGTTTGTCATAACAATTGGTGTTTTTCATCTCGCCATCTCAGGGCTGCCCACAGTACTTGGGGCCAAAGCCTCCGTGAATACGTGTGTGTGGACAGTTCAGCTGCCATGTTGGGGTTGGCTGAAAAGCTCTTGAAAGGTGAGAGCAAGCTGCGACCCAGGACTTTCCAAAGTTCAGGGAGTTAGGAAAGTGTTTGGGATATAGAGGAGAAAACTGTAAAGTAAGATCATCCGGCCTCCTTCCATTATTGTAGTGGAATGGTACCTGCGTCCTTTGTGGGGCTGAGTGGTTGGATCTGCAGGTCACTGTGGTTGTGGCTGTAAAGTTCGTGTTCACTCTTGGCTTCCGCATCTTTCTTCCATAGGTGGTTCAGAATCAGGGAAGCCCTGTATCCCAGGTGTCTTTTTCAGACAGTTTCTACCTGTGTCGCCCAAGGCAAGTAGCAAATAGGCTGTTCTCAGATACAGTGTGGCAGACAGATAGCAGTGGCCTCAGCCAGGAAAGCCATCATTCTGTGTTAGAAGATAAAAGAAGCAGGGCTGGAGAGATGGTTCAGTGGTTAAGAGCACTGACTACTCTTCCAGAGGTCCTGAGTTCAGTTTCCAGCATCCACATGGTGGCTCACAGCCATCTGTAATGGGATCCGATGCCCTCTTCTGGTGTGTCTGAAGACAGCTACAATGTACTCATAGAAATGGAATAAATCTTTTTTTTTTTTTTAAAAAAAAAAAAAAAAAGCAATAGAAGACATTTAAAACTAGGCATCACAGTGCACACCTGTAATCTCAGCACTCAGGAGCTGAGGCAGGAGGATTACTGTGAGTTTGAGTCCAACATGGTTTACGTAATAAGATACTGGGGTCAGGAGGATTTAGAGGCCAGGACTTTGTTGTACCTTTGATAGGGAGACGTCAGGTCCGTTGTGTCCCTTGTCTTGGTCCTCAGGTCCAATTTGATGTGGTGGTATCAGCCTACGCCCTCAGTGAACTACCCAGCAGGGCTGATCGCATTGAGGTCCTTCAGAACTTGTGGCGTAAGACAAGCCATTTTCTGGTGAGTTGAAATCCTTTCACTGCCTATTTTAAAGCATCTTCGTGGTTCTGTGCCTTTTCCGCTTACCATCTAGTGTCTTTCTCCTTTATAGATGTCTGTGCGCTTCCGTAGGGTATCCATCCCCCCTTCACACAATGCCCACTTCCCTCTGCCAGTGCCCTGACCGAGCTACTGACAACTGTTTCCTGGGACAAATAGTGCCTGCCTATTTTCTGTCTTTTTAAACAGGTATTGGTGGAGAACGGAACCAAAGCTGGGCACCGACTTCTCATGGATGCCAGGAACCTGGTCCTCGGGGTAAGGTTTCATGTGCTCAGTCCTCACCCCTCTGTCATAAATGACTCTTACTCCCTTGGGAGCTGGTGACTGTCACACACTTCCAGAGATGACTCAAGAATGAGACACACAAAGTCATGATACAGCAAAATGCTTGGCAAATGAGGGTTTCTAAGTCAAATCCAGCCCAACACCTCCTGCCCTAGGAGCTGTGCATATTCATGAGTGTGATAGCTTTCGCCCAGCTCAAGGCAGAGCTGAGTACCTTAGAAACGGGGTTGCTAGCTCCTTGGTCAATTAAAAAACTACCTTTCAGACTCCTGATTAAAGGTATTGCTGAGCCAAGAACCTTGTCTTAGGGAAACAGTGTGAGCCAATATAGAATCCTAAATTTAATTGTGCCAGAGTGAGAGGGTTTTTTTGAGGGGAGGTTGCCAGTGGGAGAGCACAAGTCTGTGGGCCAGCTTACCTCCATGAACGTGGTTGGTTAATATTTAAATGACTGAGGCATCTTCAGTTCGCCAGCTGCAGAGGTTGGGTTATGAACATGGATCCCATAGGGTCAGCTGTATTTCCTTGAATTTCAGGAAAAAGAGAAGTCACCTTTGGACCTTCAACCTAGCTTTGTGTTTGCCCCAGTAAGTACCACTTCCTCCTGTCCCGCCGCTCAGAGCTGAGCTTCCATGCAGTCGAGCAACAGTGAAACACAGCCGCTCAGCCGCCGCCTCCGGTGGCTGCCTCTGCTTTCTCAGCCCCGCGCTCCCGTGCTCCCGACCCCTCTTGACTCTAAATCTATTTTAGTTTGCTTTTCGTTAGGTGTGTGAGGTGTATGTGTGAGCAGTGTGAGGGTTAGACAGCTTTCAGGGGTCTCTCTTCTCCTTCCACTATAGAATTGGAGGGGTCACGGCCAGGCTCTTAGGCTTTTGCAACAAGCACGTCTACCAGACGCACCTTCTCCCCAGCCCCAGTTACATTATTGATGGATCGTGTGTGTATTTGCAGTGTCCCCATGAACTTCCCTGTCCTCAGCTGAATGCCTCCAAGTCCCTGGCCTGTAGCTTCTCCCAGGCTTATCATCCTATCCCCTTCAACTGGGTATGTATCCTCAGAGTGTTGTAATAAGGTAACATAGCCTAACCTAGGAAAACAGAATAACCTGGAGCTCTGTGATTTATCGTGTGAGAAAGGACTTCAGGGGGCTAAGAAGATTTGTTCCCTCTCAACAGCCCGTGTATTCTTCTTCTAGAATAAGAAACCAAAGGAGGAAATATTCTCTATGGTAATCCTTGCCAGGGGGTCTCCAAAGGAAGCTAACCGCTGGCCCCGAATCACGCAGCCCGTCCTTAAACGGCCTCGCCATGTGCATTGCCACCTCTGTTGTCCAGACGGGCACATGCAGCACGCTGTGGTGACAGCCCGTCGGCACGGCAGGTATTGGAGATATGACCACCAGAGTAAATGTAGCAAGAACCTGCAGCTCATCTAACGCCTGTCTCTCGTGCCGTAGGGATTTGTACCGCTGTGCCCGCGTCAGCTGCTGGGGAGATCTCTTACCTGTTATCGCTCCAACCGAGTTTCCTCCTCCGTCCACCGCTGAAGAGCCAGCCCCCTGAGAGTTGACAAGGATGTATAACAAGTGTTCCTTTCCATCACACCTGCCAAGGGCAAAGCTACCTGGTATCCAGGAAGAGAGCTCTGGTACCCTGTGCTTGTGTTTGTTTGAAATTTTAATAATAAATGTTTTTAAAGAAGAGAGGTGGATGTTATGACTGCTTAAAGACACAGGGCTGGTCGTCCTGGCCTGTCTGTACTGAAGAGAGTGCAGTCTCAGTGTGGAGAGGTCTCACTTTTTCAGAGACACTTCCTTGAATGACATGGAGGGTGGAGGGGAAAGACACCTCTGGCCCTGTGAGAAGGAGCTCGACAGGTCTCAGCCAGTGGTCCTTGTGGGCCTCTGGTAGAGAGAACTCACAGTTAGCTGACTTCTTTGCCCGTTTCTTTCCCTGGACTTTGCCTCATATTTCCCTCAAAGTTAATCTAGTCAGGACACTTCTGTTTATTTGGTTTGTTTCCATTTCCTGTTTCCGTTCTAGAACAACCCGAGTTCGCAACAGGAAATGTTAACCCCCCCCTCCCCCAAAACAGGAGGATGCCCACCAGAAAGGCAGGGGCACCTCAAGTCTGCCTTCACACAGCAAGCCTAATTCCGAGCTATAAGAGAGGGGACCCGGACATGGAAGAGGGCTGGGGGCAAGCCAATAAGATCACACCACAGGCTTTGATAAAGGTCAAGGGTTTTTTTGTTTTGGTTTTTCAAGACAGGGTTTCTCCGTGCAGTCCTGGCTGTCCTGGAACTCACTCTGTAGACCAGGCTGGCCTCAAACTCAGAAATTCACCTGCCTCTGCCTCCCAAGTGCTGGGATTAAAGGCGTGCGCCACCACGCCCTGCAAGGTCAAGGTTTTTAGAGTTCTTAGCACTGATAGACATTTGGTAGGCCATTCAGGTTCAGTGCTCTTGAGGTTCTGCACTTCAAGCTTATAAATTGTCCTGTACAATGAAAATGACAAGGTTAACAGTTGATAATTACAGGACTAGATCACAACTGGGACACGGCACAGCTTGCCTTGACCAAAACAACGAAAGTGTTCTCTGCCTGAGTTTTTTTGTTTGAAGTTGGTGGGTTTCCTTAAACTTTAAAGATAAAAAAGAAGTGTTTAAACTTTTATATAAGAAAAAAAACAATTGACTGTTTTCTTGGGAGGTGGGGCAGGGGGGAGGGCTTCTTCACAGAAAAAGAAGTGACAGGTGGGCCATAGTGTCCCAAGGCTCTGGAGAAGCAGAGGCAGGTAAATCTCTGAGTTTATCAAGGCTAGCCTGATCTACATAGTTCCAGGCTGGCCAGGGCTACACAGTGAGACCCTGTGTCAAAGAAAAAAGTGACAGTACACATGTTGTAACACTAGGAATACATACATACAACAGAGAGCGCACACTGGAGCACTCCCTGGGAATTTCCATGCCTGGAGCTATTTTTCTGGAATTAGAGGAAAGGGGACTCTCCTCACTTGCTAATTCACACAGAAGAGTAGCAACTCCACCCCCTTTACCCTCAGGTGGCCCCAAATCCTCTCTGAAAGGGTTCAGTTCAAGTATCAGCCCAGCAACCTGTAAGACTTAGGATAGGGTAGGGTGTAGGTAGAGCGTATGGAAGGCTTATATTAAATGTCCTGACCGTGGCAGGACCAAATTGCCTCACACATAAATTAGCTGGGACATAACTACCATAGGTTGTTCCATTTGAGGTTAGATCAACCCCAGACATGAACTAAGAGTCCTCAGAGAGCTTGGATTAGTCACAGCATTGAAGAGAAAACTTCTCTGAGCTGGACCTGGCAGGGAGTCTGGAGTTTCTGGTTTGGAAGCTCAGGAAGGTGTGAGGCAGGGGAGGGGCCTCCAGATAGTGGGAGGGTTGGTGACTGAGGGCTGAGCCCTAGTCAGCTATGCGGGTGAGGGCTGTGTAAACCCAGACAGTCCAGGGACAAGAAGGTTATCAGCAGTCCTGAAATTCACAAGAAGGAATATCCACTTTGACCACTTCAACTGCTCCTGGCTGCTTTTGCCTTTCTGAGATCTCTGCTTGCCCTACATCCCCCAAAGATGGAAGTACTACTAGGAGTAAAAATTGGCTGCCTGCTTGCCCTTCTGGTTCTCACACTGGGCTGTGGCCTTACTCCCATCTACGTGAAATGGTTCCAGATGGATGCAGCTACAGGTACAGCCCCCACTCTGACTCTATCCCTCATACTGCCTTAGCTCTGACCTTTCCTAACATCTGGCTCTGTTCTCTCCCACCCCACCCCACAGAGGTTGAGTGCCGTCTGCTGCTCTTCATTCATTCCCGTTTACCTCACTGCTAACTGGAGAATAACCTCTGCTTTTTGATTAGGTCATCACCACAGGGTCCTCAGCCTCCTGGGCTGCACCTCTGCAGGCGTCTTCTTGGGAGCAGGGTTGATGCATATGACTGCTGAAGCCCTGGAGGGAATTGAGTCAGAAATTCAGAAATTCGTGGTGCAGGTGGGTAGCCAAGAAATCCAGTGGCGGGGCTATGGGACCAGGATGACAGGCAGAAGCTGGGGCCATCCGGAAAGCTCAGAATCACAGCGCACCGGTGGGACAGCAGCTGTTGAGTAGAAGCGGGGGGGAGGTGGTGGGGTTGAGCATCCGAGGAAAGCTTGTTGGCTGAAAAGGCAGGCCAATAACTAGAGCTGCCTCAGACTCAGTCTAATTTCTGTTTCTGCCTTCCTAGAATAGTACAGGAAGTAAGGGAAATTCTTCTCGGGATGCTGCTTCTAGTTACGTAAGTATCTACTCTTAGCCCCTGTCTGGAGAGTGAGGAGAACCCGGGACTTTTCGTGTCCTTTTTGATATGTGAGGAATACCAGGACTCTCTTCTCTCACCTCAAATAATGTCGAGAAAGACGGTGCCGACCTAGTCCTTTGTTTGTGGGCCCTCAGAAACCTCTCTTGCATCACTCCATCCTTCCTACCCTGGACCCTCTGAAAGAGGTCACATTATTTTCTGTTTTGTCCTTCAGCCCCTCTGGGTCTCCTCTCGGGCTCCGCCTCTTTTGGTCCTTGTACCATGTGGTCCCGGGTCCACTCGATGTCGTCTCCTTCCCTTCCCTCCCTGGCTTATGGTCCCTCTCTGTGTTCCTAGGTGGAGTATCCCTATGGAGAGCTCATCATCTCTCTGGGCTTTTTCTTTGTCTTCCTTTTGGAGTCGCTGGCATTGCAGTGCTGTCACGGGGCTGCTGGAGGATCCACAGAACAGGAAGAGGAATGGGGAGGGACTCATGCCTTTGGATTCCACAAGCATCCACCGGTACCCTCACCCTCACGGGGTCCCCTGCGCGCCCTGGTCCTTCTGCTCTCGCTGTCCTTTCATTCCGTGTTCGAAGGCCTGGCTGTGGGACTACAGGCCACAGTGGCGGCCACCGTACAGCTCTGTGTCGCTGTGCTGGCTCATAAGGGGCTTGTGGTGTTCAGTGTGGGCCTGAGGCTGGGGAAGATCGGCACTGGACCACGATGGGCCACGTTCTGCATACTGTCACTAGCTCTCATGTCTCCTGTGGGCCTAGCCCTAGGGCTGACCGTGGCTGGAGGAGCCTCAGGACAAGCACAGGGATTAGCCCAGGCTGTATTGGAGGGCATAGCAGCGGGCACATTTTTATATGTCACCTTCCTAGAAATTTTGCCCCGGGAGCTGGCCTGTCCTGAGGCCCCTCTGGCCAAGTATGGTTGTGTGGCTGCTGGGTTTGCCTTCATGGCCCTTATTGCTTTGTGGGCCTGAGACATTCCTCACTGCTCTGATAGACCTACCTAGGATAACTTCTTCTAAGGACACTCCCTCAATAACTTTGGTCCTCAAGACATTATTTTCAGTGAGACTAAACACTTGCCAGACACGGACTGACTCAGATTTCATACATGTGAGATCCCGTCCTTGCTCAGGACTTAGAATGTTTTGTTCGCATGCCTATTTAACTGGAAAATTGGTATCAAGACCATCACTCCAGATTTGTTATTGTGTGTAATAAAAGTCCCATGTTACCTGTTCCCTTCAACCTCATTGCAATTCTGCCTCTGATAGAGGAAAAGTGGGTGGGGTGGAATTGGGACCAGTAGTCATTTTAGTGGCTATAGGCCATTCCCCGCCCCACCCCCCAAAAAGCCATAGACTGCTAAAAACATCAACAACCCCTTATTCCCTTACCCATGATAGCTGAGAAACAGACCAGCATTTAGAGGAAGATGGACATTTAGAAACAGAAACCAGGGGATAGATATTTTTCCTTCACTAATTACCTCACCCCGCTCTCAGTGCCTGTTGTCAGCCCCACCAAGTTCCTATTTTCACGCTGAGTCTTGTGTAGCCTCCCTCTGGGACACTACTGCTGTCCTCTGAGCTTCCCTCTTTCTGGCTGCCACAGGCTGAAGGATTAAAAACCAGTGTTTGCAGAAGGGGACTGGCGCCAGATAAATACCTTGTGTGATTATCTGAGGTGTAGCCACCTAGTGACTTTCCTTCTGTCTCCCTGACCAACTGTTACTAAAGGTAGTGTAGAAGGCAGCAGTTACCCCTGAATCAAGGACAGACAGACAGACTAGATGACTGCTCCTCTGCCCTCACCTGGCTGGAGGACCTCACACTTGAGCTGGGGAAGGACAAATGGGCTCTGCGGCTGGCTTGCCCTCACCAGTTTGCCCTTTCTTGTGATTTTCAATGTGATAGCCCAAATAGCCTTAGCATGAAAAAAACTCTCCTGAAGTCATTCATGTCTCAATCGTCTTTCCTCCGTGTTCCCCTCCTGAAAAAGAAAGCTAAATCCAGTCTCCACACAACCAGGGACCAAGGAAAAAGCAAATGGGTGGGCAATGATAGGAGAGGGGAGGGGGATTTTTCTGTGGAGCACAGCCCCATCATTGTGTGCTCAGCACTAGTTGCACGGAGTAAGGTGCTCAGGAGAACCTGGTGTGTGCCGATGGCACGGGCAGGGAACACCTGTGATGTGACAGGTGCTGCACTGCTGTTTGTACACAGACTGCCTCACTGGCACAACTCCAGCAGTGACATTATCCCCGTAGTAACCTAAGAAAACCAGCATCCAGAAAAGTTAAAGAACTTGATCTCTCAGCCAGTGGGGCCTCAAAGCTCATTTTCCTATCACTGTATAAAAAGCTCCGTATAGAGTCTCTTCTTCCTTGTGCTTTCTCTTCAAACGTCCATATGTGTTAGAATCCCAGATCAGAGCAGAGAGTGTAGGGCATAATTGAGGAAGCTGAATGGGAGGGTATTCAGTAAGATGTGTGTGGGCAGGGTTTAGACAAAGCAAGAAGCATGCAATACCCTGAGCTGAGTAATAAGCATGCTATTAGAAACCAGAAAGGACCAGCCCTGAGAGTGGTGGCCTTGATCTACAGAGACCCAACCAGGAAGGTGCTAGAATATCGAAATGCAGTGCTGTCCAGGCAGTGGTGGTGCACTCCTTTGATTCCAGCACTTGGGAGGCAGAGGCAGGAGGATTTCTGAATTCAAGACCAGCCTGGTCTACAGAGTGAGTTCCAGGACAGCCAGGGATACACAGAGAAACCCTGTCTTAAAAAAAAAAAAAAAAAAAATGTAGTGCTCTATAGACTGGTCAACCTCCAGGGAAACAGATATGTCCTGCATGCCATCTGTTTCCTGCCATGTTTACCTTAAAATTATCTTGCCAGAACTCTGGCAGGATATGTTGTATGGAAGCTTGAGAAGTATTCCTATCACAGGAATGTGCCTAAGAGAGGAACCTGACGGGAAGTGCCCTAGCCTGCTGTGGCTCTCTCCATGTTTCTGGATCACTGGTGCCATCAGCATTGGAGAGGTGAGGTAGAGTCTGTTATTTCAACCCTCTGATGAGTCCTGAACACTTTGTGCCATCCCAGAAATTCTGGATTCCTCTTTGGCCTCCTCTCCAAAGCTACCAATACTTTCTTTTCCTCCCTATATCTATTTCCTATATCTTTTTCCCCAAATTCTTACCAACCAGGACCAGACATGTGTTTAGTTTAGAGAATATTGTATCCAGAACAGACATAAAGCTAGAGGGTGGGTCCATCTGGAGAACACCAGGGAGAGAGTGCCTGGACCAGGAAAAGGACAAGGTGCTCTCAGAAGGCACAGAGAAAAGCAACACTGGGAACCATGATGGGAAAGAAGTGGGGTCGCTGCAGCTCTGCCTGCCAGCCATAGGGAGACTGTAACAGAAGATGACTGGGAAAAACAGTGAGTCTTAAAAACAAAGAGAGGAGAGGTGATCCAGGCGTGTGTGTGTGTGTGTGTGTGTGTGTGTGTGTGTGTGTGTGTGTGTGTATGTTTGTGTGTGTTTGTGTGTGGCAATTTTCACATCTTCCTGTGAAGGCGTAAAATATAGAGGGAGTTTTCTCTGGGGCCACAAAGGAGTGGCTGTGGCCCAGAAAAGATTGAGGTTACCCCACATTCCATGTTCCACCATGCTGTCATCTGCATGAAGTTTGTTGCTACTTTTGGGTTGGTTGGTTGGGTTGGCTGGTTGATGGTTTGGTTTGGTTTGGTTTGGTTTGGTTTGGTTTGGTTTTTGTTTTGACTCAGAGACTCTCTATGTAACCTTAGCTATCCTGGAACTCACTATGTAGACCAGGCTGAGCTTAAACTCATAGAGACCCACCTGCCTGTGCCTCCCAAGTGCAGGGATTAGAGGTGTGCAAAACCAGACCGGGAATCAGCGTGTTTCAATAGGAACAGGACAGAGTCATAAATCAAAACTTCAAAGGCCTCAGATGCTGTCTGATGACATTCTTAACCCTGTTGACATTCAGGGTTAGTGAAAGCTAATGGTCTATTAATTCATCCCAGAAGATTTTACCTGATAGAAAGATGTCAAGATGAGTAAGGACCGGCTATTTGGGGGAGGGGGCTAAAGATAGCCTAAGGTAAACTGTAATTAAGCACCGGACCCGCAACATTCCAACTTCTTCACAGTCGTTTAAGTTCTAATCAGTCAATCAGCCTCACGGAACGCTGCATGTGAACGGCTTTCCAGGAACTGTAGTTTATACCTGCCACCTCTCATGGCCACTCCCTCAAATATTTTGTATATTGCCAAGGTCCAGCCTCAGCTTGGAGAGGGGTTCTGAGAGAAGGGGTGTCTGGGAGCAGCTAAAACAAACCACTTAAAGTCAAATCATGGGTCCAAGCTGGGGGGCCTATGTTCTTTCTGCTTGATACAGCTCTCTCTGCTATTAAAAATTCTAAAAGCTCTCTGGATAGCTCATGGGGTTTTTTGTTTTTTGTTTTATGACCAAAGTCAGAAAAGCTACTATAAGAAATTCTTGGATCTTCCAACCAAGTCAGAAATCCTGTTAGGAAAATTCTAGAAGTAATTCTTGGATTTTCTGATCAAGATCAGAAAGTCAGAGGAAAATCTAAAAGAGCGGTGTTTGCTCTTCAGACAGACTTTCCTGGATAGCTGCTGGAAAATATTCTAAAAGAATTATGTCACCTCTCTAAGAAATTCTTGGGATTTCAGAAATCCTGTTTTTAAAAAACAATCCTTGAAGATCTCCAGAGATCTCCAGACAGCTCAGCTGTCACTAGAGAAAAAAATCTTTAAAAAGAACTGCTATACCCACTTGGGGATCCACCCCATAAACAACCACCAAACCCAAACACTAGACAGATGCCAACAAGAGCCTGCTGACAGGAGCCTGATATAGCTGTCTCCTGCGAGGCTCTGCCAGTGCCTGGCAAATACAGAAGTGGATGCTCACAGTCATCCATTGGACAGAGTACAAGGTCCCCAATGAAGGAGCCAGAGAAATACCCAGGGGTCTGAAGGGGACTGAAGCCCTATAGAAGGAACATCAATATCAACTAACCAGTACCCTCAGAGCTCCTTGGAACTATACACCAATCAAAGAAAACACATGGTGGAACTTGTGGCTCTAGTTACATTTATAGCAGAGGACGGCCTAGTTGGTCAGCATCAGGAGGAGAGGCCCTTGGTCCTGTGAAGACTCTATGCCCCAATATAGGGGAATGCCAGGACCAGGAATGGGAGTGGGTGGGTTGGGGAGCAGAGAGAGGGGAAAGTGGATTTTCAGAGGGGAAACTAGGAAAGAGGATAACATTTGAAATGTAAGTAAAGAAAATATCTAATAAAAAAAGAAAAAGAAAAAGAACTGCTATAACTTCCTGCTTCCTTATCTGATGCAGACCAAAAGCCAGTTTTTTATGTACACATCAATCCAGTTATTTATTCCAGGTTCCCTTTTGACCATCCCATGAGTCAGCATTCCATGACCTTAGTTAGCCCCTTGACTCTTTGTCTGTCTGTTTGTTTGCTTGTTTGTTTTTCAAGACAGGATTTCTCTGTGTATCCCTGGCTGTCCTGGAACTCACTCTGTAGAGTAAGCTGGCTTTGAACTCAAAACTCTGCCTGCCTCTGCCTCCCAAGTGCTGGGATTAAAGGCGTGTGCCACCACTGCCTGGCTTAGGCCCTTGACTCTTAGGAAGAGACAGCAAGCACAAGCACAAACAATACAGTTGCTGGGTGAGACCCCAGCCTGGAATCACCATTCCTACCACGACCTAAATTCGCTGTCCCAGGCCAAGCTTGAACTCAAGAATCTGCCTGTCTTTGTATCTGCCTGTATCTGCCTGTCTTTGTATCTGCCTATCTTTTTTTTTTTTTT
>NC_034597.1:43100477-43135143 GCF_900095145.1 Mus pahari
CGTAACAAGATCTGACTCCCTCTTCTGGAGTGTCTGAAGTCAGCTACAGTGTACTTAAAAATATAATAAATAAATAAATCTTAAAAAAAAAAAAAGTTCACGGAAACTTAGTCTCCTGGAACTATGGCATCCTGTAAAACGAATGCTCCAAATCTGTCCTTGTTTTAGTCAGGTGTATGGATCCGTGTGCTTTCCCTCAATATTGTTTTATTATAAATGCCTCTAAGGATTGATTTTGACATATAGCTAAGTTAGATTAGTCTCCACCAGTGTTCCAATGTCCTAGGCAGTCCTTGAGCCGACCCCAGGCTTGGAATTCAGTGAGAATGTTACCTATTCAGTAACATTCAGATTTACCTCTAGTATTGTAAGAGACAGTGATAGAAATCAGGCATTACAATCCACTAGAATAGAGCTAGTAATCTCAGGGCTAGTCTACATAGTATACTTAGAACAATAGCTGAGTCACTCCCATACACAGGAATTTACTATGGCGTAGGGGGAAGGTGGACTATACAATAGATTAGAATTGGAACTATGGCAAGGGCATGAAGCCCTCGCCCCTGACTTCTAAGATTAATCTGACCTTAAGTGGGGCTGCTTTTGATCCCCATTGTTAACATTGATTTTATTCCAGTTGGTTCCTGTTAGTTTTTAGTACACATTCCTCTGTTTTGTTGTAAAAGTAATTTTGCATCAGATAACTTCAATGTACCTTGGATGGCCTTAATGTATCACTTAACTTCTTTGTTTTCTGTAATATATAAGACTGATGCTCACTTTGACAAATTACATTCAGATACAACACTTCTTTGTGTCTGTTTGTCACTTTTTCGCCGACTCCCTGCCCACCTGTACTGGGACACTGATTTCTCCCGAGGATTGAGGGGGGATCTGACTGAGGCCAGTCCGCAGCATTGTCTGAAGTAGCCCTTCTGGACCTTTCCTGCCTCTGCCTTAAGGCTGAGGGACTGATGTGATGTGGTTTGGTGTCTATGTTGCAGTCACAAGAAAAGTTTGTGAGAAATGCAAGAGAAACTAGAGTTCAGAGAATTTACTGGAGCGGACAGAACAGTTCTTCCAGCGGAGATCAACATTTGACAGCTCCTTGCTTAGTGTGAGTGAGGAATTGGGTTTGATCTCCAGGACCAAAGAGTGGGTTGAGTTAAAGCCTCAGACTCACTCTGCTGGGGTAACCTGCGACTCTCGGTCCTTCCCTGAAGAAGTTGTGGAGTATCTTGCCTCCCTCACAACATTTTTGGTTATAAAGAACAGTGCTAGAGCCTAGAGAGCTGGGTGTGTGCATAGCCACCCTCGGCAACCTGAGGAGATGCCCACTGCACTAGCAAAGAGGAAGCAAAAATAGATTATGCCTCAAGGGCAATCTGTGGGGATGCTTACAAATTCCTGGCCTATATAAAAGAGGGTTTGGGGTTTGGGTTGGGTTTGGTTTGGGGTTTTGGGGTGGGTTTTTTTGTTTGGTTGGTTGGTTGTTTTTTATTTTGTTTTGGTTTTAGTTTTGGTTTCTGGTTCTGTGTTCTTGTGACTCTACCTGGTTCTATCAGGGTGTACCCTATATTTTCTATGAATTCAACATTATGAGGGAGAGTTAAATTGCTCTGGGCACCTTATATCCTTGCTGAACCCTGAGCCTCGGGTCAGAAACCATTCCTCTTTTCAGGTTACTCCTGACTTATCTTTCAATAGTGTTGTTTCCACTCCAACCTTTCTTCTGACCGTGGTTTTAGTTCTGCCTACTGTAAGGTCACTGTTCTGTTGGTACAATCATATATTGTTTAAAGACAAGGATATGTTCTGAGAAACATATATTCGGTAATGGTTTTTGTCATTGAGCAAACATTGGAGAATGTGCTACACAACTCAAAAAACCTTTGGTGTCTGTAAGAGAATACTGTGGGGCTGTTGTCACATATGTGACATATATGTTGGGCTGGCCAAAATGTCATTATGAAGCTCATAAGAGCTTCAAACTGAAACGGTAAGGCCCTTTTTCACTCTGTTCTGATTTCTTGTTCTCTAGAGCTGTCTCTTACCTCACCTGCCCCTAATGTCTGGAAGACACTCACATTCCTTAGGAAAAAACAAGATTCAAAGCAGGTCTTGGTTTCAGGACTGCCTTATGTTCTACTATAAAGAACAATAGAGCTGTAAGACTGGGAGCTGACCACAGGGGGGCACTGTGTCTCCACAGGTGAACTAGACTATGTAGGTCCAAAAACTAGGGTCAACCAGGGACAGCAAATGTCCTTCCCCAAGTTCCTGCAAAACACCTCTTCACCTGCCTGAGATTCTGGAGCAGAAACACCTATAGTTGTATGCACATACATGTACTCTTAAATGAAATGTGAAAATTACTCTGCTAACAGTACAACCTTCGTAGGTAGATACCAAGCAATGATCTGTCTTCCCTTCCATGATACACAGCAGCAGCGATACCAGTAAAGGCTGGTTGAGGTCTTAGGTCTTCACTTTTTCCTTACATTGGGCTAAATGACCCTAGTGATTGCATGCTTTGCATTTCTTCCCTGTGGCATTTCAGCAATCTTTGCTGTCTGACCCAACACCCACCCAGCAGCTAACTCTAACCCACTAACGCCCTCTTCTGACACTGGCCTACAACATGGACATAGGGTTAGGGGTAAGGCTCAGCAGTAGAGCACTCGCCTAGCATGCACAAGGTCCTGAGTTCAATCCCCAGCACAAGAAAGAAAAAGAAAATGACTCAGCATCAAGGACATAGCTTGGCACACTACCATGTTGGAATGTGAGCACTTGATGCCCAGGGGCCCAGTCTTCCACTCACTGCCATTGAAGAAATGATACAATTGGGATTTCCATAAAGCAAACTTTAATGATCGCAAGTACTATTCTATCTACATAATCCTTAAAGTGCTTTCTCCTTCATACTCTGTGTGTCTCTGTGTATGTGTGTGTGTGTGAGTGTGTGTGCGTTCACAGTGTACTCCTAAGTGTTTATATCTTTACACCTACATGGTTGAAGGCAGAAGTAGGCTTTGGATTGATTCCTCCATCAGTCTCCGCCTAATTTTTTGAGACTGGGTGTCGTCCAGCACAACCCTCTAAATCAAACAGCCACCATTGTCACGCCTGCTTGTAAAAGATCAGCACAGCTAGGCCTGTTGACACGTAGGAAGGAAGCAGGGACACAGGATCCTCACCTGAGAACTCAACCCTTTGTGCCCTAATTCCACAAGGCCTTGGAGTCTCCGGGAGGAGCTACAATATACAGCCCAGGGTACACTAGAAGGGAGTGCCACCTGAACCTCAAATGGGGGAAGTCACCACCTAGGCTGGGTACAGACCTTCCAGGGTGCCTGCCTTAAAGTTACCCATAATCTCTGTGAAAGCTTAATGAACTCAGTGGCTCCCCAGGGTGAACTCTGATAGAGCTGAGCTTTGCTATTATTGGGGCCTCACGAGGAGACATACAATGCCTTGTTCCACACCCTCAGGAAGAATGTTCTCTCAACACCAGGTCCCAACTGAAAGTGGTGTCCACTGATGGGCTAGGCTGGCCCGCTAGTGAGCCCCCAGGTCCTCCTGTCTCTGCCTTCCAGCCATGGGATTGTAAGTGCACAGCCAAACCCAGATTTTTTTCAGTGTGTGCTAAGGATCAGAACACAGGTGATCATGGTGGCACAAGGACTGCACATGCTGAGCCATCTCCCCAGCCCCTCCTTTTGCCTCAAGAGTCCAAGAAGGAACCTGCAACAGCTATAAGACATCTGAATCCCCATGGTTGTTACTTATAATTGGTTAACAGCCTCTTACAGAACCATAGTTTTGTGCTCCCAGATCCCCTGGAATCCATCAGTGGGTAAAAATCCTAAAAAGAAGTCTCTTTTACTGTGACCTTCTTGAATCACAAATAGGATGAACTTATAAGCAGCATGTGCCCTGTAGTAAGTAGCATTCTGCATCCAAGTTTTCTCTCTTAATGAATGATCCATCTAAAATGTACTCTAGGTGACTCAAAGGCAATGTGGAGGCTCACAACCACCCTTAAAGAGATCTGACGCCCTCTTCTGAAGGGTCTGAAGACAGTTACAGTGTACTTACATATAATAAATAAATACATTGTAGCTGTCTTTAGACACCAGAAGAGGGCGTCAGATTCCATTACCATGTGGTTTCTGGGAACTGAACTCAGGACCGCTGGAAGAGCAGTCAGTGCTCTTAATCACTGAGCTATCTCTCCAGCCCCTCAGTCAGTTTTCTTAAAGGGCATGACATTGATGACATCTCTGAAATCCTATAGTCTTTCTCAATGACCCACTACTCTTGTAATCTTTAATTACTCTTGTAATCTTCTAAGATCTACAAGAGCTCCTCTTTCCCAAGCTTAAAAATGCTATTAATAAAAAGAACGACACCACTTTCTTGGCCCCCGTGGTCACACTCTGTGCAGCTTTTATACCCCCACAAGCCATCCCAGGTGCTTTCAGAGGAGCGAGGAAAGGTAAGCAAGGGGCAGGGAACAGGTGCATTCAGACCCGGATTAACAATGCTGTTCAGTTTCCTCTATAGTTTATTGTCACAGCAGACGTTGTGTGAGACAGGAGGTCACGCTCTACACGTAACAGTATGGTCAGAGCCCGAGGTTGCTCTTCCCACCCTGATGCCAAGCCCCAAGCAGTCGGACCTAAGCTCTCTCCCCTAGTCCCACTTTAGGTGCACACTGACAGCTATCCAAGTGAGTGCAGCCAAAGGACCCGGGCCCCCCCCCTACCGCCCCAGCTTCAACGTGTTTACCACTGTTCTTCACCATCTCCCATCCTTCCTTTTTACATGCTGGATATTTCTATCATGTTCAGGATCGCTGACCCACCAGCAAACCTTCTCCTGATACACATTCATTTGGGACCATTGCCTTCAGAGAGGCCTGACACATCAAGGCAAAGCCACTGTCAGCTTTGGGGAAGGAACTCCCCATCTTTCACCACCAACCCTACACACACACACACACACACACACACACACACACACACTCCTACCCTTGCAAATATGGGCTAAAGAGGGGATGTGATGGAGGCCCCGTGTCAGCTAGAACAGCTCATTGTTCCTCATCTATAGAACCTAGGTCAGGAAGGGAACATACAAGCCTTCTAAACACCAAAAATGGGAGAGGGGGTAATTTAGGGGGCCCGGATCTCTAAGGGATATTAGGACACCTCACCTAGGAGCTAGAGGATATCACAGGTTAAAGGTCAAGGTTAGGGTAGCAATTAAAGATCAAGGTCATCTCCCTGCACACTCTGCCCATTGTCCTTGCTTACTCTGGCCCAGTGCCCTGATAACACCTCTTAAGTTAGTGCTGCAGGAGGTGAGGGCTGGGAGCCACACCAAGGCAATGAGGGTGATTCAACAGGAGACTTCCATGGTGTGCCCTGGGGGTCCAGAAGGAAGAGTCCCAGACTCGCTACTCTGCGACAGGGTGCGGGATCGGGACCGACTGCCATCGATGGATGCTGCGCTAGTCAGAGATGCCGTGCGAGACCGAGATAGGCGAGTCATGCAGGAAGAGGCCACTGTAGACACACAATGATAAGCAAGCCATCAGAGATGAGTGGGGCCTAGGTGAAGACAAGAGCTGCGGCCAGAGAATCAGCGAGCTTGCCTTGTAGGACGGTGAGTCCAAGAATTAGCCTAAAACAGGTCTGGCCTCACAGTGGGAAGCCCTTCTTAATACCCTCTGTCCCAATACTCACTGTAGCCCATGCCTTGCAGGAAGTACTTGAAAGCCTCTGTCAGCTTGCCTGGCTGTGGGCACATTACAAGGAAAGAGGAGAGAGAGAGATGGTTGGATATCATGAAAGTCACAGCAATGGCAAAGGGCACTGCTCAACGGGTCCCATTTCCTCATCCCAAGATCGGCAGCGTACTCACCTGAGTCAGCTGTGGCTGACCTCCAGAGTCGGCCATCTGCTCAGGAAGGAAACACCCAAGAAAGAAGGATACATGGAGATATCAGACAATCCATGCTGCAGGAAAGGGGCTCTCTTCTCCCAGGTCCCTCACTCAGCCCCATTGTTCTTCTCTCCCTTGACCCATAATGAACCCACAGGGCTTAGACGCTGGAATTTAGAGTATGTATGTTCCTGGACTAGGGGGCGGGAAGCAAGTGAGGCTTAGGAGGCCCGCTAACCTTGAGGAACGAGGTCTGTGTGGGGTCCAGCTTTGAGTTACATTCCACCTGGAATAAGTAGGAGACTGAATGAATCAGGTCACCCTCTCCACAGCCCTCCAAGAGACTCTGATCTTTTCCCTTTCTTCAGTCCCTACCCAATTACATCTTAACCCAAGTCAAATTCCCAAGGCCCTAGAGTTGCTCCTCCTGCCCCAGAGTTTTCAAGTTTGCAGCTTGGCAAGGTCCACAGCTTGGGTGGACCCAGTGTCGACAAGATCCCAACATTCCCTCACTACCCCGAAAGCCACCACTGACCACAGCATCTTCATGAGGTGCTTGGTCTCCAACCACCAGCATCACAGGGCACCTAAGGGCACAGGGTCAGGGAGAAGACAGTGAGCCTTGTACTCTCTCACCCACACTTCCCAGAAAAGTATGGAAACAAGTGTCTGCCTTCAAGGAGGAGGAACCAGTTGCCTTTCTCCTGCTGACCTCAGCAGGAGGATCTGAGAGGGAAGCCCCAAAGGGAGACAACTGCTTACGCAGAATGGAATAAAGGAGAGTGGTAACTTCCCCACAAAGGTTAAGGGATGTTGGTACCAAGGGGCAGGGCAGAGACAGGACAAAGCCACATGCATCTACCAACGTCTTACTTGAGGGTCGTCTCACCACCTCGCTCAAAGTTCAGGTCTCGGCGGCTGCAGGGGGTTCGAAGAGAAGTTGTTTTTGACAGGCATTGCGGTCTACCTAGATAAGCTACCTCCTCCACAGGAAGCTATCTCCCTTATTTATAGTCAGCAGCTATTGGTGATTAAGAGAAAATACCAAAGGCTGGGGTTACAACTTGGTGGTTGACTACCTGCTTAGTGAGCATCTGTAAGGTACCAGGTTTGATCGCCAAAACATTTAAAAAGGGAGGAGGGGACACCATAAAAATGTCAGGCACTGTTCAAAAGCATACCACCTGTAATCACCTGTGCCCTAGATCTCTGGTCAGAGGCAGCTAAGGGACAGGAAGGGCCCAAGAATGAGAGATGCCCTTACTCCTGTCCCGAAGCTGAGGAGCACACCCTGCCTGCGGTGCACACTGCTCACGACCCTCTCTCCGCCTCCGGTTCTCCACATGCACACAACTCACTCACTTGTTGTAGCTGTTCCAGTACAGTTCAATGTTCTCCAGGTTGGGCGCATGCTGGATGGTACTTCTGTACTTTTGTACTAATTCAGAATTTCCAGAAAGCTCTTCCTAAAGCACAGAAGAGATGAATCAGGGTTGGAAAGAGGAGCCGGCAATGACGGGGAACTATCTAACACTTCAGATCCTGTGCCAACTAAGGAAGTCACCCCAAAGCATTCAACTCCCCACTGGTCACCTCGACTTCTCCCGCCTCCCACAACCATTTATTTACCTGGCTGAAAAGATGTCCAAGGATCATGTCCGGAATGGAAGACGTAAGGCCGGTTAACTATGAGGACAGGAGAACAAGTTCGGGATATTGTGGAGAAAGAGACCCAGGGGAAACAACCCAACTTCATTTTTGTGCCCTACTATGCCCTCTCTGAAGGTCCAAATCTATTCAGTTACACTGGTAGTGTCATCCAAGGAGAGTCCCCACCCTAGATGTCAGCACACCAGGCCCAGCAAACCTTGTGGGCTGCCCAGTCCATCCAACCCTTGGCATTGGGATCAATGTTGATGAGAACAAGTCCTTCAACTGTGTCCGGGTGATTCAGCTAAGGGATGACAGGAAGATCAGAAATGGCCACGCCTTTGTCCCCGCTTCCCTGAGCCCCACCTATCCCCCCAGATTTCTATATGGCCTACTCTCTACCCCGCTCCCTATCTGCTTCCAGAATCCCGGAATGGCAAGAATGTGGACCATTCCTGCAATATTCTGTCTAACGTGGGGGGCCCGCCGTCCCCTAATCTAGCAGTTTTTGCTCCTTACAGCATATCGTGACAGAATGTAGGCTCCGGCTCCAACACCAACTCCAATTATTGTAGAGAAACTGTAAAAAAGTAAATGTGTGTGTCACAGGCTCTAGTGGCCAAAAAGTTGTCACAGCCCAATCTCTTCAAACTCGTCATCGTTCCTGAGGTCACAGCCACAGAAGAGGACAACAAAGGGCTTTCCTTTGGGGATGTAAAAAAGGCACCAAGAATGCCTGATACTTGGTGTAGATGCCTGATGTCTATCCTCAGCTATCTCTTGGAGAACTGGTGTCTTGAAAAGACATCTCTTCCTACACACAGACTTTATCAATTCTCGACCCTCTGAAACGAGTTTAACTTGTTCTACACAGGAACTGGAATGATGGACCTTAAAGTGACGTGTGAAACAGGTGTGCTGTTAGTCATTTGGGAGAATGGAGGAGGCAGGAAAGGACAAAAACCAGAGTTGCTAAGAGCCATGGTGCCCAGGAAAAGCTAAACCCAGAAAAGATCCCAGGAACCAGGGGCTGGCAAGATGGCTCAGCAGTCAAGAGCTCCTGCTTCTTTTGCAGAGGACCCAGGTGGGGTTCCCAGCACCTATTTGATGGCTCTCAGCCATCTATTATTCAAGTTCCAGAGGTTGCAGTGCCCCCTTCTGGCCCCTGTGGTCACCAGACATATGTGTGGTGCCCATCCATGCATGCAGCAAACACGCCCAGACATCAAATAAAACTGAGAAAGAGAAGACACCCAAGAATCAGCATTTCCCTCCGCAGGTCAGAGGCCCTTGTGTAGCTTATCTTCCTTCTCCCACTACCTCACACACCTGTCTCCTGGTGTACCAAATGTGATCACGGGAGACGGGAACGGGGACCAAGACAGGTCTATCTAGTTCCTCGGGGATGAGGTCACACGTACCTCCTCTTGCCTAACTTCCAAGACAGAGAAGCTTCCTCTAAGCCTGAGACAGGGCCGAGGACAAACCCTCTCCTTCTCTTTTCCCCCCATCAGTGGTAAGATCCCTCTGATCTTTCGTTCCAGCCAATAGTCCAAACCCTCTGCCCTCCCTAACAATCCAGGTGAAAATCCGTGGAAGGGGAAGCTAGACTGAGACCAAAAGCAGACCAGGAACCATGGTGACCATATTCTGAGGGCTTCCTTATGCTGAAAAGGAAAGTTTAAAGACTCCTGAAGCCTCTCACTTTAAGTACTGCAGGATGCAAGGAATCATGTCAGCAAGCTGGTCCAGAGACGGGTACTGATACCTGGAAAGGAGAAAAATACTAGTTACCAGTCTGTACTCATATACCTCTTCCCCAGAGAAACCTCTGCATCCACTGCCCGAGTCTTCTATGCCTCCTGGTACACTGTGCACGTGTGCACTACCTTGCTCACACACACACACCAACACACACCCCTGCTGAGTAAGGAACTAATTCTTACCCCAGAGGAAACACAGGCGCCCCCTCTTCCATTCCAGGGGCATCCACATGAACTCGTACGAAGTTCTGTATGATTTCTTGCATATCCCCAAACCGAAACAGTGGCTGGAAGCAAGACTTATCTAAAGAGAACCCACATTCCCCACCCAACAACAAAATCAGGAGGAAAAAGCATCCTCGTGTCAGAACCCACCCTCTTACTCTGATGCCACCACACTCTCTGATGTGCCACCACTGGGCTCCCAGTCTGGCCATACTGACTATGCCTCCACCCCAAACACACACATTGGGTTTTCCCCTCCCATGTCTCTTCCCAGAAAAAGGCAAGAAAAGAAATGAAGGTCTTACAGTTGAGGCCTACATCATGGTAGGTGAATATCGCCGGGCGTTTGGGTTTGGGGGTGCCATACACAGTAAAAGTGACCGAGCCATAAGGTGTCTCCACTGAGTGAGTCTGTAAGAAAAGAACTTACCATCAGGGGAGAAATACACTGAAAGTTTTTCAAAGAGGGAAAGGCAAAAATAAATGAACCATCTGTTGAAAACAGGATTAATGGGTCTTTAGGGAAATATGACGGTGGAATTGGATCTGAGGGTAGGAAAATCATGAAAGAGCAGAGATTAAGGAATTCAAAGAGAAAAAAAAAAAGAAGGGAAGAGAGGATAAACGGAGAGGGGGGAGTGCAGAGGGCCAGACTGGGGCCCTCTCAATTGGGGGGCCGAAGAGCTTCTCCTCCCACCCTGGCACAGTCCCCCATGGTTACCTGTCCCTGGTCCAGGAGGATTCGGGCAGCTAACTCGGCCTCCTGGAGAGACACACACACAGACATACACACACACACACGGACAGAGACATACAGCAAATGGAGAGTCGGACACAAAGAGGTAGGTAAAGAAAGACCAACAGACACCAAATACAGAAAGAGGGACAAAAAACAAGACAGGAGAGGATGAAGGTTAGTGTAGTGACAAGACGAGGTCTGGTGGGCTCCCTTTTACAGTGTCTAGGCCGAGAGATGGGAGGAGATGGGTGGAGAGGGGTGTGCATTAGAATGAGAGCCACGGGCCTGGGGAGGTGGGGAGGCAAGGGGGGGATGTTCGGAGCATGGGACCGAGGCAGGGAAGTCAGAGTCTCTATAAACCTTGGCAGTCTCTGGCGTTTGTCCTGGCAACAGAGGCTTCTCCTCGGTGATCTGCACCTCCTGAAGCTCTGCCATGGTGGCCTGGCAGGATACAAAAACAGTACACCAGTCAGGCAGTGGTGGCGCACACCTTGGATCCCAGTACCAAGGAGGCAGTGGCAGGCGGATCTCTTGAGTTCGAGGCCAGCCTGGTCTACAGAGAGAGTTCCAGGACAGCCAGGACTACACAGAGAAACCCTGTCTCGAAAACAACAAAACAATAAGCCCGGGAGGGAGGCAGCTTAGCCTCTGTACTCTCAGTCCAACGCAATGCAAGGTGCAGAGCGACACCAGAGCTGAAAACTCCAAGACACACAGAGAGCTTTTCTGGCTCCCCCGCCCCACATCCAGGGAAATATCAAACAGGACAGCACATTTCTTCAGACCACCAGCTCCACGGCTGCCCCTCAACTCCAACAGTCTCACCTTGACACCTCACAATGCTCCTCCCTCTCCGCCCCTGGAGGAAGACACCAAGGGTGGGGAAGCAATGTGGCTCCAGTTTCTTAAGCTATATTTAGGGGACGCCCCACACTCCCTGTGGTAGCTCACTGGGCTAGGGTAGTAAGAGTTCACAACTGACCATGACCTTCAACTATAGCCCCAATGTCAGCATCTTGAGGGGCTAAAAAGGCAATGACCATGGGCAAGCACTCAACAGAGAAACCTAGATATCCAAGCCAACCAACGTCTCCCCCTCTCTCCCAAGTACACAAATGAGCTTCCACCAACACTGGTGGATCTAGAGAGCGGCAGAGCACCTGTGCAGACTTCGAAGAAAAAAAAAAGAAGAAAAGAAAAGAAAGAAAGCCAGCAGCATGGGGTGGGTGGGGTCAATTTGCTGAGCTCCTATTGGTTGGATCTGGTGAGAGTGGAGGTCAGGGTTCTTAGTCCTGACTCTAGGGTCTGAGAAAACACAGAAACAAGGTGAATGACATGGGAGACGGACCTGGGTCTTTTAGGGACATAAGGCTATAGCCAAGACCCAGGATTCCAGGGTCACTAACCCTTTCTAATCTCCCCTGAGTCCAGAGAACGCGTCCTCTCTAGGTTCCAATCAATACAAGCTGGAGGGGCCTGCGGGGCAAAACAAGCAGGTCCAGGCTGGGTAGTGTATGAAGAGAACGGAGAGCTGACATGGCGATAGAGCATGACTGTGTCAAAACCTCTGGGTCCTACCCTACTGCCACTACTAGGTGACCTTGTCCAGTTAGTTACTACTCGGTTTTGACGGTTCTCAGTTGATATGTAGGTAGTACAGCAGGACCTTTTCCTTCACCGTTTAAAAACAAACAAGCTTCAACCCTTCATCTCTCCCCTCCACCCAGTCTAATTGTAGGTCGGGTGGAGAAAGGACAGGGGGGATAGAGCGGCCCTGTAACCTCCGCACTTCCCCGGACTACCAGCCATGTGCCAGCCGGGAAAAAATGGTTAGGACTTGACTGGCCGCTCCCAGAACACGAAACCTGACCCAATGAGTTCCTCGCTGCCGGTCCTCGTCCGGACCAGCACCCTCTCACGGCGGGCACGTAGCTCCCAGGACCCTGTACATCGTCTCAAGAGCGCCCCAAACACGCCCTGCACTTTGCAGTGCCTCTGCCTTTGTGCGCAGCAGCGGAGAGCCTCGTTTAGCCAGCCCCTTTCCCCCGAACTACAACCCGGGAACCAGAACCACGATGCCCACCCTCCGGGCCCGCGCCTTCCTACCCCAGGGGCGCGTTTGCCCCTCCCCCTACCTGCTGCAGCCGCCGCGGTCGCTGCCACCTTCACTTGCCTTTGACTTAGGTCCGCCCTAGCTCTATCTCCCCACAGACCCGCCCTGGGTCCGCCCCCGGGTCATCTCCCTGCAGATCCGCCCCGACCCCCATAAACACGCCCCGTAACTCGCCTAGGCTACCAGGGGAGGGGCGAGAGGGTGCGGCTTGGGAGCACACAGAGGTGATGCTCATAGGCTCTCCAAGTGCTCCCCATAAACCCTAAGCCGTGTGAAGTGGGGTGCGCGTGGGGATCCCTTAAGCTCCCAAATGGTCCACACGCCCACATCAACGGCGCCCCTACTGTGACCTGGCTCTGCCAGGCTCACTTTTGGCTCTCTTCCTAGCCCCCCAGATAGAGTGGCAGGGACGGATAAAGTGGGGAGACCAACCCAAGGTGCCCACGTCCCACGATTTCAGCTCCGCCCGCCCGGAAGCAGAGAGCTAGATCAAGGAAGGGGGAGGTGGGCGAGGGCCACCGCTCAGACCGGGTCTCGGGGCAGGTATGGGTAGTGGTGCCAGCGTGTCTGGAGACGGGGCGTCGAGGGCTCAGGAATTCCGAACAATTGGGGTGCTGGTACCTCCTCAGCCGAGTCCCGCCGCTTGCTCTCCGGCTGCTCCGTGAGAAGTTGGACAACAAGCAGGGAGTTGGGGGGAGGCGGGAAATGCTGGGGGCCGCTATAAATAGAGGATGAACGAAGGAGGGGAAAGATGATGGCCAACAGCGACTCCTGGGTCAAGGCCCCAACGGGGGGGGGCGGGTAGAGGAGGGGCTGGGGACCCCCAAGGGCTCTGACTCCTGTGTAAACAGGCGCGGAGGCGGAGCTAACTCCGCAAGGGTGGAGTAAAGGGTTTGAGGAGGACTGGATGTCCTGGGCTGAGACCCAAGAGACCCTGTGGCTGAGGCGCTAACCCCTCCTAGTCCAACCCCGAAAAGGAGGGCGAGGTCAGCTCTGAAAAGCCGAGTGGCAGTGCCCTGCTGCCGATGCCTCCTGAGCTGCGGTCTCCTGGGCCCGACCCTCGGTGCCTGGTGGGTTTACCATCCTATCTTAGACTTCCCCAAGATTCACATCTCAGACACGTCCTCCCTGTGCTCTTTAAAGAAAGCTTGCTGAAGTGGAACGGTTGATGGGTTGTGGGGATTGGAAGTTGTGTTAAGCAACCAGATTGTATTTCCCCACATGCCCTCGTTCTCGCACCCCTGCTCCCAGAATCAACCCTGCCCCATCCCCCTTCAGCCTAATTCCAGACTTGCCATTTAGGGGGCTGGGCGCCAGGCCAGTTGAAAACAATGTCCAATGGAACCGGAGCTGCCAACTGCAACACCAGAGCAGACCGCTCCCCCCAAGACCCCCAGATTGCCCTCCCCCTGCCTGGGAACTACCCTCACCACCCACAACCCCCCTCCCCAAGGAACATCAATGCCCCTTTCATCCCCACTTGGCAGGTCTGTTGGAAAAGAGGAGAGGCCAAGAGGGAGGAGGAAGAGACCTGGGTAGGCTCAAACCCGGCTTTAAAAAGGAAAGAAAGAAAGAAAAAACCACCTAGACCTAAAGAGCTTCCTATATCCCCCAAACAGAACCCCAAATTTTCCTCTGTTCTTTTCTCCTGCTCCCTTCATAAGAATTGCCCTAGAAACTGGCATAGAAACCTGGCGTCCTAGCTTCCTGCCTAGCCCCTGGGTGCAGGTTTAACACTCTCCTGAACGAGAAGTATGCTGGACTTAAGAACAGAGCTACATATGAGTAAGATTAAAAAAAAAAAAAAAAAAAAAAAAAAAGCTCTCAACAGCCCCTGTGGCTGGTTGAAAGCAGGAGAACCCGGACTGAGCACTTCAGCCTGCAGGCTTCATGTGTCTAAAGTAGACACACTTAGAGAGGGGGAGGGAGAGATTGGAAGGTTCCAGCATCTAAATCCGTCTCTGGGTCAGGATGACTCAGGGGGAACCTGATAAGGGACAGACACAGGGGCTTGGGGAAGTGGGAAATTTCCACTGAGATCTGTTTACTTCCTAGACCTATGGGCTCTCTAGGCAGCTCCTGAGGACACATACACACACGCACACACGCACACGCACACGCGCACACACACACACACACACACACACACACACACAAACTGCCTCTGTCTCATTGTTCTTCACTGGACAGGTTCAAGACTGACCTGAGTATGCCAACACGGACATTATCTAACCTACTTTCTCTGGGTCAAAAGCAGGTTCGAACTATGCTTTTAGCTAAGTGACAGCTTCAAGCACCTTCAGTGTACAAACCACTGGATGGATGAAATTCAAAGAAGGTTTGGGTCAGTTTTGTGATCCAGGGATTGAAGAAGCATATAAAGATAGAAAAGGCCAGGGAAAATAATCTATAAGATCAGTGTATAGAGAACACGTCTTGTAGCGGGCTCCACCGCTCTCCAGTGAAGAGTTTTTCACTTCCCGGGATGGTTTTAGTAACCCCTGAGGAAGAAAGCACAAATTGGAAATTCAGAAATACTTAAAAGAAATGTTTAGGGTACTCTAGCCATCATAGATGCATTTGCAAAACACATTATTTAGCATTCACACTCAATCTTGTTTTAACTGAAAGACTTCAGGGCCCCTAGCAATACTTCTAAAGCCCCACCCCCGGAGGCTAGAGAGCCACATGTTTCTGTAATTCAGAGCAAAGGAGTTTTGTTTCTAGGGTAAAACCGCCCAGATGAGAAGTGGAATATGTGAGTAGGAGAGAAGGGGTGTTTCATCAGAGAGCAGACGAGAAAGTGTAAACAGAAATGCAAGGGCTCCTTAGAAGAGTTGAAGAGTGGGAAGTATGTATGACACCCCCCCCCAATCTGTACCATTGTCTCTAACTATACAGATGTGGAAACTAAAACCCAGGAACATTAATGGCTTGCCCATGGCCCCCAGATGATCACACACTAGGGTGTGAATCCCCAACAGATCCATTCCCTTCCAGCATCCATTCTCTTTCCACCAGGTAACCTTCTGAATGTACAACTGGTATGCCATTAGGGCCCCAGCTAAGAGCAATGTTAGTGAGAGGCAGTGACACTTGGTGAGACAGACTGGGTCCAAGTTGTGTCCTTGAATGCTAGGCAAAAAGATTTGGCAGTAAGAACCATAGATTATACTTTTATTTTTGAAAAGATGTTTTATTTTTATTTATGTGCCTAAGTGTGAGAGCAATGCTCATGATGGCCAGAGACATCAGCTCTCTCTGGACCTAAAGTCACTGGCAGCTGTTAGCCGCCCAGTGTAAGTACTAGGAGTCAAACCCAGGTCCTCTGCAAGAGCATTACATATTCTTAATCACAGAGCCATCTCTCCAGTTCCAACTATTCTTGAGTCATAGCATAGTCATTCTGTGAGACAGGGTATCAGGTATTCCTTAAACTGGCCATGTATCTAAGGCTGACTTTGAACTTCTCACTGTAGTTAGGTACTATAGGCTGTTCTCCAGCAGGAATAGTGGATAGAAAGTCTTGATTGGGGAGTGTTACACTAATGGAGGAAGGGTAACTGAGCTGGTCTGTGGAATAGAAAGGAGGAAAGAACTGAACCTAGAAAAACGGAAGAGCCCTCACCTCAGATAATCGTAGAAAGATGAAGTACAAAAGACTTGGGCCTGGAGAGAGGCTTAGTGGTTAGAAAGCCTAACTGCTCTTCCAGAGGACCTGGGGTTCCATTCCCAGCACCCACGTGGCAGTTCTCTACTGTAACTCTGGTCCCAGGGGATCTGGTGCTTTCTTGACACTTTTCTTCTGGTCTCCATGAACACCAGACCCACACATGATGCACAGACATGGATGCCAGCAACACACCTGCACACATTAAAATAAATAAATCAGATAAAGACTTGAATAGATGCTAGAATAGGAATGGAAAAGGTTGTGTTTTGTTTTGTTTTGTTTTGTTTTGTTTTGTTTTGTTTTGTTTTGTTTTGTTTTGTTTGAGACAGGATTCCTCTGTAGCCCTGGCTGTCCTGAAACACAAGTCTATAGACCAGGCTGGCCTTGAGATATATGTGCCTCTGCCTCCCAAGTGCTGAGAGTTAAAGGTGTGCCCCACCACCACCCAGCAGGAATGAATTCATAAAATTACAAACTGCTTATAGGAATAAGGAGCTGATTACATAGCTAAGACTAGAAAGCAACCAGTCTCTGATGTGGGATCCCTGAAGCTCATCTCTCTTAGAGGGCTTTTGTACAGAAAGAAACCATTAAGGGACCTTTAGGGCTTCTCACAATCGTCTCCCGGGGATTTTCAGAGTTTGAGACTTACTCTAACACGTTTCACTCTACCTTACATGGATCTGTTAAACTCCAGGTCCTCTGCTTTTTCCCTCTTGAGTCAACAGTAGAAGTTCTTTTAAATTCCCTGCTGTGGTTGGTTTTCCTCAGCCAGAGGGATTCTCTGTCTGGTGGTCCGTACACCTGGGCTGGGAGATCAGACAGGAGGACAGTGTCCAACTCAAGCCAGCTTGTTCTCCTCAACCCCAAACACTTCAGTGGTTGGGTATCCCCAAAATGTACATGCTAAAATTCTCCCTCCCAACATGGCAGTACTAAGAAATGGATTTGGGGGAGTCACGGTGAAGTATTGTGAGGGTAAAAAGATGAGATTTCGGGGGGCTGGTGAGATGGCTCAGTGGGTAAGAGCACCCAACTGCTCTTCTGAAGGTCCAGAGTTCAAATCCCAGCAACCACATGGTGGCTCAAAACCATCTGTAACAAGATCTTACGCCCTCTTCTGGAGTGTCTGAAGACAGCTACAGTGTACTTACATATAATAAATAAATAAATCTTTAAAAAAATATATATATATAAAAAAAGATGAGATTTCAGGAATGAGATGTATAGGCCAAGGGAACTCGACCATGCAAGGGCCTAGTGAGACTAGAAGATTGGTAAACGGGGATGAAGTGATTGGGGTGGTGGTGGGGTGTTGATCATCTGAAGGTGCCACCAGACTGGCAGCTTACTCAACTCAAAACTCATGTCTTGCTATCCATGATTCCACAATCTTTACACAGCTTGAAGTTCTTGCTAATTTCAATGCCGTGGCTGGACCACTCCCCAAAGACGAGAAATTGGTGGGTCTCTGCTTCTGATGCTGGAAGGGAAGACAATAGAGAGGCCAAGCCAGAGCCAGAAGTGATGTCATGTAACACTGTGACATCACAGTATTTCTTTTTTTTTTTTTTTGCTTTCTTCACCCAATTTTGTCTCTCTGTGGCCACGCCTTCTCCCCAGTCATCTGACTCCCACATAGCTGCACACACTTGTATACAAAGGCACAGACACCAGCTGGGCTCCCAGGTATATGAAAGTGGCCAGTCAGGGGGATTCCTGATGCATAGGAGTTTAAGCTTGACACAGTGCTGGAAGGGAAGGCTCATGTTATAGGTGCAGTGGTGGGTGAAAAGGTGGGGGGACAGGAGAGTGACAGGGAAGAAAGCAATTGTCCCTGGTGCTGCTGTAGTTTACAGTGCTCCTTGCCCTTCCATCATCTCATCCTCCCTCACTCCCCAGCCCCATTCTCTACTGCCCCTTCCCCCTCCCCTCTCCCCTCTCCCCACACCTCCTTCCTTCCCCTCCCCCAGCAATTGACCATGGCCTCAGAAGCAGAAAGAACATTCCATCGATTCGCTGTCTTTGGAGAATCATCCAGCAGCGGCAATGAAATTACCAACAAGAACTTCTCCAAACTCTGTAAAGACTGTGGTATCATGGATGGCAAAGCAGTGACCTCCACAGATGTGGACATTGTGTTCAGCAAAGTGAAGTAAGGGGCCAGAGGTGGCGGCTGAAGCGAAAAGACCACAGGGTGTTTGTTTTGTTTTGTTGAGACAGTTTCTCTGTGTAGCCTTGTCTATCCTGAAACTCTGTAGACCAGGCTGACCTAGAACTCACAGAGATCCACCAGCCTCTGTCTCCTGAGTACAGGCACTAAAGGCTTGCACCACCAGCCTGGCACTGCCTGGAATAGTTCTAAAGATGGGAGATTTATAAGGAGCATCTGGCAGGTGCTGGGAACTGTCCCAGTCCCTATTCTCAACATTCATTGGCAGGATAAAATAGGCCATTCCCGACTAAGAAAAAGGTAGATAGATGTTGGGAGGTGATGACTTCACACTCCACAGTTACTGGATTTCTGTCTGACTGGCCAGGGCCAAAAATGCCAGAACCATCAACTTTCACCAGTTTCAAGAGGCAATGAAGGAGCTGGGCCAAAAGCGCTTCAAGGGGAAGAACCCAGATGAGGCTTTGCAAGAAGTTTTTAAGCTCATGGAAGGAAAGGATCCTGCCACCACCGGTGTCACTGTGAGTAATGCTCTTACTCTTGTCTGATCTTTTCCTTCCTCCTTTCCTTCCTTCCTTCCTTCCTTCCTTCCTTCCTTCCTTCCTTCCTTCCTGTCTGTCTTTCTAGCTAGCCGGCCCTTAGTCTGTTAGACTGGCCTGGAACTGGTTGTGTGACCCGGGCTGGTTTTGAACTGAATGTCTTCGTACTTCTGTCTCCCAAGTGCTGGGGTTCCAGGTGTATGCCACCACACTGACCTCAGTGATAACATTCCTCTCAAGCCCAGAACCCTACTTCTTCCCTAGACTCTTCTGCTCTAGTCCCCTCTCTGCTTCTATGCCCCAAATCTTGTTGGCAGTGTAACCCAGGAGTCAGGGTGGATAGCCTGTGGTACACTGCCTGTACTGGAAGACTTTAGAGCCCTTGGAGTTGTTCCAGAGGTAAGAGATCTGTGGCCTGGAGAGAGACATTTGCTCCCAGTGCGGTTGGAGCACCCAGCTACATCCTTAGCCATAGAATAACTGTCTCAGTAGTAGCATTTAGACTCGTTCTCAAGTCTCGTGGTCTAGACACCTCAGCCTTCTGTGGCTTTAGACACTAACATTGGAGGACTTGATGCCTGCTTCCCCAGTCCTCTTCCTACAGGTATTAAGGTTTAATCTCAGACCTCCTGCCTCTCAACCCTCTCCTTCCTAAACTGTAGAAACGGTGCTCTCAACTCCGCACACTGAGGGAGAGGCTTGGGACTGAAGCCCTCTGCCAGTATCCTGATCAGAATGATCTCTCTGGATATGGAAAAATGCACCACGCTTTCCCACAGCTGTGTCTGGGCCTCAGGAAACAGCACCGTGCCAGAGGCAGAACAAGCGCTCTCAGCATGTGTTCTAAGGCTCTAAGACCATATGTGAAGGAGGGTGGTGAGGGCCCCACCCCCCCGGGAAAGGAGGGCTTCAAACTCACCCTCTGGCTTGCAGAAAGCTACGACGGTGGGTGGAGTAGACCGGCTGACAGACACCAGTAAGTACACCGGAACTCACAAGGAGCGCTTTGATGAGAGTGGTAAGGGTAAAGGTATGGAAGGTCGGGAAGAGACTACTGACAACTCAGGCTACGTGAGTGGCTACAAGGGGGCTGGCACCTATGACAAGAAAAACCAGTAGAGAAGAGCCATCTTCGCCCGCTAGTTTCCTGACCCCGTGTCTTTAACACCAGGAAATCTAGGAAATAATAAGCAATGTGTGTGCAGCATCGAGCCAGCTCCATCTCATGAGTATGAGGAACAGACTGGCCCACAGGTAGAGAAAGGGAGAGAAGAGAACGTCCAAAGAGCCAGGGTTTTCAGGCCTGGACCCTTTGCCCTGCTAACCCTCATGCATACCAACCATAGGGTAGTCCTGAAACCAGGACTGGAGAATACAATTGGAGATAAGAGTTAAATCAGATGCTGAAGAAGAAATATTTACTTACTGTGTTCACACGGGAGTACCTCCTTCCCTTCTACCCCTCCCCCAAAAGGGAGCCACAGTTCTTGATTTGACATGCCATGACCCAGATAATCATTTATGATCTTGAGTGAATGTGTCTCCCAACTTCCTCATCTGTTAGAATCCAAGTTTTGTTGGGAGATGAATAGAAGCCAGGAAGGAAAGCCTGACACACCACAAATCACAAATGTACTTTCAGGCTAGGGGAAAGATAGAATCTTTCCAGTCGCTTGCTTTTTGAGACAAGCGTTTCACTGGGCAGTCCTGGCTGGCCTGGAGCACTAGATCAGGCTAGCCTTGAACCAGAGATCTGCCTGCCTCTGCCTTTTGGGCACTGCCATTAAAATCTTTCACCCGCCCCACCTCCACCCTCATGCCCACAGAACAGAAGACCTTTCCGACTGCTAAGATGGTCAGATCACCAGGACACCCAAAGCAGGGAAGGGAATTCAATCATAATTGAATTTGAATGTGTTTTTTTAAACTTTTTATTTTGAAATGAGTACAGATTCACAAGAAGTCAGTCTAGAAAGGGGTTCATGCACCTCCTGCCCAGTTTCCCCCAGTGGTTTTTATACCTTACATGACTGGGGCTGGGACTGCCTCTTCCCCTGCCACCTGAGTGAAACAGAGATGGGGGGGGGGGGTCAGAGAGACTGAGGGACCTTGGGAAGGACAGGAAAGATCATTTGAGATTGTGATGGGCCAAGGTGAGAGAGATGGAGGACAGCGGCTGGAAACAGGCAGACAGCATGGCTAATGGTGGTTGGGAGGGTCCGGGGAAAACAGCACTAGGCTCCATGGTGGGAGGAGGTGGGGAGGATGGGTTACATGAAGGGAAAGGGGAAACCACAGATTAGTACAGGCTGGAGAGGAGGGGGGGTGAGGGGAAGGGAGGCAAAAGGGCCTGAGGTTCTAATTGCAGGAATTGGAAGGGAACTTGGGGTTGCTGGAGGTGTGGTGGGGGTGGAGGACTGACTGACACTAAAAACAGGCCTAGGGAGAGATACTGGAGCTGGGTGCCTGTTGCCATGGTGTGATCTGGGGCCTGGGCCTCCCTCCAGGAGTCGGGATCTGGCCCAGCAGATCCACGAGCACTGCCAGCTGGACACAGTCTGCTTCTTGGGTGGGTTTCACTGTCGCTGGGAGAGGAAGGCTCATGGTGGGGGCGATGAGAAGGCGAAAGAGCCTGAAGGAGGGCGGGGCTCTGCTTCCGGTGTCAGGAGGAAGACTCGCAAGCCGACTCAGAGTTTGGGAACCGGCCTTGGTGTGGCATGTAGAGGGGCCTGTAGTAGGTGGGACTGGTTTAGGAACTAAGTCCCTAGTAGAGACCAATGATACCTATCGGCTCAGCGTCATGCTTGCGGGAGCAGAGCAAGTATAGCCTCTGGTTCGTTAGAGTGCTGTTGTAGCTACAGCTGGTTGGTGCCTGTTTACGGGCCAGGGTGCAGATGGTGATGGGGAAGGAGTTCTGAGTGAGGGTGCAGTACTCGTTGTAGTTTTCGCAGAAGCTCTCGCTGTATTTGCAGAACTTCTGGATGTCTTCCAAGGGGGCATGGACCACATAGTGGATCTTAGGGCAGTACCAGTCCTGCAGTTTGCCTCTCACGTAGGCCATGAGGCCGTTACAGTATCCGTGGAAACCCTTTGGGTAGTTAACCATGGGGTAGTCAACATGTAAGGTTCGGAAGTTCTTGATGGCCGTCTGAATTGTGATGCCTGTCACCAGAGTTGTCCGGAAGACGAGCGGGAGGACGAGGAGCCAGGCCACATCTGGTGCCATGCCTTCTGCTGGCAGGGTTAAAGTAATTAGAGGCACATTGGGCTAACGAGACTGCCCACCCTCCCCCAGAGTCTCCAGTATTCTCCAGCTTCCCCTACGTGCCTCCCCTCACCTCTAAGAACTGCTCAGTACCTTACAGATTCTGTCACTCCAAAAAGGCAAAGCACTTGCTCAAGGTCACCCCTCAGAGCAGCCCTCTACAGCCAACCCTCCTCCTGTGGTTCACCACCGAGACTGGCTCACCCCGGCCTTGGGCTGTACGGCACAGATTCACAGGTCCGGCTGGTCCTTGGGGAAAAGGGGCTTCTGATTGCTCCCTGTTTCCTGGCACTCCTTATGGTAGCCACAGAAGGAGTGGAGTACAGGCTGCCTTGGTAGTCTCTGACAGCTCTGCAGGAAGAAACTTGACAGGAATGGGGAGTGGGAGGCAGGGATGTGTCTTGCCTAAGGCCACAGCCTAGAGGTGGGTTGAGTCTAAAAAGATTTCTGGATAAAGGCAGCCTGGGAGGAGGGAGTGCCCCTGGGTTTGAGGAGCACTGTGCTCTCTGGGTTAGGTGGGGAGGAAGAAAGAGAGATACCTTCCAGCCTGTGTGGGTATCCTCAGGACACTTAGATCCAACCTCCTGGCCAGAAATCCCAAAAAGCTTCTGGGGCCTTCTTTGATGTTTGCTCTATCTCGTGGTCCTGCTTTTAGCAAAGTGGGAGGAAAGAACCATTTTTTTTTTTTTTTAAATGAAGAACAAAGTGTTTACCTTTGATCGAGGGTTCACCCATGTCTCCTCCCACTTATAAGCCCCAGGGCTGTGCACATCAGCACCGCCCACCAAGGTGACAGGCTGAGAACAAAGAACCTCCAGGACTTCCCACAGTGCCCCCTCACCAGTGCCCAGCTGAGCATGCCAACACCTTGCACCCTTGACTGTCAGTTCAGAGCACTGTTAGGAATCTCTGCACGCTGCCTCTGTAGCCCCGACAAGCTGGTTCTGGCTCTTGAGAGAATGTGAACCACCTGGCCTGATGAGATTCTTGGTACCGGCTGGTGTGTGTGGTGGATTGTCCTGCTGAGGAAAGGGCTAAGTTACTCAGCTTTTTATCAAATATCTGGATCTTCATCAAAGTCAACACAAACAAGTTTCAAGGAACTCGCCAGCTCTAACCTTTGACCCGCACCCCGCACCTCCAGGCCTTTCAGCCTTGTCTCCCTGTGGGTATTCTCCACATTTACACAATTTGGGGATTTACTTGTGACAGGCTCTCACTGTGTATGCCAGGCTGGCCTCAAACAGCTTATCAGCCTGTCTTCGGCCTCCTGGGTGCTGAAAACAGCTATGTATCGCCCTGCCCATCCCCCGGGATGCTCTTAGGAGAACCTTTTCACCTTCAGCAGCAGAAGCAGGAGTCAGAAGCCAGACCCCCAGGTGCTCTGGGGTTCACAGTGGAGCTCACAGGAAGGAGGAGTTGGTCTCAGGAGACATTTGGTATTCTCTCTGTGGTCTCTCATTTGCAGCCTCCTCTGGACTGGTTCTTTCTGGCTACACAAACAAGAGCCCCAAATTAAATCTATTCTCCTCAAACTCAATTCTCTTGTGTCTTTGTCTTTATTTTCCTGGTGTTGTGCTAAAAAGCTTTGACAAGAGCAACTTGAAGAGCAAAGGGTTTATTCTGGTTCACATATCAAGGAGAGCAAATCAGGGTGGACAGGCCAAGGCAGCAGGATGCTGAAGCCTCTGGTGTCACATTGAACCTGCAGGCAGGAAGCAGATATAAATGAACACACGTTGCTGCTCAGCTCTTCTTCTCCAGCCATACAGTTCCGGGTCCCAGCCAGGAAACAGCGGCTGGGTTTTCCCACCTCCATTATTGCCATCAGGATCACGCCCCAAAGGTACGCACAGAATCTTATCTCCCAGGTGATTCTAGATTCTACTATGTTGACGTGAGCACTAACCATCATGGCTGTGTGCCTGCTTCCTCAGTTTTCTGTGATAGGCACCTCCATCTCCCTAACCATCAACCACAAGGCATGATGCTAAGAGTCAAGGCTTGAGTCTTGGCTTTCTATGGCATGCGCCATCACTGAGTTTTCCAAGCTTCTGCCTCATCGTAAAGATAGTACTTTATTCCTCATAGTGGTACTAGGACTCATTACCATGTAAATCACAAGCTTTTGCCCGTTGTCTAACAGGAGGTGACTACCCAGTATGCACCCAGTCCCTAAGTCATGCAGCCCTCAGAATCTTATTAAAATCTCTCCCCAAATCTGTCCCTCTCTTGCATCCATCTTTCCCAGCTCAGCCTCTCTCTTACCTGGACACCACACACTCAACTCTGCTAGGTCTCCGTTATCTTTCATTCAACTACCAAAAAGGAAATTAGTTCCCACAGGGCAGGAGAGATGGCTCAGAGGTTACAAGGACTGGTGGCTCTTCCAGAGGACTCAATTTAGTTGTCAGCACTCGCATGGTGGCTCACAACCACCTGTAACTCCAGTTCTAGGGGATCTGATACACTCTTCTGGACTCTGTGGGCACAAGGCATGCAGATGATATATATATATATATATATATGTACGTTCATGCCAGCAAATACTTGTCCACATTAAAAATAATAATAAAAAAAAGTTCCCCGTTTTGTTTAACCCTTTGAAACAGTTTCTTGTTTCTTACAATATATAATCCAGCCAACATGCCATAGGACATGAGACTGTCATGATCTTGCTCTTGTCTGGGTCTGTATCTACATTTCCACCCCTGACAGCTTTCTACCTTGTACTGCATCCCACACCATGCCCTCAGCTGTCTGTCCTGAGAAAGCTGCCGATGCTTCCCCTTGCCCTCTTGCCCTATCCATATCTAGTTTGTATGAGGACAGTCCTGAGGTCTCATTACCAAAGTCTCTGCTTAGAAGATCTGCCCTGAGGACTGTGCAAGTCAGACCAATGACGAATTCAGACCCACAGAGGCAAGTGGCTGTCCTTCAGCCCTGGCCTGGCTGATTGAATCTGTGCTTTGAGGACATCAGCCCACTAAGTCTAGGATGCCAGTTTCAGTCTTCCCTCTCGCCCCTAGTCCCTCCAGGCTACGGTTGGAGCTTCTTATGGCCCTTTCCATCCCACAGGTCACTCGAGCACTCTATAGCCCCTCCATCGCTTACCACTCACATGTGCACACAAGATTCCCAAACCTAAAGCAAATTAGAGAGGGAAGGGGTCTCTCACTGGCTCTGGTCTCATATTCTAGAAGATGATTCTAGTTATTAAATGGCATGCAGATGGGGAGCTGGCTACACCTTTCCTAGGTTCTACATTAATTCACTTGTCATCTTTAGAGCTGCATTTATTCCCTACGAAGACCCGATGACAAATCCACATCCCTGTGCCACCAATCCAGAGTCTCCTCTAAACTCAGCCTCTGTCTGAGATTCATCTCCACAAAGCTTCCAGTGATAATACGAGGACAGAATGTTTTAAAATATGTTTTAATTTATTCTTTGAAGATTTTGTTAGGGTTCAAGAATCACTGAAGAACGATATCCCAGACACAAATAGTGTGGAAAAGCAAAGAGTGTTTATTTAGCTGAGTTTTCTGCATGCAGGGTCTCCCCATCTGGGAATGGAGACCCCTGGTGGACTCGCAGGCTTGTATTGTCAGTTAGGGGAACTCTGGGGAGGGGTGAGTGCCTTTTACATTGATTGGTTAGTTCTATCTCTAGGGGTCTGACTGATTCTATAATTGGTTAGGGCTCTGGGGACTTCCTAGGGGGTCACTTACTCACTTTAGCTACCTATTCTTACTTTAGGCCAGATGACAAGGTGCCCTTGGATTGGCTGCCCGCAGCTGTGGTGGGCAGACCATGGGTTCCTGGATCCAGGTTCTCATTTCTGGGAAATGGAAACTGAGGTCTAGTCTCCAAACTGCCACTTTGCAACCTGTCATGGGTGTAGGGACAACTAGGAATGTGGGCACTCTACCAGGGACTACACCCCCGAAGAGAACCGACTCTCCCCCCAGCAACTGGCAATACCTCTTCAGTAAGGGGTGGGCAGTAAGGGTTGGGTCCTCAGAACTCTATACTCCGACCATGCTGGAAGTTGGGCTGACTTGCTTTTGTGGTGGCAACCATAGCTGCTGTGAGTTCCTGAGAGCAACAGGTCTGTCCCATGCAGAAGACTGTGTTTTACAGCAGTCCTGCCTGGCCTCTGGCTCTTGTAATATACCCATATTATAATATACCCATATTATAATATACCCTTATTATAATATACCCTTATTATAATATACCCATATTATAATATACCCTTATTATAATATACCATTATTATAACATACCCTTATTATAATATACCCTTATTATAATATACCCATATTATAATATACCCATATGATGTTCCCTGAACCTTCCAGGGAGGAGGCTGTGATATAGATGAGGGATGTAAGGCTAGCTTTTCACCTTCACTTATCCCTTGCACTTGGATGAGTTGAGAGTCTGTATTAACCATCATTCACTGCAAAGGGAAGATCTCTAATGAGATCTGTGAGTCACGTGAATTTTACTACAGGTATGAAGATGCATGTTTGGGAAGGTAGCTTATTCTGTCCATTTAGCAAAGGCAGTAGTAAGTTCTCCCCTACGGTCTATGACCTCGCCAGCCATGGGTTCTTGGTCAGGTTCACAGTACCAGACATGAGTTCCACCATCCTGTGGAGCAGGCCTTAAATACAATCAGAAAGCTGTTGACTATACCAGTAACATTCAGGTCATTGTTGCACCGATGGGCATAGCCTGCCAGCCTGTTCATTCTTGCCGCTCATAGGGTCCACAGCTGGGTAAGCCTGCTAATGATGTCTCTTCTCCCAGCAGGCTTTGTAGCACTTTCCAGCACTATAAGAGCTAGCCAATAGGAATAGCTCTTGCAGATCAGTAACAACTTGATTTCTCCACATCCTCTGATGCAAGCATGCCATGCCTTCAGCAACTAGGTCTAACCTCCAAGCTCTAGTGAGTAACTGGCAGCAGTGGCGATGCCCTGTATTGTTTGGAGGCTCCATCCCGCCGCCCCAGCCTCCTGAGTGCTAGATCTATACTGCACCACAATCCGTGCTTATGTATGTTCATAGCGTTCTGCTGTTTTGTGCAAGGTACAAAAGAAGTATTGCTGATGGATAAATCTAGTCTTCTGATGACTTACCGTCTAGTTATTATCATCATCATCATCATTATTGATCCTTTGAGACATCATCTCTCTGTTATGTAGCTCTGGCTGTACTGGAACTTGCTATGTAAACCAGGCTGGCCTCAAACTCACAGAAATCTACCTGCCTCTGCTCTGCCTCTGCCTCTGCCTCTGCCTCTGCCTCTGCCTCTGCCTCTGCCTCTGCCTCTGCCTCTGCCNCCTCTGCCTCTGCCTCTCTGCCTCTGCCTCTGCCTCTGCCTCTGCCTCTGCCTCTGCCTCTGCCTCTGCCTCCCTAGTGCTGGTATAAAAGGCAGGTGCCCCTGTGCCAGACATGATTTCTTTCTTTCTTTTTTAGGTTTATCTATAATTTGTTTAAATTATGTATAAGTGTGTGTGTGTATGCATGTAGGTATGTGCACATGTACACAAGTCCCCTTGGAGGCCAGAGGTTTAGGAGCCCCTGGAGCTAGAGTTATGGACAGTTGTTAGTTCTCTGATATGGGTGCTAAGAACTAAACTCTGGAAGAGTAGCAAGTGCTCTTAGCCACTAAGCCATCTCTAGCCCCTCATCCATCCCCAAAATCATATTTCTTGAAGGCAGAAAATAATATAGGAATGCAGAGATGAGAAAGATGTCATCTCTGCCAGTTAGAGATAGAGCTCAGTTGGTAGAAGACAAAGTCCGAGGCTTGATCCTGAGCAGTGGTTGTGGTGGGACACACCTGCAATCCCAGTCCTAGGGTGGCGGAAGCAGGAGAATCTACATAGCAAGTTCTCAGCCAGCCTGGGCACCCTGGGACCAGTCTCACTGGGCAGTCAGAAGTTAAGTGGCATGAAAAAATATGAAAATCATGTCTGCCTGTGGCTGAGACACTGAGTGGGGCAAAAGTCAGAGACAAAGTTAAAAGGTAGGTTTACCCGATGATGGTAGGCCTGAGTATGGGCTAAGGAACTTATTCTGGATATAAGTAAGGAGTGTGGTGCTGGGAAGGGTTTAGAGCACAGATCAACGTGGAAAGCCCCCGACCCTAAGACCAGGTCCCTCTCTCCTATGTCCTAGCTAGTCTAAAGGTCTGGGAGCCAAGGATTCTAACCTTTGGTCAGGGCTGCCTCCTCCAAACTCACAGCTGTTCCAGGAAAGGTCATGGGAATTCAAAGACCTGAAGAGAGTCCCACAGCTGATCCCAACTTCGCAGCGTTTCACTTTCTCCAAATATAAAAATAAGCCTATTACCCTTATTTATCCAAGATCTACATTAGGCTGACAGAACTTGGATCAGCTCTAGTCTGGAGGGAAACACTCTCCCATGGGCTTCCCATTGGTGCCTAGAGGCTGTGTGGAACTCCGGAAGAAAGGCTTGGCTCTGAAGGGTAGGCACCAATCCAGGCCTAGCCTCTCTCCCCACCCCCTTGCTCCCTCTCACTGAAGGCCGAAGAAGCAGCAGCTGTTGTGCTGTGGGGAACACAGGCAGGGATCCACCTGGCACTGGCAGAATTTTCACAACACCCACCCCAACTTTAACAACACACACACACACACACACACACACACACACACACGGACAGATGGACGGACGGACAGATGGACAGACAGAAGGACAGACAGCAGGGAAGAAAGTTGGACCAACAGCAATGACTAGTGATAGAGGAAACAAGGAAGCCAGAGCGCATGCTTTCCTTCACCAGCGCCGCAGTCTTCTGCTCTGAAGTCTTTCCTTCCCAAGGCTGTCTGTCCTCTTTCTCTCATTGTTTCCTCCTTTTGCCACTAGGACCATGGGTGCAAAGTGTCCGAATTGTTCTAGCAAGTGCAAACTGCAGCCAATCAGGCAGGTTGGACAGTTGAAGGCAATGCAATCCAATAGCAGAGGCAAAGGTTTCAACCTGAATTGCACAGATGTAGGTTGCAACTTTCCCGTTTCAGTTTTTGTGTACAAACCTGAAGCTCCACTTCTTTTCCCTTTGCCAGGAGAGACGGCAGAGCTTTGTTTATCTCATAGGCACACAGTAGGCAGGCAGCCTCTGAAAAGCCCAGAGTAGTAGAGTTAGGAGCAAATAGCTTAATAATGACAGGAAAACCACACCGCAGATCATGGCTTGGGAGCGGCACACTTTCGAATTGCTTGAAAGGATCCTAAGAATTTTAATGAGCTTACAACCCCCTGCCCCCTCCTCCCACCCTAACCTGTACTTCCAGGGACAAGACTGCACTGAGCTGATATGAATTTGGTCCACTGCCTACTTTAAAACATGGGTTCTGGGGCTGAGAAGATGGCTCAATATGTAAAGGCATTTGTCACTAAGCAAGGCAACCTGAGTTCAGTCCCTGACGCCCACACGACATGGCAGAATGACAATACAGACTGCAGCAGCTTGTTCTCTGACTACAGCACCTCCTCTACATCTCTTTCTCCTCATCCCCCTCTCTCCCTCTCTTTCCCCCTTCCCTCTTTTTCAATAAATAAATAAAATAAGCAGTCTACGTGTGTGTGTCTGTTTCTGTCTGTCTGTCTGTCTGTCTGTGTCTGTGCCTGTGAATCTACAGCAACTTGGTTGACTACTCCCTCCAGATGCTCTGACACCTTAACAAAGAAGAAATCAGTGTTCCTCAGGGCCAAACCTCTCCAGGGAAAACACCCCAGGAATGAGAGGCCTGCCTGTGTGAACTTGTCCCCAGTGCTGTTTTGCCATCTAGTGGCCTTGTCCTTCTCCAACACCTCTTGTTCTGACAGAAATCCATCTTTGCCCACAGCTGTGCTGTCTACCAAAGACCTCTCAAAACATACTCCATGCCTTTGCTCAAAACCCCAGCTTCTGTAAGAAGGTGGACGGAGGATGGACATGAGCGAAACACACCATATTCATGCATGCATGACGTTCGCAAAGGATGCATATTTTTAAAATATCCCAAATATAAAAATATAAAGTATATGTTTTTTTTTTTAATCCTAACTTCTGGACCAAAACACAAACTTCATAATCAACATGGCTTGTATGATTTGACCACAGCTGTAATGCACGTGGGTTAGGTGACATTTTCAACAGGCCATTTACTCCTCAGAGTAAAGCTGAAGCTCTTCCCCTGGTTCCTCGGGTTTCTGCTGTGTGGTTCTCTGAATGCCCTGTGCACACACTCCAACTGGACAGCCCATCTCGACGTTCCCCACCAGCACCCCAGGGCTCTGTCCCTTAACGGTGCTACAGTGCTGTTCTCTCGGCTGGGGACAGACAAACACAAGTTTACCCTCTCATCCTTATGTCTCTGTCCTAAAGTCACCTATTCAAAAATCTCTGCCCACCCTATCCTGTTCTACTTTTTTTCTCCCAGTAATTATCACTTTGAGCAAAATTATATGTGCTTTCATTCTTTCCCCAGTGTAAGGCAAGCCAATATAGCTGCTTGTTTATAATATGTTTGTTGTCTTGGGGTATGGGACAGGGGAAACAGACCTGAACATAAGATTTTGAGATCACTTGTTTATATATGGATTCTGAAAACATAAAATAGCATTCGCCTCTTTTCTGGGCGTTCCTATCCTGCTGGAGATGCTTCTGGTCTCTCAGGAGCTCCCAAAGCAGCACAGACACAAGCTGTACCCACCACAGAAGCAGGAAATATAAAATGAAGGAAGAGTTGAGGCCAGATGGTGATAGCATTTCAAGTGTAAACACTTGGGTAATGTTTAAGCTCTGCAACTTTCTATAAAACAGGGAAGGCCAGAGAAGAAACAGGAGGGACTCGATGCCATCTCTTGGTAGAGGAAGTGGCCTTGATCAGTACCGGGAACTAAGGAAGCTTGAAATGAATCTTAGACTAGCTGAGCCACTTCGGAAGGCACTGGGCACGGTGACTGACAGTTCATCCCTGTCTCTTGCTTCCTCTAAGTCCTCCAGGAGACAAGTCCTACTCGAGATGTATCTGGACGACATGAAGTTTTGTGAGCTAACTTTCTGGACTAGTCTGTCTGTACCACAAGTCAGGAAAAAAAAAAGCAATCCTTAACATGACAGTGATTGGCTCTTCTCCAGATAATAAGCCAGAAGTCCTTGTAGAAGAAGATTAATGTCATTTCTCTCTGAAATTCTGTTGAGTTGACACCTGTGTCAGATGTCTTAATAAGAGTCACTAAAACCATGTGGCTAGGGGCCAACTATAGTATAGTCTTGAATGTGAGGATTAAAGATTCCTTATTGCTGACTATGTTTAGGCAGGCCCATTAGCTCCATAGGCATCCACTTACCTGGCACACATAAGTAGAGAGGCATCAGGCTGGTTCATTTCCTGATACACACACTGCACCCCCCACCCCAGCCTTCCCCAAGTCACGTGCAACATAGCTCATGCCTGCCTCTAGAGAATTAGGCCATATGCAAAGGTCCTCAGAGGACTGCCAGTTCAGCTAAGTTGAATACATCCCTAGGCCACTGAACCAGACATGGCACAAGAACAGAAAGACATGGAGGCTGGCAAGGAGAAGACAGAGAAGGACTGGTTCTGGCCAGATGGGATATGTCAGCAATAAGGTAGACAAAGGGGGGACAGCTTTAGAGCATGAGGACACTCTTGTGAGCAGGGGAGTACAGAAGAGAGGACAGTGATGTTGGAGAGAGGAAAAAAGGAAAGACAAACTAGAGATGGGGAGGTGAAACACAGACCTAGGACATAGGGAGTTCAAGGGTGTCTCATCCTGACAACAGAAGATGAGAGAATGGAGAAAGGACAGACAAACGTCCTGAAATCTGGGCTCCGGTGAATTATGTGCACTCCAATGGAATCACATCAACTACTGCAGCAACACCAAACCCCAGCATGTGTCTTAAACACAGCACAGGGGGAGAGTGTCTTAAGTCACTTTTCTGTTGCTGTGATAAAACACAATGACCAAGGCAGCTTTTTTTTTTTTTTTAAACAAAGCATTTAATTGGGCTTACTGTTTCAGAGAGTTAAAGTCCATGATGTTGGAGTGAAGGCCTGGCAACAGGAACAGTTGAGAGCTCACATCTCGATCCAAAAGCAGGAGGTAGAGAGAGTATGAGTTAACAGGGAATAATGTGTGCTTTTTGAAACCTCAGAGCCTAGTGACATATCTCCTACAACAAGGTCACTGTCTTAGTTACTCTTCAATGGCTGTGAGGAGACACTGTGACCAAGATAACTCTTAAGAAGGAAAGCATTTCGTTAGGAAATTGGTTACAGTTTTAGAGGGTTAGTCTGTGGCCATCATGGTGGGAAGCAAACAGGCATGACACTAAAGCAGTAGCTGTGGGATTTTTTTTTTTTTTTTAAACCAGGGTCTTTCAACATAGCTCTGACTATCCTGGAACTCACTGTGTAGACCAAACTGGCCTGAACTCAGAGAGCCACTTGCCTCTGCCTCCTCAGTGCTGGGATTAAAGGAGTGCACCACCATGTCTGACCCAGTAGCTGAGGATTACACCCTAATCTGTAAACAGTTAATAGACACTGGGCCTGGAACAGACTTTTGAAATGTCAAAAAAAAAGAGCAGATCACATACTACCAACATACACACTATAATATACATCACCATTCCAAATGGGGAAAAAAGAGGCCACAACAGTGAAATAATGGACCAAAGTGAAACTGAAACCCACAAGGCAAACTCCAAATTCTGTCTTAGATGGCTTCTTCAGTCTCCCACTCCCCACAATGTTGTTGACTGCCGCACACTTCTCTCTCTTGAGCTGGTCCCATACCCTGTGTGTAGCTCTCCCTGCCAAGTATCTCATGGCTCTCTCTGGCGTCTCCAACATCTTGGGATCTCCAAAGCAACCCAGGTTTCACTTCACAGTTTCATGAAATGGCCTCTCTGGCTCACTGTACAGGGACTCCCTTGCCACATGCCTGGCTTCGCCATCTTTCCTTAACTGTAGAGGAAGATGTTGCAGCTGCTTTCCTGTGTTTCTGTTGCCTCGGAATCCAGAGCCACATGGAGCCACATGGCCAAGCTGTTCCTCCGGCTGTTGGGGTTGGAACTTGACCCGCTTCTTGACTTTCATTTGCGTGAGCTTTCAGTGGGTTCGAGGCTTAGGAAATCCCTCTGGCTTACTCCCTTCACAGGTTGCAGGATTGTCTGGGTGGTGTCTTGTCCTGTTTATTCCATTTTGAATCAGGTCTTTCTTTAAACTTCGCATCTCTTTCAGGACAAGCCTTGGATGCCTCTTTTCTCCTCAAACTGTGCCTGGCATTTCCTTGTGCCTGGCTTGCCCTTTTTCATTGTGGATCAAAATAAGAATGATCGCTGATAACCGAGCTATTCTGATCCAGCCAGCCAGAAGAAATGGACAGCCTGGCCATACGGTTCTGGACTTAGCATCAACAAAGATACAGAAAAGGGGTGGCATCTTCCTCCTCAGTTAAGGAAAAACCAGGTGTATGGCAGGAGAGTCCCTGCATGGTGGCCCAGAGAGGTCATTCTAATCTCTAGTCAACTCTAGGCTATCTTGAAATCTTTCCTACCAATGCCATTCATCCAAATCTCTTCAATTTGCCCTCCAACTTTTTTTTTTTTTTTTTTGGACAGGAGCAGAAAGTAGTCATGTTCTTTACCAAAGTACCACAAAAATGGTCCGTAGGCCACTGACTAATATTCTTGCCCTCCTGAAACTTCTCAAGCTGAGCCTCCACAGGCCAAGTCACCTCCACACTGCTGTCTTCCATGTTCCTCCATGGATTGCCCATTAAACCTCACTTAAAGTGTTGAACCAGTTTTCTAGTCCAAATTCCTGAAGTCTTCCACATTTCTCCAAACAGCAACATGGTCAAGCCTGTCACAGGAATACCCCGGCCCCAGATACCAACTTCTGTCTTTGTTACCATGACCAAGGTGACTCTTATAAAAGGAAGCATTTCAATGGGGGCTTGCTTACAGTGTGGTGGGAAGCAGACAGCCATAGCTCTAGAGCAGAAGCTGAGAGGTTTGCATTCAGATCCATAGGCAACAGGCAGTCAGAAAGACACTGGGCCCAGCATGACCTTTTGAGACCTTAAAGATCACTCCCAGTGACACACCTGTTCCAACAAGGCCACGCCTACTCCAAAAAAGGCCATACCTCCTAATCCTTCCCAAACAGCCTTCTCTTTGACCTTTTCAAACTCCTTCAGCACAAGCCTTGGCTCTAAACTGAAGAAATGACTCAATGGTTAAGAATACTGTCTGCTCATAGTACTACTGGAGGACCCAGCAATACCTCTTCTGGGCATATACCCAGAAGATCTTCCGACTGGTAATAAGGACACATGCTCCACTATGTTCATAGCAGCTTTATTTATAATAGCCAGAAGCTGGAAAGAACCCAGATGTCCCTCAAGAGAGGAATGGATACAGAAACTGTGGTACATTTACGCAATGTAATACTACTCAGCTATTAAAAACAATGAATTTATGAAATTCTTGGGCAAATGGATGTATCTGGAGGATATCATC
>NC_034597.1:43135718-43153350 GCF_900095145.1 Mus pahari
GGATCTGATGCCTTCTTCTGGCATGCAGGTAGAATGAGCATATACATAAAATTAAAAAATAATCTAAAAAAAATGGTCCAAGTATTCAAATACTTGAGCTTATAGAGGCGATTCTCATTTAAACTAACACAGTCCATTCCCTGGCCACCTAGGCTCAAGGCTATGTTATGATGTAAAATGCATTTAGTCCAATTTCAAAACTCCCTATACATTTGCTGAGTCTCAACACAGTTTAAAAGTTGAAAGTTTCTTCTCAGACTCAAGGAAATCTCCCATTTGTAACCCTCTGTGAAATCAAAAATCAAATTACATGCTTCCAATATACAATGTCATAGAATATACATGACTATTCTAAAATGGTAATAAGACAGGGATACAGTGAGGAAATACTGAACCAAAGCAAGACAGAAACCCAACAAAGAAAATTCCAAATCCTGTAGCTCTCCATCTAGAATCAAACAGCTTTGATTATTCTGTCCTTCCAGCCTTGTTTCCTGCAACACGCATCTCTCTTTTGGGCTGGTTCAACTCCCTGTCTGCAGTTCTCACAGATCTGGCTGGCATCTCGAATGTCAGGGTCATTAACAAAACCCAGGCTTGACTCTCACAGATTCACTCAATGTCCTCTGTTCAGGAATTCCCCTGCCATATACCTTAAAAGCAGAGGAGTATTTTATAACCCCTTACTCCTCTATCCTTCATGACTAATGCCAGAACCACAAGAGCGAAGCTGCCCAGTGAAGCTGTCCACTTGGGTTGGAGCCTGGCCCCCTCCTGCCATCACGTTTGCATAAGCTTTGATTTGCTCTTGGGTTTGCTTTGTTTTGTTTAAAGCAGGAAATTCCTTAGGCCTTTTGTATTTTACTGGTTGGAAGCTTACTTAGCTCCTTTTCCATTTCCATTTTTCCATTTTTCTTCAGGCCTTTCTTTCAGCACAAACCTGGGTTCCAAGAGAACTTCCCGGTGTTCTCTTTCTCCTCAAACTGTACCTTTGGTATTTCTGCTTCCCCTGCTTGCTAATTTTCATGGCAGACCTGCATGACCAGAGTGATTACTAATAGTGACACACTAGAGTGATGATTAGATTGTCTTGAAGCGTCCTCCACCGGAGAGTTTTGTCCACTGCTTTTTAATTTAGCCTCAGGCAAGTTCTTAGGACAAGGGCAAAAAGTGTGTCCATTCTTTGCCAAAATATCACAAAAATGGTCTCTCTCCCAGTTCCTAAATTGTACTACTCTGGAAACTTCTTAAGTTTGTCCCTCCACAGACCATGCTCACAGCACTGCTCCTCCTAGGCTGAGTGTTTAAGTTGTGCTTACACACTCAACTGCTTTATACTCACAAGTACCAACCTTCCACATTCATCCAAACAACCACATGGTCAGGCCTGCCACAGCAACACCACTCCATTCCTGCTACTAACTTCTGTGTCAGTCATTTTTCTATTGATATGACACTAAAACCAAGAAAGCTGATAAAAGAAAGTATTTTACTGGGCTTACCATTTCAGAGGGTTAGAGTCCATGTTGGCAGAGCAAAGATACGGCTGCAAGAATGGCTGAGAGCTTATACCTTGATCTGCAAATAGCAGGCAGAGAGAGAGGAAGAAAGAGAGAGAGAGAGAGAGAGAGAGAGAGAATAGAGAGAGAGAGAGAGAGAGAGAGAGAGAGAGAAAGAGAGAGAACAGGAAATGCCTTTCTGAAGCTTCAGAGTCTCCTCTCAGCAACACACCTCCTCCAACAAGGCCACACCTCCTAGTCCTTCCAAAATAGTTCTGCCAACTTGCAATCAAGTATTCAAACATGTGAGTGTAGAGGGAGGTATTCCCATTTAAACCACCACAGACAGGTTAGTTAGACCCAGTAGCTGGTCTTCTTAGGCTGCCAGTCTCAAAGTGTAAACATTTGGAAGGGGGAAGCTGCAGTTGCTAGTTTTTTACACGCGTTGGTCAACCACTCCTACTCAGACCACCCAGGGAAGGCTTTGTCATTACTCTGAACCTCATGCAGAGCCTTTGTCACTCCCATATGGCTGAGGCACTGGGCCTTTTGTCATCAGGCCATGACTGTGTCAACAATAGCCATGCACTTGGGACTTTATTCTCTCAGGGCTTCCTCCATTCCCTACACAAGGAAATAGGAACCCAAGGTGGCAGGGCCTAGAGCAAAAGGTAACAGAATCATGCAAGGGGCACAAGGTCAGGATACTGATTAGTAGTGGATGGTAGCTGTGAGTACCTGGGTAGTGGTGAGTTAAAACAGTGGCCAAAAAATGGGAGACATGCAGTAAGAAGGTTGGTTGATTAGCTAGAATAAAGTACAGGAAAGTAGTGCCTTGACTGAGCAGTCTGTTCTCTCTCCCAAGCAGCCCCAGTCTCAATCCCGACTCCTCCTGCGAGGGTTTGTATTTGCTTGGCCTAGGAGTGGCACTATTAGAGGGTGTGGCCTATTGGAGTGGGTGTGGCCTATTAGAGTAGGTGTGGCCTATTGGAGTAGATGTGTCACTGTGGGCTTGGGTTTTAAGACTCATCCTAGCTGCCTAAAAGCCAGTATTCTGCTAGCAGCCTTCAGATGAAGATGTAGAACTCTCAGCTCCTCCTGCACCCTGACTACCTGGACACTGCCGTGCTCCTGCCTTGATGATAATGGACTGAACCTCTGAACCTCTAAACCAGCCCTAATTAAATGTTGTCCTTTATAAGAGTTGCTTTGGTCATAGTGTCTGTTCACAACAGTAAAACCCTAAATAAGACACCTCCCTCTCAAGGAGGTAGTACCAACCAGAATGAGATCCTGTCTCCTCCTCCAGACACTGTAGATAACTGAAGTACCAGTCAGCACTGAGCCTAGTCATATGACCTCGTCTCAGAATTTAACTCACAACACGCAGCTCAGCCCTCAGGCATGCAACTCAGTCATGGATCACATCAACAAGTATACACACACCCCCACGCGCACACACACACACATACATACACACACACACACACACACACACACACACTGTAAAAACCCCAACATCTTTATGCTTCAGTCCTATCCTGGTGTGACCACCACCTGCCAGATTCTAGACATGGCCTGCAAGAATGGCCAGGAGAGCTACCACCAAGTCAAGAGCACATGTCCCTGACCATGTGTGAACTCTCACAAACTACAGGCATCATCTGAGTGCATCTTACACAGTAGTCCGGCACCCTCTTCCTCAAGAAGAAACTCTGGAGAATCCCTGCTGGTTCCTGTGCCCTTGGACCAAGTTGTCTAGGTTTCCAGAGTTCTTACTCTCTGTCCGAGTCCTAAGCCCACTCCCTGCTCTGCTGTGCCCCCTTTCCACTGGTGCCTTCTCCTCCCCTCATCTCATGGGTCCTTTCATGACCCAATCTCCAGGAAGAGTGTCTTCATGTTTTGTTTTATTGTTTTGTTTTGTTTTGTTGTTTGTTTGTATATGTTCAGATCATTTCCCAGAACTTTCCAGTGCTACTCTAGAGGGAGAAATAATGCCCAGGTGACAGGGAGATAGATGACAAGCCCCTACCTCAACCCCTCAGGCCCAGGCAAACTGCCAGCCAGTGTAGAGAGCCAGGGGCTTATCTCCATGAGAGAGAAGAGCAAACTCCCGGGACAGGCTTCCTGCTTTATGCCTGTGACCGGCTTCTCCCCTGCTCTGTCTCATCAAAATATGACAAGTGGCAGGAAGAGACGGAGAAGGGGGCGTGTGGAATTCATAAGCAGTGCCATTTCCGTTCCTAAGTCAGAACTCTGACCTGGTGAGGTGACTTCTGGGGACAGACAGCTAGAAGGAGAGAAGACAAAGAAATTCCACATCATATTTATCTAGCACTTCATGCCTTGCATGAGTCATCCAGACAAATCGCCTAGTACCTGCAAATACGAACTTGACAGGGTTCCCTTGCTTCCTTTATAGATGAGGAAACAGATTTCAGAAAGCATAATTTATGGCTGGAGAGATGTCTCAGTGGTTAAAAGCACTAGCTGGTCTTCCAGAGGACCCAGGTTCAATTCCCAACATCCACATGGCGGCTCACACCTGTCTGTAACTCTGATTTCAGAGGATCCAACACCCTCACACAGACATACATGCAGGCAAGACCAGAATGCACATGAAATAAAAATAAATAACAAAAATTATGGGGTAAAGTCATAATTTAAATAGAGCTTGTCTAATTGGCAGAACCTTGCTGTGAAAATAGGTGTCTTTAATTACTGTGCTATCGTACCAGTTGGGCAAGAAAGAAAAACATTGCAGATTGGAGAAATAGGTAAAAGTTCGCTCATGAAATGAATCCTGAGAGTTGTGTAGAGCTGGGTACCCTGTGCTGGCCACTGCTACCTTTGTAGCCAAGAAACTGATTATGAGGTATGTTGGAATCTTAATTCATTCTTTTTCCCTTTCCTCAGGGACCCTCCCCCTTTCTAACCTGCTACCAACTCGGGCTCCAGGCTGGCTGTTGCTTGGATCCACTTGGCCTGAGGGATGAGGGGTGTGTCCCAGTTTCATCACACTTCTCCAGATCACATTTCCCTTGACCTTAAGGAACTTCCGTGGCCCACAGCCTGCTTGTCAGAAACAGAACTGGGCGAAGCTGACAGAGCTTCCTTCCTCGAGTTCTTTCTCCCTTGCTTCTCTACACTGGCAGTTTGCCTGAGCCTGGGGAGTTGAGGTAGGGGTATATCATCTCCCTGTCACCTGAACTGTAGGCATTATTTCTCCCTCTATCGGGCAGAGCTGGAAAGTCTTGGGCAATTATCTGACCATTGCCATGCCTTCTCTCTTCCTTTGTCTCAGTCCCGAAGTGCACCGTTGCCCTGTGCCTGGTGCCCGTGCCCACTCTGTCAAACCAGCCCCACTGTAGACCTTCCCAGCCCTCGCTGAGTGGTTTCCTCTGTTCTATCCCTCCCCCCACCCATAGTGTATCCCTAGCTTTTGAGCTTTGGAGCCAGGCAGAATTTCACAATCCTGGCTCCTGGCTCAGTTGTTTAGTGACCTTGAATACCTGTTCCTCTACCTTTCTGAAGGTCAATTCCTTAAAGCAAAATAAGAACAATCCTACCTATAAACATGATTGTAAGAAATCTTAGAAACAAAAATTAAAGCCTGGGTACAAGCTTTAATCCCAGCATGCCAGAGGCAGAGGCAGGTGGATCTCCAAGTTTGAGGCCAGCCTGGTCTACAGAGTGAGTTCCTGGACAGCTAGGGTTACACAGAGAAAATCACTCTCAAAGCAAAACAAAACAAAATCAAACAAGAAAAAGAAACAAAATTATAAAATTTAGGAAGCTCCAGCCAGCTCCAGGTACTAAAAGGCACCAGATCCTGGCGAATGGTAGAGGGGAGCCACAGATCACAGTAAGAACCCCACCAAGTTTCCCAGGGACACTGTTCTGCTCCTGTGGCTCTCCTGGGTTCTGCAGAGGCATAATTCAGGCACAGTCCCATTGAATGAAACACTGGAGAGGACAGAGGGAAAAAGTAGGAGCCAGATGCTCTGAGGATGTAGTTCAGTGGCAAAGTACTTGCCCTGCATGTGTGAGAACCTGTGTTCAATCCCTGGTTACTGTCTGGAGAGAGAGAAAAAAGGCAAAAGTGTTAAAGAGGAAGCTGCAACAGGGAAAGTGACAACTCAAACAGGATGTGGCTGGTTAAGTGGATGAGTTAGCCCTTAGGAAGCTGGAAAGTAGACACGCACTGTCCCAACCCCAAACGACAGAGCAAAATCACTACTTCCCAAAGACAGAACACTGCCATCATATTGTGACTAAGCAAATAGTCAAAAATTACAAACTTTTACCAAAAATCTTAATAATGTGATTCTCCTATGGTCGTCATACTTGGCATTTAAGTATTTCTTTATTTATGCATGTGTGTCCATGTGTGTGTGTTGCTCCTGGGAACTGGACCTAGAGACTCAGCCGTGCTAGGCAAGCATTCTCTCACTGAGTTAGAGACATTCCGCAGCCCACTCTATACTTACTCTAAATAAACGGTTTTTAACTGAGATGCATAGGACGGCAAACACTTAGAGGCACAGGCACGTGAGTTTATTTTTTTTCACAACTCTTTGTAATTTTTATTTGCGAAGTGTTTTAGAAGCTTCTGGAGCAGAGTGATAGGGGCATGTTGCACGTGCACATGTGGGGATCAGAAGTCAAGTTGCAGTAAGCGCTCCCCTACTCTCCTCTCTCCCACGGTGTGTGAGCCAGAGATTATTGAACTCCGGTCTTCAGGCTTAGCCTTTTCTGCCCCACCGCTGGTGAGTTATGGTGGCTGTTGGAATTTTGGAGATAAACATCTTCCCTACAAAAACTTGAAGTGACTAAAATTACACGGTAGCAGTAAGTATTTAGAGTCCGCTTTACACTCCCGGCAGGTGCACGCGTGGCTCTACACTCACCCAGGAGCTCCGGATTCGCGAATGAAACACATGCGCTCGCACTAATTTTTAATATGCCTTGCTAACTCAATGGCTGGGCTTCGCCCTAGTTCCACATGGCTAACCCACTTCCCCTCCGATATCCCTGAGTTAACACTTTTTAAAAATCTATATTTCATCTCTGTTACCCCAGACCCAATCGGGGAAGTGATCCCTGATGCCACTTTCCTGGACTCTTACATGTCCGGGGGCTCTTATGTTTGATCTGTCTTCTTCCCTGTCGTGGTAATTCTGCTCCTTCTGTCTCCTGCGTTTCTTGCCCTGGTATTCTAAAAGTCCCGCCTCTGTATCCCTGCCCAGCCATCGGCCATTGGCAACTTAATTTCCCTGTCAGAGCCAACTTGGGGCAGGGACCCTGCAAACAGTTTTTTGTTTTTTGTTTTTTTGTTTTTTTTTTTTAGGGTAACACAATTCGCATAAGAACGTAAGCTGCTACATTACACCTTTAGTGTTTTTTGCCCAGAATGAAGCAAATTTCCAGTTGTTTTTGTTTCTGTTTCCTAAAAGACCAGGTAAGTACAGTTAAATACTAAAGTGTTCTGCCAGATAGTGGCGGTGCATACCTTTAGTCTCAGAGGCCAAGGCCGAGGCAGAGGCAGAGGAGTTCCAGGACAGCCAGGGCTACACAGAGAAACCTTGTCCCGAAAAAAATAAAAAATAAAACAAAACCCAAGGAGTTTTTCAGTAGATTCAATGGCAGTGTCCTATGATGAGGGCTGGAGGAGGTTGGGGAGAGAAAGGAGGAGGAAGATAGGGCAAGGAAAGGAGGGTTCTTAAAGTAAACCAAGTGGGTAGAGTAGCTCATCCCTTTAATCCCAGTACTCAGAGTCAGACACAGCAGGTCAAGGCTAGCTTGGACTTCACAGTGAGTTCCAGAATGAATAGCCTCATCTACAAAGTAAGATCCTGTCTCAAAACACAAACAAAACAGTTTTTTTGGTTTTTTGTTTGTTTGTTTGTTTGTTTGTTTCATTTTTGGTTTGGTTGGTTGGTTGGTTTTGGTTTTTCGAGACAGGGTTTCCTTGTGTAGCCCTAGCTGTCCTGGAACTCACTCTGTAGACCAGGCTGGCTTCCAACTCAGAAATCCACCTGCCTCTGCCTCCCAAGAGCTGGGATTAAAGGAGTGCACCACCACTGAACAGTTTTTAAGAAATTTGTGTTGACAGACGACTTGGGGAATAAAAACTAGGAAAGAGTGTGGGTACCTTCTGAGAGGATGGTAAAGTTCTATTGTTGTCTAAATATGTTTACTGTGTGGAAACTGTAGACTTAAGATTTATATCTACTTCTCTGTGCCTTAAAGTTATACCTTGGGGCCGGAGAGATGGCTCAGAGGTTAAGAGCACTGGCTGCTCTTCCAGAGACCCTGAGTTCAATTCCCAGCAATCACATGGTGGCTCACAACTGTCTGTAATAAGATCTGATACCCTCTTCTGTCATACAAGCATAGACGCAGGCAGAATACTATACATCATCATCATTATCACATCATCAAGTTATATTCCTCATCCTTTCTAGACTGTTCCAAGTTCTTAAGGATAATTTTATTTACATGATAATTATTAATACAGCAATCAATTCCAATGAGTATCATTTGATTAAATCATAGAGAAAACATAGTTTAGTTTATATTCTTTTGTATTATTTGTTAGATAATACTTTTATTATTTACAAAATTGCAAGCATATATACTTTTTCTAAGATTTTGTAGCTCATGAAGTTTTTCCTAATACTTATCTTCCTCCACCCCCAAGTCCTACCCCCACACAGGGTCTCTCTATGTAGCCATGGCTGTCCTGGAACTAGCTCTGCAGACCAGGCTGGCCTCAAACTCAGAGATCTGCTTGCTTCTGCCCTCCTGAGTGCTGGGATTAAAGCTGTGGATCACCACACTCAGCTTCTTAATATTTACTTTACCTGTCAGTTAACTTTCCTGTTTTTTAACTGTGTGGGAAAATGTTCATAATTATTTTATAAATTCCATTTTAAGCTTTTTCAAGCTATTAATTATTAAAGTTTTTACAATAAATCCAAGGGCTGGTGAGATGGCTCAGTGGGTAAGAGCACTGACTGCTTTTCCAAAGGTCCTAAGTTCAAATCCCAGCAACCACCTAAAATGAGATCTGATGCCCTCTTCTGGTGCATCTGAAGGCAGCTACAGTGTACTTATGTATAATAATAAATAAATCTTTATAAATAAATAAATACCCAGGTATACTTCTATAGCTGATAGAATCTAATTGGTTTTTGTTTGTTTGAATCAGGGTTTTGCTGTGTATGTAGTTCAGACTGGCCTGGAACCCCTGGCAATCTTATCTCAGCCTACCAAATTCTGGGATTACGGGTATGAGCCATCACGACAGGCTGCATTTTCAACATTTATAAGTTCATAAGGACACTCTTCTCTCAAAGACACACTGAGGATGTGCACTGCTGTTTGGAACTACCTTGGTTGTCAGTAAAACGCAAGGAATCGCTTGATTCTCCTTCCTGGCAACTTGGGCGTGACAGGGGCCCATTTCTTCTTAAGGTTGCAGTACATTTCGGAATGCCAGGATAATGGGATAGGCATTTGGTCATTCAGCTTTCCAAACGCCGACGATAAGGTCCAAGCTGATAATAATTAAGGCCAAAGCCCAGGCCAATGGAAACCTGATGCGTTACTACTTGAAAGTTACAGAATGGAGAGTGGGGAGTTGAAAATTAGAGGAAGAGACTGGGTTTCTGTCCCCTCAAGATTTCTGTTGCTGAGGGGACAGAAGGAGAAGGAAATCCAGAGGAGAACTGCCCAGGCACCGCATGTGGCTCTCAGGATAATTTATACCCGGATCCAAGGAACAAAAGTTGAACCTAGTAAATAAATGAACTTAATACTGAAGCTAGAGTGAGGCAACATTCCTAGCAATGAGGCTATCCTATTCAATAAGCTTTGGATATCCATGGAGACACAGAAGCATTAGAAAACCTCCTTGCTAATGACACCCTGCTGGAAGTCCAGAGTTTGTAGAAGAAAGTCTGTTGTGATGGAAATACGCCCTAACCCAGGAAGGTAGGTGGGAAACACCCATACAAAGATACCGCCTAAGACGGCCAGTATCCTGTGAACTCAGTGTGACTGGGTACGAAGTGCCTAAAACAGTGATTAGAATTCCAGGAAAGCTTGGGAGGTATCAGTGCTGATAGCTATTGTATCAGATGCTGAGTAGTCAGATCTGAGAGCTCCATTGACTTCGCTGACAGAAGAACAAAGGCTTCAAGCAAAGTAAGCCAAACTTCTCCTCATCCTCTATTGCCAAAGAGGAACCCACGGAGCTGGAGACATGGCTCAGTGGTTAAGCTCCCCGGCTGCTCTTGCCGAGGACCTGGGCTCAGTTCTGTCACCCGCATGGCCGCTCACAACCCTCTGTAACTCCAGTTCCAGGGCATCTGGCATAGAACTTCCTGGCTTTATTTCCAAAGTGCTAGGCTTATAGACATGCCTCACTCTGCCTTATTTAGGAGAAAACCATTACAAATTTTCAAAAAACACTTAAGGAACAAGGTAGACAACATGCTTAAACTTATGTAATTTTGTATCACTGTAGCTAAAACATCTTGTTCAGTGGGCTAAAAAGACCTGCTTTAAAAAAGCTCTTAATTGCTCCAGGTAAGTTAATTTATCAGGATTGGAAGGATACATTTAACTGGGGGAGGGGGGGGAGGTTTCAAGGATTTTGTTGAGCATGTCTGCCATCCCCGTCCCAGTAGGATCGCCATAAATTGAAAGCCACACTAGGCTACAGTGAAATACTAGTTCAGAACATAGAAACATTATATTGTGAAAATTTTTAGGGGCATGTAGGGTGATGTGCAAGCATGTTTACATGTATAGGAATGCATGTAGAGGTAAGAGGTTCATGACAGAGAAGTAAGGCACAGATATCGTAGACACATGCCCAAGTTCATAGAGGTGGTTCCAGGCAGCTAGGATGAGGGTATTATACCACACCCACAGTGACACACCTACTCCAACAGGGTCACACCTCCTAATAATGCCACTCCCTGGCCCAATCATATACAAACCATCACAATGCAATTTTATTTTTCCATGAAAATAATGCCTTAAGAGATTTCTTTTGAGCTGAGCCTATAGCTAACTCAGTAACAAAGTTACTTGTCTAACATGTGTAAGGTCCTGAATTGGATCCCCAACAAAATAAATTTTTAAAACTTATTTCTTCTTCTTCTTTTTTTTTAAAGATGTATTTACTATATGTAAGTACACTGTAGCTGTCTTCAGACACTCCAGAAGAGGATGTCAGATATCATTATAAATGGTTGTGAGCCACCGTGTGGTTGCTGGGAATTGAACTCAGGACCTTTGGAAGAGCAGTCAGTGCTCTTAACCTCTGAGCCATCTCTCCAGCTCCTTAAAACTTATTTCTATTAGCATACTGCTGATAAACAATAGTATGGTAAATATGGACTGAAGACATTTACCTTGACACCCTTTGCACATCCGAGTTCTCCCTGGAGTACCTAAGGGTCAGTAAGTAGGAGTAAGGCTTCCCAAGAGTGTCGATACTGAACTTGGTCAACAACACTCTGAGACTCAGAGTCTCCAAAGGAGAGTCCAGGGGATTCCTGTAGACCGTCAGAGCCACGATCTCATTTTAGAAGGAAATCCTCACCTCAATCTGAAACTAACCCAGCTTCCCTATCCTCATTATTGACCTTTGCCAAGATCTGGGACCCCCAAAAATAAACTTTCATAACCTAGAGGCTATTTGAAGAATGAATCAAAAAAAAAAAAAAAAAAAAACCTACCAGGGGCCCATGAAATGCCTACCTACCCACTATAAAGCTTAAGGACTTGAGTTGAATCCCTGGAATTGTGTGTGAAAAGAGAGATGAGACTCCCACAAGCTGGTTTTGGTGGTACACCCACTCACTCACACTGGGGCATGCACAAGTAATAAAATAAAAGAATTTAATTTTTCATGTGTTTGTTTGTTTTGAAACGGTTTTTTGTTTGTTTGTTTTGTTTTTGTGTAGCCCTGGCTGTCCTGGAGCTCTCTCTGTAGACCACACTGACCTCAAAATCACAGAGATCCACCTGCCTCTGTATCCCAAGTTCTGGGATTAAAGGCTTGTATGCAATGCAGCCACCACATCTGCAGCCACTACCACCACCACCACCACCACCACCACCACCACCACCACCACCACCAGGCAAGATTTTAATTCTTAAAAACAGAAAACTCCTCCTGGGTGGCTCTTGTATTTAGTAGACTAGCCTCAAGGGGCATGCTATTGTTCAGGCTACTAACCAGCAAAGAGTTATGGAGTTCTTTTTTGTTGGTGTGTTAGCTTGTTTGTTTTACTTTTGGTTTGAAACAGTCTTACTGTGTGGCCCTGGCTAGTCTAGCACTCAGTATGTAGACCATGCTGGCCTTGAACCCATTAAACTCCACTTGCCTCTGCCTCACAGTATCTGGGATTGAAAGTGTGCACCACCATACCCAGCTCAAACAAGGTTTTTATCATATCCCACCTACCTGAAGTATCCAGAAAAAAATAAGAGATGGAGCTCAGCTGGGAGAGTGTCTAGCATGCATGAACCGCTGGGTTTTATCCCCAGCATCACATAAAAACCACCAAAATCCCAGTCCTCAGTAGGGAAGATCAGAAGTTGAAGAGCATGCTGGGAGCTTGAGCCAGCCTGTGGTGAGCTCACGTGCCTCCTTGTCTTGGGTCATAGCTGCTTGTTTTCCATTCCTTATCTTTCCACACTTGCCCTCTTCTTACTCTCCCTTCTGGCTGCCAGCACTTTCACTTTTTTTTTCTTTAAACCTAGGGGCACTTTAGAAATTATTCAGCTGAGCTGGGTAAAGTAATTTAAGGCTCATCTCAGCTCTTGGGAGGGTAATTTCTCGGAGTTAGAGGCTAACCTGGGCTCAGAGTGGTGTTCAGGCTGTCTGAGGCCTTGGAGGGAGACTTTGTCTCAGGGAAAAAAAGAAGAAAAGAGAGAAAATATTCAACTGAAACTGTGTGTGTGTGTGTGCGTGTGTGTGTGTGTGTGTGTGTATGTGTGTGTGTGTGTATGTGTGTGTGTGTGTGTATGTGTGTGTGTGTGTGTGTGTGTGTATGTGTGTGTGACTGAGATCAACACATGGTGACTCTGCCCCTCTGAGCCAGCAAGGCAGGGAAAGGGGGGACAACAGCAAGTTCAAAGACAAGCTGTCTTGTAGAAAACAAGAATCGCAGCCGTTTACAATAAACTTTGTTAGAATAGTTCACATGTGGAGGAAAGTGAGAGACCCCTGCTGTAGTGGACTAGTTGTCAAAAAAAGAGGTTTGATACCAAGCAAGGGAGAGCAAATGTTAGGACACAGGAGAGTGACTTGGGATTTTCTAACTAAAAAAGTTGTAGGGAAACGAACATTGTACCAAGAGCTAATAAACAGCATTGTATATGATCCATAAGACTCAGGAGAGAAGATAGGCAAGGAGGCACACAGTGTTAATGACTGTCCAGACCAGAGGCAGAAAGGGAAAGGGATCAGCAAAGCTAACAGCAAAGAGTAGCACTGCCCCTGCCCGTGTTTGGACACAGTCAATGCTCAGTATATTAGTTGTAAAAGGGGAAAGTCAAAGAAAAGACCAAAGACAATGAATATTTTCAGCTGCAAGTACTGTAAAAAGAAGAAAGAGACAGAGGAGAAAGGAAGGAAGAGGAGGAGGAGGAAGAGGAGGAAGGAGGCAGAGGTGGAAGAAGAAAAAAAGGAGGAAAAGGAGGAAGAGGAGGAGGAAGAAGAGGAGGAGGAGAAGGAGGAGAAGGAGGAGAAGAAAAAGAAGAAGTGTAAAAGAAAGAAATGGAGATTTTACACAGTGGAACCAGTTTTTTGAGAAAGACTGAGTTAGGTAACAGAACAGAGAGTAGCAGTCCTGCTGCCAGAGACAATCATCCCAAAAATGTTGCTAGGAACAATAAAGAATAGTCCATTCAGGAGTTAAGATTAACTGGACTCCAAGCACCATACAGCTTTTGTGTTTGATAAAGGTGGGTACGTGTAAATTAGTCATGACTTGAGAGCAGGCCACTCACTGTCCACAGAGGAGTTGCCAGAATTTAGGACTGTCATTGTCTGGTTCAGTATTATTACCACCTCACTGTTTCAACGTTTCAACTTGACTCATCTCAGGAAGGAACTGAAATTGAAATGTGGGTTCTGTCCAGTAATACATTAAAAACAAAATCAGTAAGAATTGGCGGGTGGGGGAGGGAGAGATGACTCACTGCTTGAGAGCACTAGCTCCTCTTCCATCTCTAGCACCCACATGGCAGCTCACAATTGTTTGTAACTCCGTTCCCAGGCAATCTGACACCTTCTTTTGGCTTTGGTGAGCACCTGGCCTGCATGTGATGCACAGACATACTAGCAGGTAAGACATCCATATAAATACACTTCTTAAAAATAAACAAATAAAAATAAGAATTGGTCCCTAAATGATGCAAAGCACCATTTGATTCTGTCACCGTGTGGCCTGAACAGCAGATGAATTTGGCAATGTGACTGCACTGGCTGTTACACACAATCACATTGCTTTATATGTTGTTCAACTCCCCATACGTGGATATTGTTTCCTTAGGGACCAAAAAATTAAACGTTTTTCCCTGGTGAGGATGCTACAAGGTAAGTGAGCTTTGGTCTTCAGTAGGATGGTGTAGGAGGAACCTCTTATGTCTCTATGAAAGTGTCACCTGTCAAATAAAGCTGATTGGCCTATAGCTGAGTCAGGAAATAGAAGGGAGGAGTTCCGGTAGGAAGAAAGGATGCGGGGATAGAGAGAAGTGCTGGAGGAGTGGCCCTGAGGAGCTGAAGGAAGACAGACATACGGAGCCTGAGCAGAGGTAACCAGTCATGGGGCAGAACTTAGATTAGAATAAACAGCTTATTAATGTATGAGCTAGTCAGGGAACATACCTGGCTATACGGCCTAGGTATTTGTAAATATATTTGAGTCTTAGAATCGTTATTTCTGGAAACATAGAGATGGTGTAAAGAACAACCTACAAGAGGGTGGCTAACAACAAATAGATTGATAGGCACATGCACAGTGCTTAGGTCGGTCTCAAGACCGTAATAGCTGGAGGGAGTAACATTCATTTAACTTATGATCTGAAGTAACCCAGCTTCCGGGCTGGTGCCCACAGGGAGACGCTCTGCACAAAAGATCAATGGACTAAAAAATGGATGTGGTGAAGCGCCATAAGAAGAAATTTGGGGCCAGATAAACATAATGTCCTCCTATTTTCATGTGTGAGGGATGCACGTGTGCATATGTCCGGGTGGGTGTGTGCATGTACACATGGTACATGTGCCTGTAGAGATCCAAAAATGGCATGGGAAATTGTCCTCAAGTGTCCTTCCACCTATCCAGTGAGTCTGGCTTTTCTCAAATGAGGATGACCTTGAGTTTCTGGTCATCTTGCTGGCGCCTCTCAAATGCTGGGATCACAGGGCAAGTGCCACACTTTAGCCATTGAGAGAGTACCTAGTAGTCAACTCTAGACCACCACAGTGGGGCATGTTCACATTTAATGGATAAAACAGATGAAGATATCAGACTTTAGTCTTTAATGGATGGAACTGCCCTAAACTGTGGCAGTCGGAAAGGATGAAGACGAATGACTGGAATCAAAATACACACAAGACGCAACTCCTGAGGGAGCCTGGCCGGCTGCAAGCACCTACTTGAGGGGAAGCATGTTTGCAACTTAACTGAACTCAAAGTTTACAAAGTCTGGGGTCAGTCATCTTGGTCCTTGGGAAATGTTCACATCCCCAGACACTGCCACCATCTCACTCCGAAACCTGTTAATGAGGAATCACTGGGGATCTTCTCATCCTGACGGGAAAGGCTCGGATGAGGGTCTGTAAGACAAAAAGGACCTCCTGAAAAGAAAAAATAAGTAAAAAAGGAACTGCTCCCTGATGTTCCTGGCATCTGCCTGCTGGGTAGGGAAAGATTCCTGCTAGGAAGAGGTGAGTGAGATCTGTTAGTGACACAGGTGCCACCTTGGAGCAGAGGGACCAGCATCTCAGAAACATCACATCCAAAAACAAAGAAACTGGGAATCTCACTGACTTGGGACATATTGAAGATCTGTCTCTGTGTTTCTGTGTCTCTGTGTCTCTGTCTCTTTGTCTCTCTCTCTCTTTCTATCAGAAGCAGAGAAGTCACACAAATCTTGATCATTAGGAAACTAGATGAGTCCATGACACCACACAGACCTGAGAAGCTGTTATAGTCAATGAGCTATAGTGGTCTGCTTCTTCTCTTGACAATTTTCGCAGTTTGACTCATTCTGGGGTTATAGTTGTTCAATATTATTTGCTCACTTGATTTAAATAATTATTTGAAAATGCAACACTCACAGTGCATGCTTAAACCCAGCACTCAGGAGGCAGAGGCAGAGGCAGGCAGATCTCTCCATTCGAGGCCAGCCTGGTCTACAGAGCCAGTCGCAGTACAGCCAGGGCTATACAGAGAAACCCTGCTCAAGTACAAAACAAAACAAAACAAAAAAGAAAAAAAGAAAAAGAGAAAAACCACAACACTCAAGTGAGTGTTAACTATCTTTAACTTAATTTAACCTTAACATTAATGTTAGTTAACAATTAGAAGTAAAAATAAAGATGCTCAATGTCATATGATTTTTTAAAATTCCTTCCAGATATTTGTTTTTAGCTTCAGACTCTATGTCCTTTGGCAGCACTTTGCCTTCTTTCTGTTCCTTCAAAGATTACTTTTCCTCTGCAGCACTTCTCAGACATTCAAGACAGAAACCTGAGGCTGTGGAAGTTTTAGGGGATCTAGTGCCCCTTCTGGCCTCCATGAGCACTGCAAACACATACGGAGAGTAAACATTCATGCAGGCAAAATACTTATAAAATAAATAAATAAATAAAAGTACACACATTTTAAACTCATATTTGCCATTCTGGATGTATGACAGAGAGAAATTCCTTTAACTTCCCTAAGTCTCAAGTGCACTCACCTCTTTGTTAAGGGTAATGATATGCACCTTATAGACCTACAAGAGCTATTATGAAAGTTATGTGATGTGACTGAACCATAATAAAATGCCCATGGTGTTCCTAAATTTCTTGTACTGCAAGAATCCTGTAGCAACTCACTTAGTGAATGAAATTCCTAGGTGGACAACCAGAGTCCAATGACCAGTACTTATCCACCACCCACCCCTGCACCCCTGCCCACTCAGGAGAGATGGTACACACCTAGACAGGGTTTCAATCCTACTTTGGGGGCTAGATCTAGCTGAGGTCCCAGTCTGTAGCTGTGAGTTTAGTGAATTACACTGCTTAGTGCTCCAACAGGTCACCTGCCCTGGAACTCTTTGGATCCTCGAATGGAAGACACACACACACACACACACACACACACACACACACGCTTAGTTTTTAAATGCCTTGGCTAGCTTAAAGGCTGGGCAGTTCTAATCCTCCACCCCATTATCATACCTTTCCCTCCTGTACTCCTGACTCACTCTCTAAATCTATGATCTACCTTTGCTGCCCTGTGGTGGTGGCCCCCTAGTCTTTGCTGCCCAAGAGGCCTCTGGGCAGCCCTTTTGGGGGACGCGTTCCTTCTCACCTCTGCAGCTCTAAATCTGATCTGTCTCCCTCTGAAACATGGCAACTCTCTCTCTCTTCCCCTCTCCTGCATCCTAGCCCATGAAAATCTAAGGATCCTGCCCCATCTCCCTTTGCCTAGTCATTGGTGACCAGCATCTTCACTGATCAATCAAAAACCAATTGGGGCCAAGGACCTGCAGTGTTTGGACACACGGATTTCTGATTAAATCAAAGCATTAGAACCAAATCCCCAACACCAGTCAGGGCCAAGCCTAGCCAGTGCATGGTAATTTGAATTAGAATGGACCCCCAAGGCTCACACATTTGAATACTTGGTCCTCAGTAGGTGAAACTGTTTGGGAAGGATTAGAGGTGTGGCCTTATTGGGGGATGTATTAGTCAGGGTTCTCTAGAGTCACAGAACTTACAGATAGTCTCTATGTAGTAAAGGAATTTATTGATGACTTACAGTCTGCAGTCCAAATCCCAACAATGGTTCAGTAGTAGCTGTGAATGGAAGTCCAAGGATCTAGCAGTCGCT
>NC_034597.1:43153361-43158587 GCF_900095145.1 Mus pahari
ATAGCCCTGGCTGTCCTGGAACTCACTTTGTAGACCAGGCTGGCCTCGAACTCAGAAATCCGCCTGCCTCTGCCTCCCAAGTGCTGGGATTAAAGACGTGCGCCACCACACCCGGCCTGCCTTTGGTTCTTTACTAATTCTTATTATTATAAAAGCATTTCCCTCTTGCAAACCCAACTTCATACACTATCAATTCCTTGCACACTCCCAATGATGTGGGACTCGGTATCCTTCTCTTTCTTTAGTCCTCCAGTGTGACATCCTTTGCTTTTTCAGTGTTTGGCACTTTGTGACACTAAATCCAGGCACTTCAAATCGAAGAAGGATCGTTCCAGGTTATATGGCAAGATTAGTTTAAGAAATTTTGGGCCGTAAAGTACAGCTGCAACTAAATTGGGGCCTTGGAAGGACTGTAGCTGGTGAGCTCAGAGGAATCCCAGGCAGGTGGATTTTCAAAGGGAGCTCAGTTTCAGACCTGCTGCATCAGACAAAGGAATATGTGCTGCTTTTGCTGAAATAAAAGACTTCTGCTCCTGACTGATGCTGTGAAGAGACACTATGGCCATAACAACTCTTAATAGAGAAAGCATTTATCTGGGGACTTGTCTACAGTTTCAGAGACTTAGTCCGTTTTTCACCAGGGTGGGGAACATGGCAGCATGCACACAAACAAGGTGCTGGGGAAGTAGCAGAGAGTTCTACATCCAGATCTGCAGGCAGAAGAAAAAGAACCACTGGGCTTGGCTTGGGCTTCTGAAACCTTAAAGCCTGCTCCCAGTGACACACTTCCTCTAACAAGGCCACGCCTTCTTACCATTTCAAGCAGTGCCACTCTCTGGTGACAAAGCATTCAAATCAATGAGCCTACGGGGGTTGTTCTCATCCAAGCCACCCCATCACTGTGTGTTACTGTTCTGTTCTTAGCTCTCGTTGCTCACACAGCCCTCTTCCTTGGTACCTTGAGAAGCAGCCATGGATGTAACTGCCACTTATTCCCAAAGCTTTTCTTCCAATCGGGATCCCTTAGAGTTGGGCATATCTATCCATCTTCTTATTGTTTCTAACCCCCTCAGTGCCCTCAAGTCATTTCTGATGGAAATAGTAAGAACTAAGCTCATAAGGGCAGCCAAGATGGCCCAGCAAGTAAAAGTGCTGAATTCAGTCTCCAGAGCTCAGGTAAAGATAGGGAAAGAGAGGTTACACAAAGCTGTCCTCTGGCTTTCACACACACATGAACTGTGGGTGCTCACACACATTCACACACACACACATACACTGTGGAATGCACACACACACACACACACACACACACATACACACATACACCAATAACAATAGTCTATGATTGTCTATGCTCATGAAAACATCTCTGGCTCAGTTGGTAGAAACATAATAGTTGTCTCTCAAGGTCCTAATTTGGGCCACATATTTGCCAACTCATTTTTTTCCGTTTGTTTATTTCTTGAGCCACTATCCTTGTAGCTAGAGAATGCAATAAAGAAACACATAACATCCTGGTCCTCTCAGTGGGGACCTCACACTGTGATTCTAAGCATCCCAAGAGCTGTTAAAGAACCTGAAATCAGATTCTGGGTTCATCTCTCTCCCTCAGAGCCTTGGAGGCCAAAGGGGGGGGGGAAACCCCAGAGAAGAAGCAGAACAATTTTAACCCACTAGGAGTAGTGGCACACACCAGCAATCCCAGCATTTAGGAGGCAAATGGAGACAGATTTCTATGAGTTCAGGGCCAGCCTGGACTACAGAGAAAGTTTCAGGACAGCCATAACTATATTTGTAAAATCCTGTTTACAAACAAACAGTAACTAAACAAAAAGAGATTATTATGGAGTTTAAACTAGACAATTTAAAATATCCTTTGTTCTGACTTCTGGTCTCAGCCTAGATCTTATGTTAAGCTGTCTAGTTAACCATGGCTGCTCCCATCATTTCAATTGCTCAAAGAACTTCAGTGTTACCTCCTCCTGACTCCTCCTGTGCCTTATTTATCCCTTACATCTCTGTCACCAGTTAAAGTCTTCATGTCCTCCCTACACCTAGCTGTCATACAGAGGGTTACTGATTTAACTGCTACACCCAATGACCCCACCCAGCAGGAAGAAGCCAGATTCCATCATTGCTTCTATTTCCTAAATGGCAGAGATGCCTCTTCGGATAAGGGAAACTGATAAGGACATCAGCTAGAAACTGAACAGTTTAGGGGTGGGGCCACCATTTAAATCTTTACCCACAAACAAAAACTCTCCTGGATCCTGCCTGGCTGGAGGTCAGGAATGTCAAAAGGGAGCTTGGGTTTTTTGTTTTGTTTTTTAAAAATCATCCCTAAATGAGCATTGTTGCCTGAAAGATAGATGTGAGGGTATGAACCAAAATGTCAGTCAAGTCATTAACCTATGGTGAAGAATTTCAGGGACTAGATCTCCAGACTTATGTGGTAGAGACTGGCTAGACCTGTTCTCCAATTTCAGCCCATATCCTGAAGGACTTTTATGGTTGCCTCTTCAGAGTGGGAAACACTACACTAAAAATGGGGTCTACCTCTGGGTAGAGGCATTGTCTTTTCCTTTGAGAGTTAAGAGCTGGGCAGGACAATCATCTGGCTAAGGGATCAGCCCTCCTTAATGATAAGGAGGTAGGAGAAATAGTGGCCCTTTAGTGAACTGATGTACTTTTCCTTCCCAGAATTCCAGCCTCATGTGTACTTGTTCTCTGTCCACCATGAGGTCCTGTTAGATCTGCCCATCTTTCGGGAATTCTGACTAAAAAAGATGTGGCTTTTTCTCTCTCTCTCTGTCTTTCAGATGCTGGCCAGAGCCCAGGTGTGCTTTTCCTGGTACTTTGGACTTGCTCACTCTGTAAAGCTTCCTGTCTTAGTCACTGTCCCATTGCTGTGAAGAAACACAATGACTCATAAAAAGAAAACACTTGATTGGGGACTGCTTCAGAGGTTTAACCCATTATCCTCACAACAGTGAGCATCCTGGAATGAATGGCACTAGAACAGTAAGATGAGAACAATACCCTGATCCACAGGCGGGGTGGGGGCGGGGAGGGAGAGGGAGAGAGGAGAGAGACTGGGCTTGGCATGGGCTTTTGAAACTTCAAAGACCATTTCCAATGACACATTTCTTCCTCTAACAAGGCCACACCCCTTAATCCTTCTAATCCTTTCAAACAGTTCCACTCCCTGGTAACTAATCTTATGAGCCTTTGGGGGCCATTCTTAATTCAGACAACTATAGTCAACTACCTTGGAATACATTTTGAGGCTTCAGACACAATCAGAAAACTTGTCTTGGGGAGACCGAAGAGATGTCTAGCTGCTCTTCCAAGGGACCCAGGTTCAGTTCCTAGCACCCGCATGGCAACTCACACCTGTCTAACTCCAGTTCCAGGACTTCTGACACCTTTAGACAGACAGACATGCAGGTAAAACACCAATGAATATAAAAATAAAAACAAATTAAAAAAGAAAAGAAAAAAAAACTTGTCTCAGTAAGGTAGAAGGTAAAAGCTGATTTTTCCACAATTGTCCTCTGACTTCCACACCTGTGCAGAGCACATAAAAATATTGTACAATAACAATTTAAAAACAAATTAGAGGCTGAAGAGGTGACTCCGTGGTTAAGACCACTTTCTATTCTTACAAAGGACCCAGATTCAGGTACCAGTACCTATAAGACTACTCACAACTGTCTGTAACTGCAGTTGCAGGGCATCTGCTGCCATCTTCTGGCTTCTGTAGGCACCATGTGCCTGTGGTACACTAACATACATGCAGACCAATACTTACACTCAAAATAAAATAAATACATTTAAAAATAGATGTTAGAAAGATGGCTCAACAGTTAAGAACACTTGCTGGAACATCTGTGTTCCTGGGCCATGCTTACTCAGTCTGGCTCCAGAATAAACCATCCCTTATTCCCTTTAAAATGAAAGTTGTGGGGTCTGCATCAACAGCTGTGACATCACAACACAGGACTTTGAGAATGATCTGCTTTCCACCAGAAGAACAGCTGCATGGAAGGAACCCAGGCAGGACCCACTGAGTCCAGGCCCACCTAAGGTTACTCCTCAGTTTGACTGTTGGTGAGTTCTGTTCAGGGCTCTGGACCTCCCTTAAGTTGGTTGGTCCATGATCCATTTTGCTTATTCTGAGTAGGTTAACAAGAATCCTTTGTTAAACACCTTTTTGGTCTGGTTTCAAAGTATTTGGTTTAGAGTGTCTAATTTGTTTGCTCTGAAAGCATTTTGGTCTAGACATTGGGTTTGATTTCTTTCCTTGCTTTTGGACCTCTAACGGTATTCTGGATTCCAACTGTCTAGCTTGTTTTCAGTATTTTGTTCACTTCTGGAACTTTGAGTGTATTTTGATTTTGTTTTATTTGTCTTGGGTTTCATGGTCTTTGAAAAGTTTTGATTTATTATCATTTGGCCTTTGTTTCCTGACACTCCTTCTCAAACGCATGATCCTCCGTCTTTCTGCTGCTTCTCCTGTGACATCACCAAAGACTTTAGCTTAGGAATTTTATGAGCGCCTGGTAATAAGACAAGAGGCACTTGTTTCTCCTGATAATAAAGGCACTGAAGAAAAGAGGCACTTGTTCCCTCCCACACAAAGTGTGGAGGGGTCTGGGGGGAGCAACCCAACAAACCCAGATCCCGGGTCAGAAGGAACTTTATTGACTAACTCCAGGAAGACTCACTTGAATTGGTTCATCCAGTATCTTAAACCCCTTCATATTTAAGTGAGATACAAAATAACCCCAAAACCCAGTTGGAAAAGATGGTCTCACAGGACATGCTGAGGAAATTGATCCTTGTGTATGTGTGTGCATTTGTATGTGTATGTGTGTGTGTGTGTGTGTTTGTATGTATCTATGTATATGTATATTTGGAAGTGTGTGTGTATGTTCATGTGTGTGTATGTATGTATGTATGTATTTTATTTGTATATGTATATGTGTGTATGTATATATGGGGAACAAGTTTTCCAAAAGAAGGAAATGTTTGGAAATAAACTGCCATCAGGTACTCTAGCTGACTTTATGTAATGATAACTACTAACTTCCAAGTATTTAGAAAAATGACACAGTCAGCTATTGAATGGAACACAGGGCCCCCAATGGAGGAGCTAGAGAAAGTACCCAAGGAGCTGAAGGGGGCTGCAACCCTGTAGGTGGAACAACAATATGAACTAACCAA
>NC_034597.1:43159382-43167769 GCF_900095145.1 Mus pahari
TGGTCTACAGAGTGAGTTCCAGGACAGCCAGGGCTACACAGAGAAACCCTGTCTCGAAAAACCAAAAAAATAAAAAAATAAAAAATAAAAAATAAAAATAATAATAATAATAATAAATCTTTTTATTGGACTGGAGAGATGGCTCAGAGGTTAAGAGCACTGGATGCTCTTCTAGAGTTCAATTCCCAGCAACCACATGGTGACTCATAACCATCTATAATGAGATCTGGAGCCCTCTTCTGGCCTTCAGACAGACATGCAGGCAGAATGCTGTATACATAATAAATACAACAATCTTTAAAAAAAAAAAATCTTTTTATTACAATCACAGGTAAATTCTAAAGTAACTCCCTCTTCTCTGGCCTTGCTTCTTTATCTCTGATTTTTGTACTTTCCCTTGAGCAGCTTTTTTTCTTTTAACTCTCATGCTTATTATACAAACCAACCCTAAGCTTCCTTTCAGCCTAAAAGCCAAAAATTTCATTCCACCCCCCCCCCCAGTCTCCTCACCCCTGCACGTGCCCCTGGGAGGTCCTTACAGCTTAGGGGAATTCAGGTTAATGACAATCAATTAAGCCATGTCTGTGTCGCCTCTGTGGCCAACATTCCTGAGGATTTTCACTGACACCATCTTCAAGCATCTTGGGGAGTTTCTCGTCTGCCACTTGGCTGAGCCATCCTATTAAACATGGGCTCTGGTATTCCTTTGCTTCTATTTTTCTCACAAGAAATCCACTAAATATTCGAGTGAGCTAACATCAAGGTAGACATTCCCTAGACCCATGCATACTCTGCTTCTGGGACTTATGTAATAACTCGTGGCTTTTTCGGGGGAACATCTCTGAAAACCTGATTCCCCTCATGTAGTGGGTCTGGTAGATAAAAAGATACTCTAAACAGACACTTATGTCTCTCAATCTAATCATCAGACAGTTGCAAGAATGGGCCCTAAGGATATAGGAGTTTTGATGGAAATCTCATGCCTTGAGAGGGAAAGGCTCCAGGCAGAACTGGAACTTGTCTCTCTGAAAGAGATTTCAAACAACCTTATGGGATGAAACTAAAACCTGGATAATGAAGAGGAGTCAGTGGTGGGCATAGCAGTACCTTGGCCAAGACTGCTTAGATGTGCATACCCTTGGCTGTGTGAGTGTGTGTGTGTATGTGTGAGTGAGTGTGTGTGTGTATACATACCTATACATAATACATACATACATACATACACACATACACACATACACACACATACATACATACTACCTTAGGACCCTAAAGATAGGCTTGAGGGGTTTGCAGGATCTCTGTCCCTCTCTCCCATGTGACCACACTAACTACATCTGCCTTTTCTGCGTTCCACTTTTAAGTTTGCTCTTTTAATTTGATTGCTGTGCTTAGGTGGCATCACCTGACTTGACACAAGTTGTGACCACCAGCAGTCTGAGACACAATTAGAAAACACCCCCTTCAGCAAAGGGGTGGAGGGAGAGAGAGAGAGAGAGAGAGAGAGAGAGAGAGAGAGAGAGAGAGAGAGAGAGAACCTTAAGTATACATGACAAACTTCGCCTATGATCTTTTGTGTTACCAAGCCTTTCTCCTGTCTTAAAGAAATACAGTAAACTCACTCCTTTTTTTTTTTTCCTCAACTGAGTGAGCTAATGTCATATAACTGTGGCATGTGTCTATAACAGTTGTGTTAGTATATTTTTGGTTGTTTTCTTATGTTATTTGTATCAAAGGTTTTTGGTTTTGTTTTGTTTTAATAAACTCTGGTCACATCCATTCTCTTTTTAAATTCATTTTTAAACTTTTTATTAATTCTTTGTGGATTTCATATCATACATACATACATACATACATGCATGCATGCATACTACTTCGGGACCCTAAAGATAGGCTTGAGGGGGCACCCCAATCCCATTCATCTCCCCATCTCCTTCATATCCATCCTCCACCCAAAAGAAACCTCACCACCAAAAGAAAACAAATAAACAAACCAAAACTTTTCACTGTGGAAGATGTGGTGTGTCTGGTATGTATCACACATACCAAGCTTTTGTCTAAACAGCTTTTCTTGCAAATGTTCATTGCAGTGAGTCATTGGTCTGGTTCGAGGCCTCTGGCTACACTACCAATACTGGATCCTCACTGAGACTCCTCTGGGATATCCTGTGATTGCCCTGTATAGTGGAGATCTTGCAGCTTTGGGTCTGCAGGACCGGGCCCTTCACATGCTCTAGCAGTTCATGGATGGGGTAGATGTTGGGTTGGGCCAACCAACCTGGGTGGTTGCTGAGTTGGTCAGTCTGCCAGCTCTCCCATGCTCACTGCCAGAGCCATGATGGGGGCGGGGGGTGGGCAGCTCACCTGAGTGCCACAACCGGTAAGGGGTGGAGCTGGCTCTGCACAGTCCTAAGACTTCAACATGGCTCCAGGCAGCAGCCCAGGCCAGGGATATCTGCGTGGCCTTTGGTAATAACATGGCCATAGACATCTACACAGACTCTCCCCACCCCCACCCCACTGCTGCATAGTCATTCATGAATCCAGACACGGTCCCAGGTGGCACCACAGGCTCCTCACACAGGCTCCTCCTCACTATCCTCGTGTTTCCAGTGCCACTCCCTTCATTGTGCACACACCATTCTGCTTCCCTTTCTCTTCCATCTCTCCACCTCTCACTTGCTCAACTTACTGGTATCCAGAACCTGCGAAAACAACATCTTTGGGAACATTGAATGTTATGTACACAGATTTTTGACAAGATTTCACTCCAAAACAGATTCTCTTTTATATAATATAAGCATACAATCATAAATTCACATGATTTCTTCAAAATATTCCTAATATAAAACTGTTAAATAAGCCGGGCGTGGTGGCGCATGCCTTTAATGCCAGCACTTGGGAGGCAGAGGCAGGCGGATTTCTGAGTTCAAGGCCAGCCTGGTCTACAAAGTGAGTTCCAGGACAGCCAGGGCTATACAGAGAANCCTGGTCTACAAAGTGAGTTCCAGGACAGCCAGGGCTATACAGAGAAACCCTGTCTCGAAAAACCAAAAAAAAAAAAAAAAAAAAAAAAAAAAACTGTTAAATATAAACCTTTTTAATTCATATTGGAACATGCATAAATTAGTAGATATGTTTACTGAACATGTCAATGCTCTCTCTTGTAGAATTATTATGAATTGTGCTTATCCCTGTCTAGTTTCAAATGAATGAGACTCAAACTATGATATTTATTTATTAATTACTGTGGGCAATTACTGGGGGACTACCCCTAATCTAGCTACTAATCTACCCCTAATCTACCCCTAGTCTAGCTACTACCTCAACTGTGCTCCCTAAATACCTTCTGTTTGAATTCTCTGGGTTGCCAGCAGTCTGGCGTACTGGGGTGGCATTTCACTCTGGCACATGCTGCCAGTCCATCACGACTCATGGAGGCCTGCTCTCCTCTTTCCTTCCTCTCCTTCCTGCAACCCACAACTCAGTAACTCAAACTCCACCTCTCTCTATTCACCCCACTAATTGGCTGTCACTGGTTTTATTTAACTAATAGTTTTAAATTGGAGCGTAATGTCACCCAACAAAGACTGGTATACATGAGGATCCTCCCGACTTGGAGCAACTGGATCATAGGGTACAGAATTTAGCGTTTGCATACAAGCAGTGCCAGACCAACCCCTAAATCTTTCCTTTTCATAATGAGGATTATAAAATACATAACCCCTGGCCAGGCATTGGTGGCACACGCCTTTAATACCAGCACTTGGGAGGCAGAGGCAGATGGGTCTCTGAGTTCTAGGTTAGCCTGGTCTACAGAGTGTGTGTGTGTGTGTGTGTGTGTGTGTGTGTGTGTGTGTGTATTTGCTTGTTTATATATATGTACACATATGTATATATACATCTATATTTATATATCTATGTTTGTATGTATGCATATATATACTTTATATGTATATGTGTATGTATGTATGAATGTATATATTTATAATCCTAACAAGGTCTTGCTCTATTAAAATATGTCTTGGGCTAGAGAGATGGCTCAGTAGTTAAGAGCACTGGCTGTTCTTCCAGAGAATCCTGGATTCAATTCCCAAGACTCAGAACTGTCTGTGGTTCCAGTTGCAGGGGATCTGACACCCTCAGACAGACAGACATGCAGGCAAAACATCAATGCACATAAAGTAAAAACAAATCATTAAAATATATCTTGTGCATGATTATGTATATAAACTTTCTGTCTACATGTGGTTATGTTTTATTTTTACATAATGTACTTATTGCCAAATTAGCTCAGAAGTAAGTGCTTGTGTAAACTAAAGTTGTTAACTTGGCTCCGCTTCATTTTGGCTCACAGTGAAATTAAAATTTTAACAAGTGAAGTTATAATAAAAGTCAAATAACCTAATAAATGTGACTACATAGGTAAAACAAATACAGACGGGTAGTGGTCTTAAATCTTTCTTTGAGGCAATTTACTTGAGTTCTTACATTTACAAAATTTAAGTCTGCTTTTAAGGACAAGATATACATTATCATGTAATTCTGGTCAATCTGCCTCTCTCTTTTTATAAAGATATATTTATTTATTTTATGTATATACGCACACTGTTGCTGTCTTCAGACACACCAGAAGAGGGCATCTGATCCCATTACAGATGGTTGTGAGCCACCATGTGGTTTCTGGGAATTGAACTCAGGACTTCTGGAAGAGCAGTCAGTGCTCTTAACCTCGGAGCCATCTCTCCAGCCCCCTGGTCAATCTCTTCTCTCTCGATCTTTATCCCAACTGTTTTATATATATATATATATATATATATATATATATATATATATATATATATCATGTTCCCTATCGATGAACTTTAGACAAGATCATTCCTACTGAACAATGTGTTTTTCCTAGTTGATAACTGCCCTTTCTTGAGATACTAAACTCTTTACTCCAAAAATAAAGAGGGCAGCTCATGTCCTTTTTAGATGTATCTGTATAAATACAAACATTTTAAGGATGTTTTTGACCATTAGTACTTCTTTAAAAACAATCAATTAAGTTTTTCAAGATCTTTATTTTAGCCAGGCCTATGTAGGAGGATATCCTAAGCAGTTTTAAATTGTCATTTTTGAAAACCTACTTTGAGACTTACACAGGTATCTTAGAGTTTTACAGATCATCTTAATGTGTTACACTGTAATGATGTATTTTAAATTATTTATTTTTTTAGCTATAAATAAATAAAATAATAACATGCTGGGTTGTGATGGCACATGCCTTTAATCCAAGCAATCAGAAGACAGAAGCAGGCAGATCTCTGTGAGTTCAAGGCCAGCCTGGACTACAAAGCAAGTTCCAGGACAGCCAAGACTGTTAGAAAGAGAAGCTTTATCTTAAAAAAACCAAAATCATCATTATCATCATCATCGTCATCATGGTTGTCATCATAAATGCCAAACTTTAACCTTTTTTGGATGTTTTTAATCCTACTTTGGATGCCCCATAAACACAAATAAAAAGTAAATGCTTTTTCTAAGCAAAGAACCATTTCAAGGTTCTTGTTATGTTAATTTAAATCTTTATCAAGTATTTAATTTAAATTTGGTTAAAAAACAAATTACTAATATACTCTATTATGTTTAATATTAGATATCTAAGATACATATATTTTTGTGGCTTAGATAGAGCCTTCTGAGCTTTCATTTTCGCCTCATTAAAATTGTTTCCTTGGGCTGGAGAGATGGCTCAGCAGTTAAGAGCACTGACTGCTCTTCTAGAGGTCCTGAGTTCAAATCCCAGCAACCACATGGTGGCTCACAACCATCCATAATGATATCTGATGCCCTCCTCTGGTGTGTCTGAAGACAGCTACAGTGTACTTACATACAATAATAAATAAATTCTTTTAAAAAATTGTTTCCTTAGTTTTGTATTGACAATAACAATGTTAAGATTAAAGTATGTTGTAAATGTTGTTAAAAATATGGTTATAACTAAGTCAAGTTACTATAAAGATTATACTGTTTTGAGACAGAGTTTCTCTGTGTAGCCCTCCCTGTTCTGGAACTTACTCTGTAGACCAGGTTAACCTCAAACTCACAGAGATCCCCCTGACTCTGCCTTCCAAGTGCTGGGATTAAAGGGGTGTGTCACCACTGCCTGTTGGTTATAAAAATTTTTAAGGTTAATTCTGTGCCCTTACATAAAATTAATGCTTGCTTTTCTGCAGTTTGTTGTTGTTGTTGTTTGGCTTTTTGAGACAGAGTTTCTCTGTGTAGCCCTGGCTGTCCTTGAATTTACTCTGTAAACAAGGCTGGCCTCTGACTCAGAGATCTCCTGCCTCTGCCTCCTGAGTACTGGGATTAAAGGGGTGCATCTACACTGTCCAGCTTCCTACGATATTTTATTAAGTATTGACCTGTTCTTAGTGTCCTTTTACTAAATAAACATTTAAATCTATGATTGGGTTTTTTTTGTTGTTGTTTTTTTTCTTTATGTTTTCCTATTGGACAAAGCATTTGCTTTTTGGATTGTCAGTATTGCTTTAACTATTAAAAAAAAAAATCTGCTTAGTGATTCTGGTATAGGGGTAGTTTTGGTGCTAAGGTCCTGTTCTCCAATTGGTTCTTGATCAATCAGTAAAGAAGCCATGGGCTAATTGCTAGGTGGGAGGAATAGGCAGGACTTCCACGTCCCTGGGAGGCAGGAGACAAACTCAGGAGAGAGAGGAGAGGAGAGTTCACCATGCTTCAGAGAGAGAAAAGCCAAGCAGCCATGTGAGGTCCCAGGTGAAGTGGCCACATGTTACTTGATGTAACTGAGCAACTACAGTTGAGGGCAGGTGGAGAGGTGTGAAGCTAAGAGTATGACCAAGGGCACATTTCTCCAGGAGGGAAACAAGTAGCACCCAGCAATTGTGTCTATAACACAAATTGAAATTGAGCAGCATATGTGTTTGTGTTTTTTATCCTCGGATTCAAGAGAATCTGGGTGGAGGCTGGTAGCACAGCCCATTCCTAGAGCTTAGGCAGGGTAGCAGAAGTGACAGGCAGTTTGCTGACTTAGACCTTTTCACTAAATTAAATAGTGATTACAAAATGTGTTTTCGTGGACAGATACTGAAATCTGTTTATAAAGTTTTGTCTGCTAGATAAACAACACGTGGTATTGTAAAAGACCTTTAATTAAAAGTTCAAAATTAGTTACACAGTCTTCTTCAAAAGATTAAAAACCAGATGATTTCACTAAAAGAAAGACATCACATGAGTGACTTCACTCCGATTTAAAGATGAGGATTGTCTCCAGGTGAGTCTAACTCACTCCCAGGAGACGCTGAGCTTCCTTCCGTCATCTGAGAGCACACTCATTCTGACTTGAAGAATGCTGGCCCATGGTCATCGCCAACACCACCAACAATCAAGTTCCCCAAATAAACAAAATTCCTCTCGCTGCTTATGTCTATTAAATATTCTTGTGATTGGACTTTAAAAATTATTTATGATATCTAGTAATCTACCTCATATATTTTTAAATGATAATTTTTTTCAATGATAATTTTTTTCAAGAGAAGGTTTCTCCACGCAATGCTGGCTGTCCTGGAACTCACTGTGTAGACCAGGCTGGCTTCAAACTCACTGCCAGCCCCTGCCTCCCAAGTACTGAATTTAAAGACATGCGCTGCCACTGCCCGAGATAAAATAATATTAATCTTGATTTTAAGAAGTTACAAATGAAAATATCATGTCCTTTCACTTGGTTATATACCATTTCGTTATGGTGATTTGCTTACCTAAATGCCTACCTTATTCAAAATTAATATTTGAAATATTCAAGTTTTTTATTTTCTTTATAAATGCATACACACACACAAATTCACATTCTCTTAGTATAATTTGGATAAAACAAAAAAATATCCTGTTTTTAAAGTAAATTTAACTCCATTTACTCTAGCAAGAGATTTGGGTTAATTCTTCTTATCTAGAGTTTACAACAGACATCAATATCTGATAACAACAACATCCATGATGACGTATACATTAAGTATTTATGTTTCTTGATATAATTAGTATCTAAAATATCCTATAGTATAATTTATTCCAGGGAATAAAAAAGCAACACTTGTATTTTTAAAAAGAGAGACAGTAATTCAGAGAGTCCTTCATTTCCAACCATTTAAATATAATATATAAAATAGTCCATCAAATATAAATAATTATATACAAGGAGGAACTATGTAGTTGAATTCATTTTTAAAATATGTAAATTGTGGTTATTTTAGATCTTTTTTAAAAGATTTACTTATTATATGTACAGGAGTACACATTGTTTTCTTCAGACACACCCAAGAGGGCACTGGATCCCATTACAGAGGGTTGTGAGCCACCATGTGGAT
>NC_034597.1:43168264-43170158 GCF_900095145.1 Mus pahari
GGTGGCTCACAACCATCCTTAACAAGATCTGACTCCCTCTTCTGGAGTGTCTGAAGACAGCTACAGTGTACTTACATATAATAAATAAATAAATCTTTTTCTAAAAAAAAAAAAAAAAAAAGAAAAGAAAAGAAAGAAAGATCAGATCCAGACCATGATATGATAGCCAGTAGTTTTGCTATGATTCAGGAGTTTCTTTTTTTCTTTTTTCTTTTTTCCTATTTATTTATTTATTTATTTATTATATGTAAGTACACTGTAGCTGTCTTCAGACACCCCAGAAGAGAGCATCAGATTTCGTTACAGACGGTTGTGAGCCACCATGTGGTTGCTGGGAATTGAACTCAGGACCTCTGGAAGAGCAGTCGGCACTCTTAACCGCTGAGCCATCTCACCAGCCCCCAGGAGTTTCTTTCATAGTGGTCTTTACCAGCTATTCCTTTCTCCTGAAGAATGATTTCCTGCCCCTACACAGCCTTATGCACCTCAAACCCTAGGAAGGACCTTCCTAGCTATGGGGGACCTTAAAGTGTTTAATAAATAATATGTGGCCCCCATATGAAAGCTTGATGATTGGCCAACAGATGGAACCATGAACAAAAATTCCTGGAAAAAAGCTGTGTCTGGCTGTGAACAGGACTTCTTGGAATGAAACCATGCCTGCAGAGACTGATTGGTTACAATTCCATTACTGTGGAGATACTGTAATTTTATAGCTTTAGAAGCCAATTACCTGGGGCTGGCCAGAGAGATGGCTGAGCAGGTAAGAGCAAGCACTGACTGCTCTTCAGAAGGGCCCAGCAACCACATGGTGGCTCACAACCATCAGTAATGAGATCTGACCTCCTCTTCTGGTATGTCTGAAGACAGCTACAGTGTACTTAGATATAATAATAAATAAATCTTTAAATTAAAAAAAATAGAAGCTAATTACCTTATCTTAGGCTAGTCCTAGCCTTCTGGAACAGCATTTCTTGCCTACCTCTGTGTTAGAACTAACACCTTATGTCTCAATGGATAGAAATCTTTTGGAATCTGTTAACTTAGCAGATGACTAAAGTCCAGCAACCTAAACGCTAAGAACGCCATCAGATACATTTTGTGCTCACAGGAAAGCTTCCCATCTCTCTGTGCCTGTCTCTCTGATGTCCCACCAGTGTGTATTTTAAACTTGCCTTGATTTGTTGTAAACTTTCTTGGTTCTGTAAAACTATAAAACTTCATGAAACTGCTTTCATATTGGAACATGGAATTTTTGGGTAACCTAAATCTGTGCTCCCAGGCCACAGAAACCCAGAATAAGCTATCTCCTATTCAAGAGGGAGGAGGAAGTGAAGAAGGAGAGAGAGGAGATGGAGGGGGAGAAGGAGGAGGGGGAGAGACAAAGACAGCAACCACTTGCTGTTCTTCCTTGCATGAACTGTAATTCACATCTGGAGGCCCAGAAACCCCTGTAACCCCAGATCTAGGGTTTCTGATGCTTTTTTCTGGCCTCCAAGGGAACCAGGCACACATACTCACAACTAAAATAAAATACATCATTAGAAAGATTTGTTTAAAAATATACTTTTAATCCTTTATTGTTTGAGCTTTCATTAACTATGTTCATAACTAGGAAAGATAAATAAATGGCCACCAAACAGTGTTCTTTAGGATGACTTTTAGAATTAATCTGAAAGTTAAACATAAACACAAAAAAGAAAACCAGCCTTAGTAGTAGTAGTAGTAGTAGGTGTGTGTGTGTGTGTGTGTGTGTGTGTGTGTAGCGAAGTGTGTGCATGCCATAGCAGGTGTGTGGAGGTGAGACAACTTTCAGGATTTGGTTCTTTCTACCCACAGTGGTATCTAGGACTTGAACTCAAGTATCTAGGTTAATTTGGCAAGCTTCTTCACA
>NC_034597.1:43170418-43176779 GCF_900095145.1 Mus pahari
GAGGAAGGTCAGAGGGCAACTAGCAGCATTCAAAACTCTCCTCTCTCTCTCTCTCTCTCTCTCTCTCTCTCTCTCTCTCTCTCTCTCTCTCTCTCCCCCTCTCTCTCTCCCCACCCCATACAGGTGTGCTATGGGAATTAAACTCAGCTTATTAGGTTTGGCAGCAAAAGCCTTTGCTCATTGAGCTGTTTCACTGAGGCCTAAGAACATACATTTTTAAAAAGAAAGCTTTTCTTGCATTCTATTTATTGATTGCATGTGTGCATGTGTGCATGTGTGCATGTATACCATAGCATGTATGAAGAGCTCAGAGGAAAGCAGTGGCCATCTATCTCCTCCTTCCACCATGTGAGTCCTGGTGACAGAACACTGTCGTCAGGCTTGGGAACAGGCCCTTTTACCTGCTCATCTGAAGCATCTCCAAGACTCAGAGGTTTTTTTTTTTTGTTTGTTTGTTTTGTTTTTTTTTTAAATCAAGTGGTTCTCTGAATAGTCTTTGCTAGGCAAAAAAAAAAAAAAAAAAAAGACATTTTTAAATGCTTTCTGTTGTTTGTGTTGGAAGCACAGCAGGAAGGTCCTCGTACCCACAGATCCCCAGAGAAACCAGGAATGTTAAACACAAAGTATTGTCTTTCCAATGGGAAAGATGAAAAACCTGTTCTTCTATCCCTAAAAGGGACATTTTAAGAACTCACAAAACTGATAGGTAGTGGTGTACACCTTTAATCCCAGCACTTGGGAGGCAGAGGCACATGTTATCTCTTCAAGTTAAAGGCTAGCCTGGACCACAGAATGAGTTCTAGGACATCCAGGGCTACACAGAGAAACCCTGTCTTCAAAAGCAAACACAAACAAACAAAAACTCAGAAAATCAGCCCATTTCATGAGTTGTTTTCAGCTGTACTCTACAGTTGGCTCTGCTGACTGTATTCTCTATTCTTACAGTTCTAGTTTTCTCTGGACACTTTAGAAGGGAGGTAGGGTGGTTGGAATGAAAAATGGCCGCCATAGGTTCACAGGGAGTGACATTGTTTGAAAGAATTAGGACTGATGGCCTTGTTGAAGTGGGCGTGGCCCGAATGGAAGAAGTGTGTCACTAGGGTGGGCTTTGAGGTTTCAGAAGCTCAAGCTAGGCCCAGTGGATCACCCTCTCCTCCTGCTGCCTGAGTTCCAGATGGGGAACTCTCTCGGCTCCTTCTCTAGCAGCTCCTTCTCCCTGTGCTACAATGCTTCCCACCTCGACCAACGGACTAAATCTCTGAAGCTGTAAGCCATCCCCCGTCGAATGCTTTCCTTTATAAGAGCTGCCATGATCATGATGTTTCTTCACAGCAATAGACCACCGATTAAGACAGGAGGGCCACCACTGGTGGTACAGGAGCAACAGCTGGAGCTCAAGGGCATACGGTGGATAATGATGAGACCAGACGTGAAGCCTGACTTGCCCTAAGAACTCTTCTTTCTCCTCTGTGCTTCCTCTGGGGAGTTATTTTGGGTCAGACAAGTCTCCAACTGACTCCTGGAAGAGTTGGCAAAAGGAGTCAGGCCTTCCTTGAGGCCTCTGGTGGTAGTGGTAGAAGTAAAACAAAATGCAAAGCAAAGCAAACAAAACAAACAAACAAACAAACCAAAAAAACCACTCCAAGAAAAATTAGAACTCAGTCTCTGATGGAGTTGCCATCCTCAACAGGGGCTTTTTCTCCCTGGCCAAATTGAAGTTGTTTTTTGTTTTAGAGGTCTGTAGGCTTGAACTTTGTACCTAATGATGAACTTAAACATCTCGCCATCCTGCCTCAACTTTCTAAGTATATGTGGCTTTATGTGATGCTGAGAATGGAATTCACAAACAAACAAACACTCTACCCACTGAGCTATACCCCTACCAAATTTGAGGTTTTGTTGGTGGCAGAAACAGACAAAACACAGCAGATTATTAAGCAAGCAATTCTTTCTATAAATTAGAAAGTCTACCCAGGCCGGGCGTGGTGACGCACGCCTTTAATCCCAGCACTTGGGAGGCAGAGGCAGGTGGATTTCTGAGTTCGAGGCCAGCCTGGTCTACAAAGTGAGTTCCAGGACAGCCAGGGCTATACAGAGAAACCCTGTCTCGAAAAACAAAAAAACAAACAAAAAAAGAAAGTCTACCCAGAGCTAGCTCTCTCTCTCTCTCTCTCTCTCTCTCTCTCTCTCTCTCTCTCTCTCTTTGTGTGTGTGTGTGTGTGTGAGTGTGCATGTGTGTAAGTAAATTTATATTAATGAAAGTAAGTGTGTAATATTGTACCAACTACAAGTTCTTTAGGATTCAGACTCTCATTTAAATGCAAATGTCTTTTGACAAAAAAAACAAAAACAAAAACAAAAACCTATCAACTGTAATACTACTTGAAATTGACTACTTAGGTGCTAGTGTTGGCTTTGGAGCAACTGACAGCATGATACAGCTTTATAATAATAAATAGAATAGAATACTTATAATATTATATCTTATATAATAATAAAATAATGCATAATTATATATAATATAAATATAATAATTAATATACTATACTAAAAGAGCCTTATAATAAAGGTCTGTGAGTAAGCTCAACATGGCAGAGACCTTGTTTGTGGTTTGAATAAGAATAAGAATGGCCCCCATAGGCTCATATACTTGCATGCTTGATTTCCAGTTGGTGGAACTATTTGGGAAGGATTAGGGGGTGTGGCCTTATTGGAAGAGTTTTGTCGCAGCCCTCAGCATTCCCAGTCGCCCTCCCCCATCTCATGCATGTGGATCACATGTAAGCTTTCAGCTACTGATCTAGTGCTGTGCTTACCCGATGCCATACTCCCTGCATGACCATCATGGATTTGGACATTCTGGAACCTCAAGCCTCCAGATAAACTGTTTTCTCTTATAATTTGCCTTGGTCACGGTGTTTTGTCACAGCAATACAAAAGTAGTAGAGACAGACCTGGAGGAAGGCAGTGAACACAGAAAGGACAACCTCAGGGAACTGGAGGATCCCAGCGTTTGGAAGTTGAAGCAGGAGGACTGCCATAAGCCTAAGGGTACCCTAGGTTATGCAGTGACAACCAAGCAGACAGGGACACAGAGTGACATCCTGTCTTAAACAAAAAGCAGTAAACTAGCACCTTCAGAGGAATAAACGCCTTCTCCCATCTTTACCATGTATAGCTAGACACTCCTATAACTCCAAGACTTTCTTTGGAAGTAGAGGCAAGACCATGATTTGGAAACCATTCAGAGCTATGTATTCAGATAGCAGACTGTGTCAGGGAAAAGAAAGAAAAAGATAAAAAAAGGAACTAAAGTAAACTTGAACCTATCTGTTTGGCAGTTCTGAAGATGGGGGTGCATTTGTTCATGATGTTCTAGTCTCCAGTTTGCCTGCCCAGGAGAGTCATACTCTAGTTTGCAGTGAAGGCTCAGGGATGCTGCTACCAACAGTGATCTATTTACCTCAAATTATGTAGACCAGGCTTGCCTTGAACTCACAGAGATATGCCTGCCTCTGCCTCCCTAGGGCTAGGATTAAAGGTATTTGTCCCCATGCCTAGCCACATTTTCTACTTTAATATGTGCTCCTTTAATAAAAATGTATTCTTGGGGCTGGAGAGATGGCTCAGCAGTTAAGAGCACTGACTACTCTTCCAGAGGTCCTGAGTTCAATTCCCAGCAACCACATGGTAGCTCACAACCATCTGTAATGGAATCAGATGCCCTCTTCTGGTGTGTCTGAAGATAACATCAGTGTACTTATAAAAATAAGTACACAGTGTACATTAAAATAAACAAACAAACAGACAAACAAATAAAACAGAATTTATTCTTGTAACAGAAGAATCAGACAAGGAAAATACACAGATCACAAATCTGGAAAGCTTATGGTACAGTTTCTCTAAAAATTCTTTCACTGTGCTTAAAAGTGTTCATTGAGGGGAAATTACCACTTAAGGAGCTACTGTGCCATTTCTGGCATTTCTGAATGTTAATAGCTCCCTTAAATGGAACCTAACCAAGTTCTCCACTTAACTGGAACAATTCACGGATGCACTACCACTTTGGGTCACTCAATACAAGTCTTGTGCCTCACAGCTAACTTTTTACTATTTGGAGAGTTCTTATGACCCCTGACCTCCAAATGTTGCCTTATCTGGCAATAAGACAGGGCTCTCTAGAAGAAGAAACTCACTAGAATGAGTACACATATTCCAAGGGGAGGTCCAGCAATGGCTGTCTCACACTGGAGAAGATGAGAATTCCAGAGCTCCTCAGTCACAGAGGCGTCAAAATCTCAGCTTTTCCAGTCTGGCACTGAGGACCCCAGAGATTCCTGCAGAGCCACTGGTCTTCAGTCTATGTTGGAAGCTTGAAGATGGTTCTAACATCACCAAAAGGGTACCACAGCAACAGGATGGAAGTGAAAGCGATCCATCCAGAAGTGAAAGCAAACATGCAAAAAGCAGTCTCCCTCTTCTACATCGTCTTACCTGGGCTGGCACCATGAGGTGTCACCCACATCTAGAGCAGAACTCTCTGTTTAAATAATCTGACGAAGAATAGCCCTGGCAGGAGTGTGTTTTAGTTGATCACACACTGGGTCAAGGTGACAACCACAATGAGCCATCACCACCATGACCTATAAAACGGTTCCTACTGTTTGACCCAGTAATTCCAATTTGTAAAATACACCACATAGGAATAGATCAAAATAAAGAGTAAATTTACATGATTTGTGTTATACTTTCCTTTGAACAAATAAAAAATTATAATAACTCAGATTCCCTAAGTTTAAAACCAACTAAAGAAATGACAGGAATCTACTTGATGCTTTTATTGAAAACAACATGTGTAAAAATGCTGTCTATTTTCTCTGAGGCAGGTCTTCCTATGTAGCACAGGTTGGCCTTAATCTGCCATGTAGCCCAGGCTGGTCTCAGACTTAAAGAGTTTTCTACCGCCTGAGTGCTAAGATTCTTAGGTTTGTGCTATCATAGCTGACTTGAAAGTTTCCCTAGTGCATGGGAATATGTATGAGCAATACTATATGGAGAAACAGAAGACAGATCTGGAGAGATGGCTCAGCACTTAAAGCATACTGGCTGCCCTTCCAGAGGGCCTAGATTCGATTCCCAGCACACCTATGGTGGCTCACAAGCCTGCATAGCAGTGGTCCAACGGGATCCACTTTCTGAACTCCACAGGCACCAAGCATGCATGTGATTCACAGATTCACGTGCAGGCAAGACACCTAGATACATAAAAATAAATACATTTAAAAATGTATATTTCTAAACGGACTACAACAATATAAAAGGGTCCATGTGCTCATATATTAATCAAGTCCGTAACTAAATCTGCAGTCTTTTCGGAAACCTTTCTTCAGCTGGGCAGTAGTGGCACATGCCTTTAATCCCAGTGCTCAGGAGGCAGAGACAAGAGGGTCTCTGAGTTCAAGGCCAGCCTTCAAGCCATGCCTTCTCCAGCTCTTATAAAACAATCAACTTACATCTTGCCCGCAGATTTACCCTTTCATTTTTAATTCTGTCCTGTGTATCTTCTGTTTGAAAATAACCTCAACAGGATGACACAGCGAGGGTCAAATTCAGGAACGTGGCAAAGACCTGCAAGGGACCCTGAGCCTTCGACTCCCATTCCCAACCAGTTTCTACCTCCCCCATGTTTCCACCTCCATTCCTGTTCCGTGGGGACCTCCCCTCCTTACAACCTGCACCTGTGCCTTGGAAGGGCCGGTCAGAGACTAGTTAGGAAGAATCAGTGAGAAATCAAATACGATTCCTAACTTCCCGAAATTTATTTTTATAATACATGTGATAGGGGGTGGGTCTACAGCAAGAGGCAGAGAATAAGTAGAAAAATAAATATATAGTAAGGTAGATATGAATAGTGTGGATAACAAAACAGAGTGGGAGACCATGTCAGATTGCTAGCCAGGGAAGAACTTCAAGATGGCAGCACTTTAATACAGCCCCAAAGGATGAGAGCCAACCACCAGAATTATGAAAACAAGACTCCACACAAAAGGACAGGGGGAGCAGGTCATGCTCAAAGGCCTGGGAAGTGGCTGAGGCTGGAGGGTCACTAGTGGCTGACCACATGGGGTTGGGGGAAGAGAAGAGAGTGGCAAGGTTGTAAACAAGTTACCAAATACACTTGGAACCATTGGAGGGGGTTTCCGAGACCAGACTTAGATTTTTACTTACTTATTCTCTATCAAACTGGGGATAAAATTCAGGGCTTTGTACATGCTAGGCATGTGTTCTACCACTGAGTTACATTCTTACCCTCCTGATTATTATTATTATTATTATTATTATTATTATTATTATTATTATT
>NC_034597.1:43177349-43183232 GCF_900095145.1 Mus pahari
AAAAAAAAAAAAAAAAAAAAAAAAAAAAAAAAAAAAAAAAAAAAAAAAAGGTAATGGAAAAATCACACCAAATACAGCCAATGCAATATGTATTTATTCCTGTCCTAAAACAACTAACATTTGATACCTAGTTTCCTTGAAAGGTGCTAACAAGAACATATTCCTTCATATCTGACCCTAAAACTCCCCTTTATGGTCCTCCAGTTTCCTCTTGACTGAGGTACAGAACTGAAGCAGGACCCTTACCACAGCTTCTGCTCAGGTGGCTAAGGATTAGTTGGCACCCCAAAGCACCAACCCTCTCTGCATGGCTGGTATGTTGCAGCTCATTACCTAGGCAGTGCACATTACATACAGTTGTTTCTTCTGCCTCCACCCCCCCCACACACACACATTAGGGTAACTGCATACACAGCTTCTCCATTGCAACCATACAGAACACTTCTTAGGAACTGGTTTAACTATTATTCTATACCAAGTCTAGATAGAAGTGGACTTTCTTTCTCCTTTGGCCCACAGAGACACATTTACCACTTTGAGACACTCAGCACTATTACAAAAGCAACATTAATATATTAATGGGACAGTGAGGCGGTAGAAAAGGTGGTATATATAATATAATAAAGTTCTTGTATGTACTTTGACAGCGAAAGTACTATAACTTACAACTTGGTTACAAGTGAAAACCTGGAGTCAGACAGCTGGGCACAAGCCCTGGCTTTCCCATGTACTGTACAGCATATGCAAAGTTACATCATTTAATTAAAATGAAATGTCTCTTTTTATGAAATATATAGGAATTTGCTAGGTTCCAAAGAACTCGAAATATATAAACCACATTGAAAAGTATCTGCGATGCAGGAGAGGGCCTATTAGCCTGGTATCTTCTCGGTCTCTGCTTTATGCTTATCCCTCCACATCACCTACCAAAGAGCACACACCAACTCAGACTGCAGTGTATGCAATACAACGAGCCAACGCAATATTTATTTATTCTTATCCTAAAACAACTAACATTTGCTACTGGTAGGTAAGAGATCCCTATGGAGAAAGGGCTATTAACCACTGTAAGCACACACCATGTACTGAAACTCATGGTAAGAAGGGATAACTTATATCTCAGAACCTAAATCCAAACTCCCAATTCAAAGCTTTTGAATGGATCTTTTTTCCCCATGGTGTATGTTTATATCCCACTGCCTAGCTGTGGGTGTCCCTGGATTCTACTAAATGATTTGAGCATAAGGAATGTTACGCTCCAATAAGGGAAGATTCAATCGTTCCAGACTGAGAATGCGTGAACTAGATTTGATGAGTAAGGTTCACAGAACATCCTCTGAAAAAGTTTCCCTAGAAGGCCTCTACAGTCTGCTGCTGGGCAGTATTTACCGGACAGACACCAGGGGGTAGTAAAATCTCACTCTCTTGACTTCTGGTCATTAGTGACAAGGAGACTGAAGTCTTCCTTAACTGGAAGATTGGAGATAGCTCCACAGTTCTTAAACGATTGGTCACAGGGTTTTCCCTGCTCGAGATTCCTTTTTGACCCTATGAACCAGAGGGCTCGTCTCATCCCCATGAATTAAGTTTCTCCCTTCTCCAGACCCACAGGAAAGGGGGCAGAATGTAGCATCCTAAGATGAAAAGAGCCTGCCACTGAGGCCTTTCCCTCTCCTCCTGCTCCAAACCTCATCACTGTATCCACTACCACACACATAAACTTTACCCTCTAACAGCAATACTGACACCTTCATAACCACTCTGGGAAATGAGTACCTTTCAGATCGCCTCCCAAATGTCCACCTTTTGGACCAGCCTGTGACTCAGAGACAGGCAAGGCAACCCCTTGATGTGCTGAGGTTCCTCAAGCCCTTATGAGAGACCCCACCTGGCCTTCACTTTCCATGTAGATACTCGCAGTTTGTCGGTGGAGCAAAAGGGGTGAGGCTAAAAAAATAAATAAATAAAGGAACCTAGCCCCTTTTGTTTGAAGTGTAAGATAATATAGTCACTACCAAAAGCCCTAGCATATGGGCCACTATCGCCCTGCAACAAGAAGGAAAGATCTGACATCAGTACCAAAGCATGGGGTCTAATTCGGGAACTGTTGCCTCCCCTCCTCTTTCGGCAGAGCAACAGGGGAATAAGGTACAGAAAAGGGCAAAGGCAGCGTGGAGCAACTCCGCAAACGTCCCCAGACCCTACAGAGGAATCCTGATCCCAGGGCCCTGGCCTCTCAGCCGTGACACATACTCCCCCACCCCACATGCCAAGCCTTTACTTCGTAATTCCCCTCATCCCCCGCCCTCCCCAGGCTGCACACAGGAGCCCATTGTAGTCGCATGGAGACTTGAGACCCAAGAAGGTGGAAGGGGAAGAAGGGCGGGCAAACGCCCAGGGCTTGGGGGAATACCCTAATTTCCCGGCCTTCAGCCCTACCTAAAGGGAACCAAAACCTGGGCCCCGGGACCTTGCCAAGCCCTGCCACGGACCGGAGACGTGTCATGGACCCTAGAGATGGAAGAAGGCTTTTGGCCGCCGGGCAACCTGGGACCTAGGCGGGTCCCCTGCAGGGTCCCGAGCGGAGGCTGAAGTGATCCCGCAGAGCGAAGAAGACGCGGGAAACCCGGGGCGTCCTCAGCTGGGCGGTTCTCGGAGGGGGCGGGGCGGACTGGCAGCAGACAGCCAGGGGAGCGGAGGCGAGGCTTGTGGCCAGGGTTGGGGGGGCGTCTCGGCTGGGGTCCCGGGCTGGGCGGGGCGGTGCAGGCGGCCGTCTCGGCCCTCCCTGGCGGGGCCCCCGCGGCCTGGGCTGCCGAGCGAGCGGGGAGAGCCGCGGTCGCAGCGCGAGTTGTCCTGCAGCTAGACCCGGCGAGACTGAGCGCCCGGAGGGAGGCGGTGGCTCACCCGCCCCGCCCGCCCGAGAGTGGGACTCCTCCCGTCGCCGAGCCATGGTGAGTCCCGCGAAGCACCCCGGTGCCCCCTCGGCCTTCGCGCAGCCCGCTCCGGGCCCCCCAGCCCCGTGCCTTCTGTGCCCGCTAAGCGCTGCTCCGCGCTTCGGAGACTCTCCACACTCCCATCCCCCCTTCTTTTCTTCGATCTGCGGTCCTGCTGCCTGCTCAGTCCCTACCGAGTATTGCGGTGACCCTTTCTTTCTTCTGTGCCACCTCCCCATCCTTCGATGGTCTTTGCACACATCTCACCCCCGGTCTTCTTGGTCCTGCCCAGTCTTCTTTTGCTGAGTTTTCCCTCCCCCTCCCTATCCCAGTTTTTCACTCCTGGAGACCCTCTGCGAGTTGGTCTGGCAGCAGCCCTGGAAAGGGCACTGTCCTGGGTCATGAGAACTGACCTGCCTGGAACCACCATTTTCCATCCCTGTCCCCAAACCCGGTGAGATGGGCCCACCCATCCGGCCCTGAGGGACTAGCCACAGCTGTGGCTGGGCCAGGGCCAAAGGGCATGTCCAAAGGGAAATTCCCTCACAGAAAGGGGGCTGTTTGGGGATGGGTAGGAGGTGTTCCGTAGTACCAATGGGCGTGACGTTGCCAGAGCCAAAACCATAGTTTTTGGGACAAAGTTCCCCGAGGTTCACGCAGCTGCAGGGAACTGAAGCCTGCCTCAGAGCACTGTCGCTGCAGGGCGGGATCTGGATGGAATCCTGTGCACCAAGTAGAGGCTCGGAGAGCAGCAGCTCAGGGTACCAGAAGCCCATGTCAACGGGAGTGAACACTAAGCCGGGAACTTTCCGGCCAGAAGTACTCTCAAATACTACGGCGAGGGCGCCCACTGCCCAGGCGGGTGCAGCCTATAATGCTCATTGCAGAGTGGAGGAGGGGGAGAGGCCCTGCCAGGGCAATGTCTACGGAGGGCCTGGGAAGCATCACCCTGCTCAGAGGGTTGGAGCAAGACAGGAACTAGGCCAGTGAGCGCTGACTCAGTCTCGCCCGTCTTTTGGTCCCAGCCGACCAGAGGCCTGGTGTCTTGGGCTCCTGCCCACCTCCGCCTGCTCCAGACCCCTCCTCCCCTCCTGCCGAGGCCGTTTCCTGTGGCTGCGACTCTTGTTCAGCCATGAGCTCACCGCCCCTAATGGGTTGCAGCTGCTTCGCTGCTCAGGCAGTAGCTCCCCGGATCCTAACTTCAGAGCTCAGGCCCACCCAACCTCACCCCTATCCGTCTTCCCACCCACGTACACAGTCCTGAGAACACTGAGGGTCTGTCTGCTCGCCCACACCTTGGAGCCAAGTTTGGACTCTGATAACACAGAACGCTGGTCTCTGGGGTGTCTGAATACCCTAATCTTCCCAAACAGCCGGGATTAAGCAACTCTGGCTGGAGAGATTTCAGAGTAAACTAAGTAATTTTTGTCTTGGGTTGGAAGCAGGACCATCTGCAATGGGCAGAGAGCTAATGAATGCAAAGAGAGGTAGAGAGATCAAGACTGCAAAATACTCTCCTCATTTACAGCAAAGACATCTGATGAAAGGAACTTAAGCCATCTTGAAAGAGATAAGGACATGCAAAGAAGTAGACCCCAGAGCTATTGTTTAGGAAGTGAGGTGAAGAAACGTAGCCCAATGAGTGATTCACTGAGGGAGTTGGTCAGAAAGGGACACGACTTAGTCTTTGAGACAGGTTATCAGATAGAACCCTCTGGAATTAGGAAAAAAAAAAAAAAAAAAAAAACCAAACAACTGGAATACATAGTATCAAACCACCTCCTCTCTTCTCCAAGAATTTTGGGTGTGTCTTTATCTTCTTTCAAATGGCTCCACCCAATTCACTGTGACCAATCCTACAGGTTCTGGGAATGGAAGAAAGGGATGCTATAAAGGCCTGGGATGGCCACAGTCTTCTTCCTTCCCACCTATCAACCAACCATCTCTAGGATGCAGTAGTTTGTGAGTGGGCATACCTCTACTTATAATAAAGGTATATGGATGGTGAGCTCAGGAGAATCCGTTGGCAAGTTGGCTGTGTAGAAACCCCATACCCAACCCCATCCACTGAGAATTCTTAAGCATCAGATGCGTTCAGTGGCCCCCAGCCTGTCTCTTTCCTCCTGGGATACAGTCACCTCAATTCACAAGTGCCTAGAACAATCCTAACCAGAGTCGTTTATAACGAGTTCTCAGAGCTTAAATGTGAAGCCATGGTAAGCCTGTGTGTGCTGACTGGCCAGGCCCCTCCTACCCCTGGGCTCATTCAGCCAGCATTTTCTGATTACTCACTGTGCACATATGATATGAGACATAGCTGTCTGCAGACCGGCCAACTCCCAAGGAGCCATGCTTAGAATGTCTAGGTGTCTATAGCTCGGTGTTGTCTCTACCAGGAGCCTGAACCAGTGGAGGACTGTGTGCAGAGCACGCTTGCTGCCTTGTACCCACCCTTTGAAGCCACAGCCCCAACCCTGTTGGGCCAGGTGTTCCAGGTGGTGGAGAGGACGTACCAGGAGGATGCGCTGAGGTACACGCTGGACTTCCTGGTACCCGCTAAACACCTGCTTGCCAAGGTCCAGCAGGAAGCCTGTGTGAGTGGCTGTCAACCCTTTTCTGCCAGGCTAATTTCCTCCAGCTTAGAGACACAGTCTTACCAATACCGTTCTCCCCAGGAGCCTTTAGGTCTCATTTGCCTGACCCCCCATGATGGTGACTACTCACATACTAACAGTCTGCAAGGGCATTCATTTTCCTTTAAGTTGACCCTTAACAAATATTGACTCCCCCCAAGAGACCCTGACTTTTCTGGAACAAGTCTCAAATAATGCCTCCTCGTGGGTATCTTAAAACACTCCCTCAGAGCCGGGCGTGGTGGCGCACGCCTTTAATCCCAGCACTCGGGAGGCAGAGGCAGGCGGATTTCTGAGTTCGAGGCCAGCCTGGTCTA
>NC_034597.1:43185832-43221685 GCF_900095145.1 Mus pahari
GCCTCAGTCGGCAAAGTGCCCACTTTTCGAGCAGGAGGACTGAGCTCGGATCCCTAGCATCCATGTAAGAGCTGGCATAGCGTGGATGTGTAACCCCATCCATGGAAAGAAAGGGAAGGTTGAGATGTCTTGTACTCTGTGGCCGACCAGTCTAGCTGAACCAGAGCTTCTCCAGGTCCAGTGAGAGACCATGTCTTAAAAAAAAAAAAAAAAAAAAAAAAAAGGTGGTAGCCCAGCACTAGGAGGGGTTGTGTGGGGGGAGTGAACAGCTTTAATCCCAACACTCAGGAAGTAGAGGCAGGCAGATCTCTGAGTTTGAGACCAGCATAGTCTACAGAGTGAGTTCCAGGACAGCCAGGGCTACACAGTAAAATCCTGTCTCTCAGAAAAAAAAAGGGGGGGGTGGGGTGGGGGGTGATGGAGAAAGACACCTCAGATTGACCTCTGGCCTCCATATATGTGTATACATGTGCACACAGGCACAAACAAGGACATGTTTGGGAAAGTGAGGCAATTGAAGTGGACTTGAGAGGGAGGGAAGGTGGAAGGGGGGTAGTCAAAGATTGACCCCAGCCAGGACAGCCTGGCCACTTTCTGTTTTCAGGAGGGGTAGATCAGACTGGGCGAGCTCTACTGACGATCACACCTCCACCTCCGTGCCTTCCTGAGGAGTCCTCACCCTCCCAAGAGACACTGAGCACTGCTCTCCGTTACCTCCACTCACTGCTTAGGTAAGCACTGTAGACTTCAGTACCCTGGGCATTAGTGTGCAGGGTCAGGGAGGACCTGCCTCCCTTCACAAGACACCGGCCTGCTATTTCAGCCCTCAGATTTTCAAGCCATTGACCTTGAACTTTCAATTCTGACATTTAGGGTATCTTTCATGATCTTCAAAGTCAACCCTCAACCCTGCTGACTCTCTCTGTACTTTATGACAGCACCAAGGTTACCAGTGCACAGATCTGTTCATCCCACAAACGCTTTGTGTACACTGAGTACCTATTGACAAATGCTTCAGCCTTGAATGTATACCATTATAGCATATAGAGTTCTAGTCCTCTGACCCGATAGCCATGTCAACATAGGCTCTCGATGGTTAGGTTGCCTACTAGGCACGTGACCCAGACATTGACCGTTTGTGCATTGCTCCCCAAATATAGTAATCCTAACTTGGGAAGACTATTAGCACTAAGCCAGAAAATCTGTACTCTTCTTTGTTCTCTCTTTGTTGTCTTCCCAATACGCGCGCGCACACACACACACCTTTGGCTATCCTTGCCTCCACAGGCCTGATCTGCAGTTACTGGGGCTGGCCATCCTCCTTGACCTTCGCAAGGCACCCCCACTGCCTCCAGCACTTCTTCCTGCCTTGAGTCAGCTTCAGGTAATCAATTACTTGAGACAGGCTTGTCCCCTTAGAGCCTCGCTTTTCCCCAGTGGCAGCCATTCCAGGTCATTCAATTGTCCAAAGTGTAGGGATATTCTTCTTTTCCCCTTAGGACTCAGGCGAGCCTCCGCTCATTCAGCGGCTGGTGATCCTCATTCATGAAGACCCTCCAGCGGAACTCTGTGGATTTCAGGTTGGCTGTCTCCCACGTAGTTCCCCATTAGTACTGGAGAGGGGGAGGGAAGGCTTGTTGATCTCCCAGATTGGTCTGAATCACCAGGGGCCCGTGCAGAAAACTCCTGTTCTCGTATGTCTACAGGGAGCTGAGTTGCTGTCAGAGAAGGACCTGAAAAGAGTGGCCAAGCCAGAGGAGCTACAGTGGGACTTAGGAGGTCACAGGGACCTCTCCCCCAACCACTGGGCAGAGATACATCAGGTAAACTCCTTCAGGACCTAGGATCCAGGGAGCTGGAAAAGACCCAGCTAAGGGCAGTCCAGGAGAAAAGATGGAGACAAACATAACTCTGGGGTTGGGAAAGATGCAGTCCATTCAGTTCAGAAAATAGTTCTGACTCATGAACTGTGAACCGTAGAGAGGATGGGAGGGAGTTGTTAAATTCTTTTTTTTTTTTTTTTTCCATTTATTTTATGTGTATGCATGTTTTTCTGCACGTATGTATGTATTTTTGTCTGTTGCTCTGGAAATCAGAAGAGGGCAACAGATCCCCTGGAACTACAGAAGATTGTAAGTCAACAACATGTGGGGCTGGCAACTGAACCCCAGTCCTCTTCAAAAGCAGCAGTGCTCTACCCGCTCCCTTCTTCTTTTCAGACAGAGTTTCTCTGTGTAGACCTGGCTGTCTCCTAGAACTAGCCCTGTATAGCAGGCAGACCTCAAACTCACAAAGATATACCTGCGTCTGCCTCCTGCGCGCTGCAATTAAAGTTGTGTGCTTCCATCACCCAGTAACAACAAGGGCTCTTAACCTGTGAAACATCTTTCCAGCTACCACCCAAATTTTTAAAATCTTTTTAAACTTTTTTAAAGATTTAGTTTATTTTTAAGCATGCATATACATACATACATACATACATACATACATACATACATACGTACATACATACGTACATACATAGATGTGTCTGTGTATCTATGTGAGTAAATGCTATGTGTGTGGGTGTGTCCTTGGAGGCCAGAGGCATCAGAACCCCTGAACCTGGAGTTACAGGCAGTTGTGAGCTACTTGTGAGTGCTGGGAATCAAATGTGGGTACTCTGGTGAAGCAATGCGTGCTCTTAAGCACTGAGCCATCTCTCCAACTCCCTGCCCCCCAAGAATGTCAAATTCTTAACTTGACATTAAGTAATGTATGCTTGCTAGTGAGAGATACTAAGATATCATAAAACAAGTGGAGGTGTTTGTGATAGTTACATGGGTTTCTAGAAAGTTCTGAGAATAGAGAAATTGGTTCCATGTGGCCTGGCAAATCACTTTCCCTCACTTCTGGAGATGGTGCCCCTTTCTGTACCTGCTTCCTACACCAGTATCCACAAAGTGCAAGATCTTTTACCATCAAATGATGTACCAGTTGTGCGTGGTCTCTGGGTAGCCTCAATTGGTTACCTTCATGCTCCTATGAAGTGTTGTGAGTTTCTCAGAGAGAAGAAGCAACACAATCACAGGTGAATGCAAACAGGGTTTCTTGGCATGGCTGTGTATCAGAGGGAAGACAGATTAAGGGGAGGTGAGACTTAAAGACCGGAGGGAAGACAGGCAAAAGAAACTCACCCACTAAGCTGTACCGCCACAGCCATGCTTGGTGCCAGGCCAATATCATTTCCTTAAATTTTATAAAATCTGCTTTTATTCTAACTTCATTATTGAGTAAAATGAGTTTTAGAGTTTGTAAGCTTACTCAATATTATATACCTTGAAAGCAACAAAGTCGGCAACTGAACCCAGCATTATATCCAGAAAAGTCTTCAGGACTCCCATCTCCATCCTGTGACTGGCTGGCTGGCTGGCTTACTTGCTTGCTTCCATTTTCTTTCTTCTTTATTTGTTTGTTTTTAAAACAGGGTCTTTCTTTATAGCCCTGGCTGTTCTGGACCTCATTTTGTAGACCAGGCTAGCATCAAATTCAGAGATCCACCTGCCTCTGCCTTCTGACTTCTGGGATTAAAGACCTGTGCCACCACACCAATCTTATTTCTTATCCTAAACCCGATCCCTTAACTCTATCTCTGTATGTGGTTTTCAGGAAGTGGCAAGGCTGTGCACCTTGTGCCAAGGCGTGTTGACCTCTGTACGGCAGGCCATTGAGGAGCTAGAGGGAACAGCAGAACCCAAAGAAGAGGTATGAAGTGACATGGAATAATGGCAGATGTGAAAAGGATGGGACTGGGGTAGGCACTCTCTAGTGGAACTCAAAATGTTTCGTTGTCCCAAGGAGGCTGTGGGAATGCCTGAGCCCCTGCAAAAGGTGCTGGCAGATCCTCGGCTGACGGCGCTACAGAGGAACGGAGGAGCCATCCTGATGCGCCTGCGCTCCACCCATAGCAGCAAGTAAGAGAGGCAAGTGGGAGGGAGACAGCAGAGAGGCGTCTTAAACCTTAAGCGACAGATAATCCTTACTCTACGTTTATCCGGACAAGATGTGGTGCCTTTACACTCATAACCTCCACAACATCCCCGTGTGCTAGTTATGATTAGAAATGAGGACATGGAGGATGAGAGACGATAAATATCTCAGCCAGGCTACTTCAGCAAGGGAAGTTACAGTACAAGTCTGATTCCAGTGCCACAACACCTCTGACGTTTGCATTCCTGAGGGTACAAAGGTAAAACTGACCAGGGCAGAGACTCAATGTCGCCTCTCTTGCCCCAGGCTAGAAGGCCCAGGCCCAGCTGAGCTATACCAGGAGGTAGATGAGGCCATTCACCAACTTGTGCGGCTGTCCAACCTACGAGTGCAGCAGCAGGAACAACGGCAGCGCCTGCGCCAAGTCCGGCAGGTGAGGAGACCCCCATTACCCTTGCTCAGCCTGGGAGCCTAGCCTCTGCTTATTAGCATCTCTATTAATACTAAGCGTGGACCGTATCCTTCCAGCTTCTCTCCTCCCTCTCCCAGACCAAGAAGGGTCATCCCAAAGTCGGTGCTAAAGGGGAGCCAGGGCTTTGTGTTCTGCAGCAGCTACCTCTCAGCTTCTGCTGTTCGGGGGGGGGGGGCTGTTTCTATTGATTAGCTGTCTCCACCCATTTAAAAACGTATTTTAGGAACAGAATTTGGAGTTTAAAGTGCTTAGCTTTGAGATCTAGCTCTGCCAGGCATGAGATGCTGCTGCTGAGTAGCCCATTCGTACACAGTTAGTGCAGCACACAGGTGGGCAGGATGAGAAGCGAATTCAGCACAGAACTCGGAAGTGGCTCTCGTGGGCACCGGCCTTGAGGAACGTACTGAGGCTTCTCATTCTCCAACTGTTCCACCTCAGCTTCCAGACTTGCTTCTGAGGAAAAAAATTAGTCAAACATTTCAGACCAAGTAGGAGGTTCCATCTAGCTCTCCGTATGAACCCACACACACACACTCAGACCACCTCCTGGGCTGTCCCTTCAGGCTGAGTGTCTAGGTCTCCTGCCCGCTACTCAGCAGGACTCAAAAGCTGTGCAGTTCCTCTTGGTCCTCTATCCGTGTAACTCGCACCCTCCTGCCTTTCATTCATATCAGTTTATCTGCCTCCTCATCTTGGCCTTGCCCTGGCTCACTAACCTGTGTCTCCTGCCAGCTCTGCTCCATACGGCACTTTACCAAAGATGACGTACCCACTCTCTCATTTAATCCTGTGGGAGCACTTATCATTCATTGTTATCATTCCCACAGTACCAGTGAGACAAAGATGACTGAGGGTCTGTGCATTGGGGTCAAGGCAGCTGATGGGGTGATGGTGGCCCTAGCCTGGCCACCCCACAGACACCCCCATCCCCACCTCATAGACTTCTTCTGCCCTCCTCAGGTGTTGCAGTGGCTGTCTGGCCCAGGGGAAGAGCAGCTGGCAAGCTTCGCCATGCCTGGGAACTCACTGTCAGTCTTGCAAGAGACAGAACTTCGATTCAGGGCTTTTAGCACAGAGGTGCAGGTAAGGACGGAGAGGAGATGGGGGTGGAGGTGTCACTGGGGAAAAACTCAAGTCTGAACACAGACCCCTATCTCCAGGAGCGCCTAGTCCAAGCCCGGGAAGCTTTGGCACTGGAGGAGGACATTACCTCCCAGAAAGTTCTAGATATCTTTGAACAACGGCTGGAGCAGGTTGAGAGTGGCCTCCACCGGGCCCTCCGGCTACAGCGCTTCTTCCAGCAGGTGAGGACAGCACCCTTCTGAGATGATTTTTCTCTCGACCTGGAGTGTCTGGTCAGGCTGTTGTTAACAGTGGTACCTTAGGACTGGAGAGATGGTTAAGACCACTGGCTGCTCTTCCAGAAGTCCTGAGTTCAATTCCCAACAACCACATGGTGGCTCACCAACCATCTATAATAAGATCTAGTGCCCTCTTCTGGGCTTCGGGCATATGTGCAGGCAGAACACTGTATTTATAAAAATAAATCTTTTTTTAAAAAACAACAAAAAGTTAGCATGCCCAGGCTGAATGACCTAAGCCCTCAGAAAGGTCCTCTGTACACATTACACATCTACACACATCTGCTGTGAAAGTTAGTGAAGCGCTATGTGAAAAGGCTTAGTTATGCTCCCCGGGAATCCATTGGGAATGGTGTATGTGATTGGGAGTGGGTGTGTCCTCACCTTTTCTCTCTAGCTCCAACCTGTTCGACTTTTGTAGGCACACGAATGGGTAGATGAGGGCTCTGCTCGGCTGGCAGGAGCTGGGCCTGGTCGTGAAGCTCTGCTGGCAGCCCTAGCCCTGCGGAGGGCCCCAGAGCCCAGTGCAGGCACCTTCCAAGAGATGCGAGCCCTGGCCCTGGACTTGGGCAGCCCCGCAGCCCTTCGAGAGTGGGGCCGATGTCGGGCACGCTGCCAGGAACTGGAAAGAAGGATTCAGCAGCAGCTGGGAGAGGAGGCCAGTCCTAGAAGCCACCGACGACGTCGGGCAGACAGTGCCAGCAGCGCAGGGGCCCAGCACGGAGCCCATAGCCCTTCACCCAGCCTCAGTTCCCTGCTGCTTCCCAGCAGCCCTGGGCCACGGGCAGCCCCATCACATTGCTCTCTGACCCCATGTGGGGAGGATTATGAGGAAGAAGGACTTGAGCTAACCCCAGAAACAGATGGAAGACCCCCAAGGGCTGTGCTAATCCGAGGACTGGAGGTCACCAGTACTGAAGTGGTAGACAGGACATGTTCACCCCGAGAACATGTACTATTGGGCCGGGCTGGAGGGCAAGATGGACCCTGGGGAATAGGTACCCCTCGAATGGAACGCAAACGAAGCATCAGGTGAGAGAGTTCAGACCAATTGTGTCTAATAAGCAAGCAGAAAGGACAATATTCTGTTGGGGGGGGGGGTAGTGACTCCTTCCCATGCCAGAGTGACACCTCTGCTACTCTGGTTTTACCCACAGCGCCCAGCAGCGTCTAGTGTCTGAACTGATTGCCTGTGAGCAGGAGTACGTAACCACTCTGAACGAGCCAGTGCCGCCGCCTGGGCCTGAGCTAACGCCTGAGCTTCGATGCGCCTGGGCTGCAGCCCTGAGTGTCCGAGAGAGGCTTCGCAGCTTCCACGGGACACACTTTCTACAAGAGCTTCATGGCTGCGCCGCCCACCCTCTGCGCATCGGGGCCTGCTTCCTTCGCCATGTGAGCAGTCCACCACTTCCAAGTCTTCTCCCTTCCCATGTTCTGCCCTATCCATGCTGCCGCCCCCTACCCTCTCCCACTTGAGAAGTCCCGGGGGCCCTGTACCTCACCTTGGTACTTGTGTCCCTTGTCCTCAAGTGTTGTGTGGATGTCACTGTCTCTTCAAAGAGACTGTCTCTTCTCTTTCTAATCCTTGGCAGGTGGAGTGCTTTCTTCTTATCCCTCCTTGGTTAGTGGGGATGGGCGAAGGCATTTAGATCTCTCACCAGCCAGGGTCACTCACTATCTCTTCCTTACCGGCACAGGGGGACCAGTTCAACCTCTATGCACAGTTTGTGAAGCACAGGCATAAACTGGAGAGTGGTCTGGCTGCGTTCACCCCCTCGGTCAAGGTAAACTTTCCTTCAACTCGTAGGAAAGTGGGTTGACAGGATGGCTTAGTACGTAAGGACACTGCGACCAAGACCAACAACAATCGAGTCCCATCCCAGAAACAACTCGCTAAAATGAGAGAACTGACTCCTGCCAGTTAGTTGTCTCCTGACTCACTGCACACACACACACACACACACACACACACACACACACACACACACACGTGCACACACATGCATGCATAGACATGTGCACACATACACTCAAGCACACACACACAAAATAAGTTAGAAGGAGAAAATGTTTTTAGGAGAAAGGACCAGAAAGACCTAAAAACTCACCCCACCTTGAACTCTCAGGGAAAACAATCTTTCATGGATGTACCCAGGAACATTCTCCAGGAATCTCCAATAACCTCCCAGAGTGCTGTCTGGGAGCCACGAGGGTCTCCTAGCATTGCACCGAGAGACAGAAGAGGCTGAGCTCTTACCCAGATCCCCACTGGAAGGAATCTGCGCAAAACTCTTGATTCCTCTGGCCTCTGTTTTTTGCTTTGTTTTGTTGAGTTTTTGGTTGGTTGGTTGGTTGGTTGGTTGGTTGGTTGGTTGGTTGGTTGGCGTGCTTGCTTGCTTTGTTTTAAGATTTGTTTTCATTTTATGTGTGTGACTATTCGCCTGCAGGTATGTATGTGTGTTGTGACTGAGTCTAGTGCACAAGGAGGCCAGAGGATATCAGATCACCTGAAACTGGAGTTACAGATACTTGTGAGCCACTGTGTGGGTGCTGGGAACTGAACCGGGTCCTCTGCAAGAGCAGTAAGTCCTCTTAACTGCTGAGCCATCTCTTCAGCCCCTAGGCCTGCTTGTGTCTACAGGTGATAAGCAAGGACAGTATGCACTGTGTCCAGCTGGGAGCATAAGGGGCAGAGGATTCCATATGAAAGGATGTGAAAATGACTGTAAAAGCCAGAGGGCTGGCATTGCTATGAGCTGGGTTCTCCTCCAGCACAGGACAGCTGCCAAGTCATGTGTGGGAAGTCACAGGACAATTCACAGGAGTTGGTTCTCTTTCCACCACCTGGGTCCCAGAGATGGAACTTGATTTCCAAGCTTGGTGGCAAGTTCCTTTAGGTTCTGAGCTATCTCACTTACCTCTACTTTTTTTCTCTTTTCTCAAAAAAGAAAAGGAAAAGGAAAGAGAAAAAAAAACTTTTTTTAAGCAAATTTTTATTATTGGAGCATGTGTATACACATGTGCACACACACACACACACACACACACACATACATACATATATATGCCTATGCACACACATGTACATATATATGCCTATGCACACACACATTTTATATATATGTGTGTATATATATATATATATATATATATATATATATATACACACACACACACACACACACATATATGCATATGCACTATGGTGTCCATGTGGAGATCAATTCTTTCCGAAATGTGGATCCTGGGAATGAACTCAGGTTGTCAGGCTTACTAGCAAGCACCTGTACCCACTGAGTCTTTCTTCACCTTTAAAAGTATTTGGTCCTCTGTTTCCCGAAGCCTGTACCTAGCCGCTCACATTCTTGTCCGTAGCATTGGCTCCTGCCCGTCCTAACCCCTCTTCTCATCCCCTGCTATGGTTTCACCCTAGGGTTGCATGGAGGGCAGCCCTTGCTTGCCCCGGGCCCTGCAGCAGCCACTGGAGCAGCTGGCTCGGTATGGACAACTCCTGGAGGAGCTCCTGAGGGAAGCCGGGCCTGAGCTCAGCTCGGAACGCCAGGCCCTCAGGGCCGCTGTACAGTTGCTCCAGGAACAAGAGGCCCGAGGCAGAGATCTGCTCGCTGTGGAAGCTGTTCGAGGCTGTGAGGTAAGGTTCTGGGCTCCACTTCTGCTTGCACAAACTGTGTAACTCTGTAGCATTGGAAAGTGTAGGCTGGTGACCATAGCACCAGAGCCGAGGTCCATGGCCCTAGGCTCTGTCTAGCCCTTTGTTGCCTCATCTATAAATAACAAGTTCTGTCCAACATCTTCTGCTCTCCCTCCATCTGCAAGCGTTCTTCTGTTCCATCCAATTCTTCTCATTCACTGTCTGCTCTCCTTCTCTAGCCTACCATATTTTCCTCGGTCTCATCTCTTTCCAGATTTCAAATCTAGAGCTCCCTCTAGATCAGCAGTTCTCAATCTGTGGGTCTTGACCCTTTGGAGGGTCAAAAGACCCTTTCAAAGGGGTCACCTAAGACCATCAGAAAACACAGAGATTTACATTATGATGTCTATAACTATAGCAAAATTACAGATAGGAAGAAACAAAAATAATTTTATTGTTGGGGGTGTGGGGAGCGGTCACCACAACATAAGGAACTGTGTTAAAGGGTAGGAGCGGTAGAAGGTTGAGAACCACTGCTCTAGATGGACCTTCCATGTTCTTGGCTGGTTCTCTTTCTGCATCTGCAGTATGCACAGACTCCCCCATGGCAGGCTGGGTACCAACTCTGCAGTGCATCTCTTTATCTTTGTACTGCTAGACGTGTGTGCGTGAGAGACAATGGATGGGGTCCAGAGACCCATCCTGATTTCCTGACCATGCCAACAGTCAGTCCATTAGACCCCTTTCCCTCCAAGTCTCTTATGTCCCATAATGTCACACAAAGACCTCCTAGACTGGCCTTTCCTTCTCTCTCCAGATAGATCTAAAGGAACAGGGACAGCTTTTGCATCGGGACCCTTTCACTGTCATCTGTGGCCGGAAAAAGTGCCTCCGACACGTCTTTCTCTTTGAGGACCTGCTCTTATTCAGCAAGTTCAAGGGTTCTGAAGGAGGATCCGAGACCTTCGTTTACAAGCAGGCTTTCAAGGTATACCACGTGGAGTGTGTGTGTGGGGGGGGGGGTACTGAGCCATGTTCTTCCTGAGAACTTAGAATGCTCTATAAGTTCAACCTCAAACCAGATTCAGAATCTTCATCACCTAACATAGGTTTCCTCTTTTAGTCATCGCTTTTAGGGTGTTAGAAGGTGAAAGGAATCCCTGTTGTTGTTGGACCCCTTTGGGTTCTTCATGCAGAAGACTAAGGAGGCATTTTTAAATAGAATGGAAAAACACCTTCCCACTAAGAACACACATGTCTGCTGGGTGGCAGTGGTGGTGCACGCCTTTAATCCCAGCACTTGGGAGGCAGATCTGAGTCTGAGGCCAGCCTGGTCTAGAGAGTTCCAGGACAGCCAGGGATATATATATATATATATATATATATATATATATATATATATATATATAATCTTTTGAGTTGGTCCCTGCTATATGAGGAAAAAGGACAACACACCTCTTAATTTCACTGAACTAAATAGAACTCAAGAGGCGGGTGCTGATTCAGGCAGCCAAATATAAACATCCATAGCAACCCAGGGTCCTGGATCAGGCCAGATGGAATGATAAAAGGTTCTCAACGGCCCTTGTATTCATTCTACCTCTTAAGTGATAGGACAGAGACAAAGGTCTGTGTTTGGAACAGCATAGACATGCTAATACTACACTCTGGAGAACGTTGTCTCCCGTCTCTGAGTGAGCCTTCCCTTCCCTTCTGCATATTAGGCCTGCTAAGCAGTGCAGCGTGCCTGGTACCCAACAGATGTTGAGCAAATGTGTACTGAATATTGACCAAGCTAAACATAGCACTTGCCAGTGCAGTGCCACCTAATGAGGGACACCTCCATCCTCACAACCCAGTCTCTTCTGCCCTTCCTCAGACCGCTGACATGGGGCTGACAGAAAACATCGGGGACAGTGGACTCTGTTTCGAGCTATGGTTTCGTCGACGGCGTGCAAGAGAAGCATACACGTTGCAGGCTACTTCACCAGAGACCAAACTCAAGTGGACAAGCTCTATTGCCCAGCTGCTGTGGAGACAGGCGGCCCACAACAAGGGTAACGGGCAGGCCACGGGGATGGTCTGCTTGGAATCAGAGTTACAGGAGACGTTTTCCTGGAGAGTGTGGAGACGGCTTGGGAAACTGTATAGGAGGTAGAAAAGACGCCTTAAGAAAAGATTCAGCCAGGTGGCGGTAATCCAGACACTCGGGAGGCAGAGGCAGGTGAACCTCTGCATTCTGTGCCAGCCTGGTCTACAGAATGAGTTCCAGGACAGTCTGAGCTACACAAAGAAACTCTGTCTTTAAAACCCAAAGAGAGAGGGGGCAGATTCAAAGTTTGGTTTAAAAGATATTGCTAAGACAGACATTAGCTATGAGGAAAGAGAAAGCTAGAAATTTCCAAGGAACAAGAGATGCAGAACTGCACAGTGGACTGGGCCTAAGAACTGCTCTTCTTGCTTACTGTGTGACCTGGACTAATTAGCTTTTCTTTGTTGTTGGTCAGGACTGGGTTTCAATTTGGGTTTTTTGTTGTTGTTGTGATTCTCTGAATCATTCTATTCATCTGAAAAATGCATAGTACTTTCATCAGCTTAAAGTGATAAGAAGGACCGAGCAGGTTGAGACGCATGGATGCACTTTATAAAAAAAGGACGTGCAAGAACACAACTGCTCTTACTGTCCATGTTAAAGGGAAGCAGAGTGTTACATTCAAAGTCGGGGGCCAGGAAGAAGGCTCACTGGGTAAAAGTACTTGTCAAGCAAGTGTGAAGACCTGTGTTCAAATCCCCAGAGCCCACATAAAAGTCAGTGCTGCAAATGTAGTGACAGGGACATCTGAAATCTCATCCTTCTGACAGAGTCGGGCGGCTACGACAGGGGTGGCCTCCAGAAGCTTGCTAGACAGCCAGTCTGGCGTGCACACCAAAATGACTGCGAGGGTCGGCCATGAAACTATGTGGAAAGTGAGGATCAACCAACATCCAGTGGGTCCTATAAACACACACACACACACACACACACACACACACACACTCAGGTGGCTAGGAGGCCAAATGAGCAGGATGAAACATAGGCGAGAGCAGATGTATGTCTAAAAGAGGTGAAAGGTTACCATCACAGTCCATGCCTTGATAGCCAAGGGGAGACAGCAAAAGAAAGAAGCGAGGTGTGGTGAGAGTTGGGAAAGAGACCCCGAGGGTGAAGAGAGTTGTACTAACAGTGAGGCAGAGGAGCCAAGAGAAATAACAGGCTCTCTGTTCTCTAGAACTCCGAGTGCAGCAGATGGTTTCCATGGGCATTGGGAATAAACCTTTCCTGGACATTAAAGCCCTTGGGGAACGGACACTGAGTGCCCTGCTCACTGGAAGAGGTGAGGTCCAGGGTGCTGGGGGTGTGTGGGGTGGGTGTTCCCAGAACTCAGACCTTGATACAAAAACAATGGGGAGATGTCAGGCAGGATACTGAGGTGCTGAATGGGCATCTCTTCCCAAAAATGTGGGATTCCCTGGGAAGCCCTCTGTGAGCTGTTCCATGGAGCCAGGAGGATTTTTCCACACCAGCACCCCACCACCCCAACTCCCCCACTCTCTGCAGCCGCCCGCACCCGGGCCTCCGTAGCCGTGTCATCCTTTGAACATGCTGGCCCGTCCCTTCCCGGCCTCTCACCGGGAGCCTGCTCCCTGCCTGCCCGCGTCGAGGAGGAGGCCTGGGATCTGGACGTCAAGCAGATTTCCCTGGGTGAGGCACCTCTCAAGGGGTGGCCCCCAAACGCTGGGTCACGGTGATGTTCAGGCTGCCTATTGCTGAGCGATTCCTTTTTCTAGCCAAGTAGCCCGGTTGCCATGACAACTACATACAGCTTCCCCGTTGCTAAAAGAGCTTTCCATCTGGTTGCTAGGGAGATGCTTACAGCAGCCTTTTGCTAAGAAGCACTTCTTCTGTACCTTTCTCTCTAGCGCTCCTTGAGTTTCTATGGAAACTGCCTCAGCTTCCTGTTGTAGCCTCCTGGTTCACCGTGGCAATTTAGTTTCCTGTCGCTTCTTCCCTGGTTGCTCTAATGATGCTGCTGACAATTTCCTGCCTCTTGGTAGGGGGGTTCTCTTGCAACTGGATTGCTATGGTGACTCACAGCTTCCTGTTGCTATGGAGCTTTTTCTTCTTTGCCAGAGGAGCTTGGTTAAGGTAATATGGAAGGGTTTTATACCTATTCTCACCCTAGCTTCCCCTCCAGCCTCAGAAACACTTGACTCTTCTGGAGATGTGTCCCCAGGACCACGAAACAGCCCCAGCCTGCAGCCCCCCAACCCTGGGAGCAGTACTCCCGCTCTGACCAGTGGAGGGATCTTAGGGCTCTCCCGGCAGGTGAGTCCCTGGGAACAGGTGGTCTCTGTTTGGATGGGCGTTTTCTGATCATTTGAGTAGAGGAAGCAGATATTAAACTCGCAGCTGATGCTCAGATTGGATTTGTTATCCAGTCTGCCTTTCTCCTCTCCCCTAGGCCTGGCTGAGAGGCATCAAGGTCAGAGATCAAAAAGAATCTTGAGGAGCGGGGAGAGACACATACAATAGAGACCGTATCTAAACACACTGCAATTTCTGTGTCCTCAGAGTCATTCCCGAGCCCTGAGTGACCCCACCACGCCTCTGTGAGCTAGGTGAGTCAACACCCTTTTTTCCCACGTCCCCTATTCTAAGGACCTTCCTTCCTGACCTCGGGTGCTTGGAAGCCAGCCTCTTCTTGCCTCTCCCAACCCATGTCCCTCTTCTCTCCTGGCTTCCAGAGAAGATCCAGATCTGCAGCCCCTTCTCCCTTCTGGGATGCCAATGGGACATAATGGAGGACCTAAGCTCTCAGTTCCCTCCCTCTGCTTCCTGGACAAAGAGGTGGGCAGGGACCATAGCTTCTGCTGCCACCGCTGTCTAGCTCTCCCCTGCTTGGTGCCTTTCGCTGCAGGAACCAGAGTGGCCCTGTTCAATTGCCTTTATGCTCCAAGGGCAGGGAAATGTCCCTCTTGCTGTGCTACTGCACCCCGGGACACTGCTCTGCTGACACCCACTACTCTTCTCATCCCAACTCTCCCAGAAGATCCATCTCTGCCAGGTCGAATGGAATTCCATGCTGGGGTATCATGAGAAATATGTTGTAAGCCACTGAAGGAGACGGGGTGGGCACTGCAGACTTTATATGTAATTACTGTTATTATACTATTGTTACATTAAATATATTTACTCTCACTGTGACTCTGAGGAGCTAGGGCAGGCCTCTGGATTAAGGTGGTTGAAATGACTTCATTAATTCCCTATAACCACTAAGTAGGACTCAGAAGATAAAACCAAGGCCAGAAAGCAGCTGTTCCTTCCTCCCCTTGCTGGCCCAACACTGACGGCCTGTGAGTGTGGGAGAATGCCTCCCCTCAGGCTCTGGGAAGCGCAATGAACTCTGAAGTCCCTCCTCCATTCTGCACCCACTTCTTGAGGCCGAGATGGTCGGATGGATCCAGCACAATGCAGCACTTATCTATGATGTCCTCAGGCCTCCGTGCAAGAGAGGCCACAGCTATTTATTACAAATGCTAGCTTTAGGGCTTCGTCCAGAGTTACTGAATCAAAGGTTTGCATCCTTATCGAGCTCGTTGATAATGAAGTGCCCAGGAGGAGTGAAACACAGGCAGACACACAGGGCCTTGTGCCTCAAGACACCTGTTTATTGGGGACATGACTCTTCAACAGGGATGACAGGAATCGTACCAAAAATAGCAACGTCTACAGGGCCCCTGATAGGGCTAGAAGGGTACAGTGCCCCCCACCCCCACCCCTTATACAAAAATAAACTCTCATGCCTATGGACCAGCAGAAACTGGCAGAGTGGCTCCTTAACAGGAACACATCCTCTACCAGCCCTAGGACCCCGTTCTTTGACCCTCACCTCTGCCACTTCTAAGGCACTGTGACTCCTCTGGGCTGGGTGGGTGCTGCTTGCCCACTCTCCTTCACCCACTGCCCACTTTACCTCTTGGTCCACCTTGGGCTGGGATACGGGTCCCACACTGCTCCCTGCTGGCTGCTCTACCCAACTACCTCTAGCACTTCCCCGCTCCTGCGGGGTAAGCTTACTAAGCTAATCACTCCTAAGAGGACTCCCTACCGTTCTTGCCCCCCAAGACCTGCCTCTCCGGATCTAGACAGCCCTGGGCTGCCCTCCTCTTCTAGTGGAGGACTGGGAGGGGTCTCTCCCGATGGTGCCCGGACATAGGTTGGAGACGTGTCGGCTCGGGGCTGCCGGCGGCCCCGAGCACGACGGCTGTGGTGTACTTGCAGATGCAAAGCCATGAGCTCAGGAGCTCCAGTGGCAAAGGGGCAGAAGAGGCAGCGGTGAAGTGCACCCCCTGCCCCGGCCTCACCTCCCGGGCCCGCCCGTAGGGACAGGTCCAGGGGTTCGGCTTCACCACCTCGCCCGTTGCGCAGGGTCCTCCCAGGGCTAGCAGGCTTCCTACGGGACCCCGGTCCGGTGTTGCTCGAAGGAGGCCGGGTACTTGCAGTGCCCTCTACCCAGGTGGCAGAGGCCTGAGTTGGCTTGGCTCCTGACTGCGGCTGCAGTGAGCCCCGCTGGGAAGGTGGCGGGGGTTCTGGGGGAGGCCCAGGACCTGCACTGCTCCTCTGCTCTCGGTGATGACGCTGAAGATGATACTTGAGCGAGCCCGACTGGGTACCTGCATAGTCGCAGTGTGGACACTTGTAGGGGCGCTCACCTGGGAAGAGTGGATTAGAGTAGGTCATGGGATCACTACCACTCGCACACCCACATGTATTCTGCTCAATGTACAAACTTCATCCCAAGGAGCAAACGCCGACTCCCCACAAAGTGATTTAGATGATCTTTTCCACCTGAAAGGCGGCCGGCAGGACCTCCAGCCTTCTGGCTGCTCTTGCCTTTCTTCCTCCTAGACCCTCCCCTATGCAGAAAGCCTCCCTCACCTGTATGCACACGAAGATGCACTTTTAGGTGATGCGCAGAGCGGAAAGATTTTCCACAGAAGGGGCAGTCCTTGCCAGTGGCCCCACGGCCCGCTTCAGATCGTGTCCCTCCAACCAGCAGCCCGTTTTCTTCTGCAACACGTTAAAAGGAAGGTATAGGGTCTCGCTGCCTTGTCCCAACCAGGTACCCATTATACCCACCATCCCTTTGGGCTCCAGCCCCGCTCGCTCCGGCCCAAAATTTTATTTTATTATTGTATGTAGGTACACTGTAGCTGTCTTCAGACATATTAGAGCCAGGTCGTGGTGGCGCATGCCTTTAATCCCAGCACTTGGGAGGCAGAGGCAGGCAGATTTCTGAGTTCGAGGCCAGCCTGGTCTATAGAGTGAGTTCTCTCTCTGAGAAAAAAAGAGGTTTGGAGGAACATAGATTTGTTAAAGAGTTATTAATACCCTTAGGAAACCACAAAACTTCCAGTAAGAGAAAGAGAGTGCGGGGTCAGAAGCCCAGGAGAAATCGAACCAGGTCTTCTGAAAAGGCCTGTTAGACAAAGTTTCGAGAACCAAATGCCACAACCCCCAGAGAAAATAGTGTGAACATACCTTGGGTGGCCGAGGACCTTGCCTGGGCCCCTGCGGCAGGTGCAGGCTGTCCTGACCCCTCACCTGGGTTGGGGTGCAGGGAAGTCAGAGAGCCCAGCGACCTGCCTCGGGCCCAGCTCTCCTCTTCTGCCTCCACCACTTCTTCCTCCTCTTCTGGTTCCTCTGCACGGTGCCGCCGAGCCCGGTTGGGAAGAGCTGAAGGCAGTGGGCGGAACCCTCCATAGCTTCGGCCACCTCCAGGGTCAGCACCCTCACCATTGGGTCGTACTTCCCCAGCTCGTACACTCAGGTAGCCTAAGAGGCTTGGGGGCTCTCGGCGCTCAGCTGGAGCGGGTGCTGGGGCCAGGAGAAGCGCAGGGCCCAGTGGCTCATATGCCAGTAGGCTCAGGTCGGGAGGCTGAGGGGCCCTGGCGGGTGCAGAGCCAGGGCCTGGAGCACGCAAAGGACCCAGCTTGCTGGTGTGCACCTTCATGTGGTTCTTAAGGAACCAGGGCTCCTTGAAGCAGCGACCACAGACGGGGCATGCATGATCAAAGGAGGCCTTGTGCTTGCGCATGTGACCCTTGAGAAACCAGGACTGTGTAAAGCTCTGGCCGCACACCTGGCAACGGAACTCAGGTGGCGCAGGGGGCTCCTCCGGAGGTGCAGGAGTCGGGGCAGGGTTTGCCTCACGGTCAGGCTCTGGCCTAGGTTCAGGCTCAGGCTCAGGCTCAAGGGCAGATCTGGGTTCTTGCTGGGGTGGAGGTTGGGGTTCAGGCGTAGATGTAGCCGCCAGGGGGCGCTCGGAAGCCCCGTGGGCCGTCAGACTGTGGTGCAGCAACTCCTCCTCCTGGCTGGAGCCAAAACTGCACAAGCTGCACTTCCAGGGCCTGTGCAGGATATGCAGGTGGCGTTCCCGCTCCGCTGAGGTGCGAAACTTGCCTTTGCAGAAAGGGCAACGGAAGGCAGATGAGGAAGGGACCTGAGGGCGAGCCAGGCCCTCTGAGGCAGGGCTGGACTGCATGCCCCCTGAGCTTCTGGGTCTCCCAAGTCGGGCTTCGCGTAGCAGGGCCCGTTCCTCCAACTCCAGCAACAGCCGTGCAGCAGGGCTGCGTGGACGCTCCGGCTGGTGCGTTCGGAGGTGTGAGCGCAGCAGAGCCCGCTGCGCTGCGCGGTGGCCGCAATGTGGGCACTGGAAGGCTTGGGCGCCCGGGTGGGCTCTCAGGTGCAAAGCCAAGATGGAATTGAATCGGAAGCGCTTTCCGCACACAGGACAAGGGAAGCGCCGTTCGCCTGCACGAGTCTCAGACCAGCCCACTGCTCCCATCCCAGGCGAGCCGGGTCCTGGAGTCCCGCTGACACCTGGCCCGTTGGAGTAGCGCTGCAGATCCAGCTCGCCGTCGAAGGCTGGTGGGGAAGGCTCTAGGTGGCCGACCAGGATGCGGGGACGTGAGCCCTGTGGGGAAAGATGCACGTAGAGGACAGGGTGGAAAAGACCACCCTGTAGAATGTAGACCATTTGTAGAAAAAACGTAAAGGCACGAAGAACAGTAAGAAGAGTGTGGATGGAGGTTGGGACCTAACCTAGGCACAGACACCTCTCACCTCCAGAAATTGTGGGATGAGTGGAAGTTAGACACTGGGGCGAAGTTAATAGCGTATGTTACTATAATACAAAGTTTAAAAAACAAAGAAACACAAAAAAAGGAGGCAGGAGAGGGTGTCCCGCTGAAGGTCCTTTGCAGGTCAAGGACAGAACTTCACTTACCTCCATGAACCCCCTTCACATTCTTTGGTTCTGAGGATTGGAAGGAGGAGGAAGAAAAGCTGCTAATGAAGGCAACAGGTGCGGAGGTGCTAAAACAAGACAGAGCGATTGGAGGAAAGATGAGCCCTGGCTTTCAGCAGTAGAGTCACCCCACTTAGCAGCCTGTATCCTTGAAACCCATCCCTTCTTCCTACTGTGATCTTGGGGTATCACAGGCTTCTTATTTGCTGTGCTCAAAACTTGCATCCCTTCATCTGCCAACTCGTATGATAAATACAGACTTCCTCCTCCAAATGATGTTTTAAACACCTAGTCCAGAACCGCCGTCACTACACACACACACACACACACACACACACACATACACACACACACAATGTGGGAGGCCATCATAGTATACCCCTCTTCCACTCGCGTTGGGCTGTGCCCCTGGATAAACAAATGTGGAGGGCTAGCCATACTCCTGTTATCCAAATGGTACTAGCTCCACTCCGACCCAGGGCCAGCCAGGCAGAATCCCTCCAGGTTCCACTTCCTTGCTTCTGCCGGCACCCAGTCTTCTGGTCTTTCCTCCTCCCCCTCCCCCTCCCCGGATTCCTGATCCATTCATTTCCATTCATTACAGAGACTCATTCATGCATGGGAGAGAAGCACCTCCCAGCAGCAGAGGCTGGAGACAGAGGGGGAGGGGCATGAAGGGAGAGCCAGCTACAGAGGGAATGAAGAGAGTTGGGGGAGGCCTGGAAGTTAAGGGGCACTACCAGCCTAGGGAAGGGGTTAAAAACTGCAAATCCCATTTAGGTTTCACCCCGTTTCAAACCTTGGAGCCTGTGGTTTGACGGGGCATCTCAGCCCCTTTGTCCAGAGCTGCTCCGAAGCAGGCTTTCCTCCTCTCTGCAGGGGAGAGGCTCCTCACACAAGAGGAGGATTACACTGGCTCTGAGCTCAAGAGGCTGGAGTGAGGGATGGGGGGCGGGGCCTTGCCATCTGCACAGATAGGGGAGCCACACAAGCTCTGAGCAGGAAGGGGTTAAAATTCTCCATCTAAAATTCCCTACCCGTGACAAGTGTAGCACAGGGCTGGGAAGGACAGAGTTGAGGAAGAGGATGGCGGGGGGAGAGGTTTTCCTGATATTTAACTGCTGACAAGGTCATGGAATTTAAGCTTCAGTGGATGACCAGAAGTCATCCAATCTACCTTCCTTCTTCCATATAGAATTGTATCTTGCTCAGGCTAGATGAACTTGGGCCTAGCTTCTTCTTTTAAACCTCAGACATAATACTCAATAAAGAACTTCCTTACAATGAGACTTATGAAACTGAAATGGGTTACTAAGAAAGAGGACTCCAGCATTGCTTTACTTACAAATTTGAAGAGAACTGGGCCAGGAGTTAGCCCTGCCTATCAGCAAAGAAAACACTGGGGGGTCCAAAGCTTTTTTAATTTTCAACATTTAGTGGAGGTGGCAAGACTTTATGAAGGGGCAAACCCTTGTCACATGCAGAATCTGACTTTTCAGAGCCAAAACAAACAAGACGTCCTGACCAAACATCAGTAGAAAAGCACTGCCGCTTAATATGCGTGTTTCTGTGGGTCCAAATTCAGGTATCCTTTCCTGGCCTACGGGTCCTCCAAATGAGACTGTTACTGAGGCCACAGCCCTAGCAGGCTCACTGGCAACTGCATAAAGGAGTTAGAATAGAACTAAGGAGTACAGGCTATTGCAAGCCTAGGCCTTCCAACCTCCAGTAACCAGTTATCATCTCGGCTTGCCTTCTGGGAAATGAGTTGTGCTGAATTTGAATTTGAAGTCCCTGCAAACTTGAGAGTTGTGTGGTTTTAAGTCTCAGGACTCTTCTGGCCCCCAAGAGATGCTAAAACAAATGGCCATTCCTTCAGTACCATGGAGAGTGCAGTGGGCTACTAGAGATGGCCCTCTGGCTACCTCAGTACCACAGATAGAGCTAGGAAGTGCTAGAGAGGCCACATTGGCCATTTTAGAACCAGAGAGGGGACACAGAAACTAGTGGATTTATATATATATATATATATATATTCCTATTTGGAACCTATGCAGGGGTGTCAGAGAAACTATAGAGGGGTATCTACCAGAGGAATTACTGTGGCCTTTTCGACGTCATTGAAAATAGAAAATACGCACACCTAGAAAAATTTTAATTAGCTATACAGAATGTCATAACAGTTACAGTTTGTACATCCTGGAATGAGTTACTGAGGCATCGTATTGGAGTCCATCACATTCTGTTGCTTTCCTGGGGATTCCCGGAACATCCTGGTGTACAGCCAATCTGGTATATTCAGAGGAAGCAGATGGCTGGGAGGGGTGTGTGTGAATACTGCATGGTCATAGCTGACTAACCTATGGGCACATATTCTGATTCTGAGAGGATTCTAGGGCCTCTAAAATTGCCTGTAAGACACTAAGCAAAATGTGCCCTAGGAAAAATGGCCTAATATCTGAGGCAAAAAGAGGAGAAAAAAGGCAAGTCTTCCTCACTGGAAGGAGAAACACACGCACACGCACACACACACACGCACACACACACGCACACACATACACACACACACATACACACACGCACACACACACACAACACACACACACACATACACACACACTTCTGCATGTAGCAGTTTCTAGGATGGAAAGCAGAGACGCATTAGAAGGCACAAATGGAAGATGAATTTCTCCTCAGGGGAAGTTCCCCAGAAGGTGGCCTAAAATCAGTAAAAATCCACCGAGACCTCCTAGGCCCAGTCAAGATGGCTTCCGTCATTTCTACATCAAACCAGGTCTCAGGCACCAGAGCTCATAAATTGCTCTCAATAAGGGAGTACCAACAGAGACGGAGTCTGTGACCTGGTTTGGAACCTAAGTCAGACATGTATTGTCTGTGGACAATCCTCACATTTTTCTATACTCAAGGCTTAACCACCACCTCTGAGCCTTGGCCAGAGAGTGGCTCTGACCTACTTTCCACACGCAGTGGGAATCAGGGGTTATCTTGTTCCTGTTTGTACTTTGCAGGGATGCAGGACCAGCGTTACAAATTAGAAATATTTCCAAAGCAACAGGCCAATTACTTTCACAGACTAGGAGAGCCGATGCAGAAGCGGGAAGGTAAGTGCAGATCCTACCGAGAGTGAGTGGATGGTGAAAAGACTTACGGAAGAATCCACCAAATAAAGGACCAAGAAAGCTGCCCCTCTCACCCCAAATCTTGTGATTCAAAGATTTTTAAGGTCAAGAATTCAGTAAAAAGATCAGAGTCTCCTGGGCCTAGCAGTAATTAGGCCTCTGTCTCTGGTCATCTCCAACATATGATTTTTTTTCCCCCTCTCGTTGGCAATCTCCCCTCTCCTAAATCAGCTAACAAATATGAACCCCAGAGCTAGAGGAGAGTAAATGGAAAGGGGGCTTATTAGATAGTTCAGAGTCAAGACCACCTTGAGAACACACACAAGAGAACAACTCACTGGTAAGGTCTCTCCATGGCTCTCTGAACCTCGATGCTCTGAGAGCTGCTTCAAATCCTCACTACACTGAACCTGGACACCTTTTAAAATGAGTTCTTGGGGAAAGGACTAGGAGATGGGGGGGGGGGGAGCATGAAATTTCAGTCATTGGCTCCCATATTAACTGTGAAGAGGTGAGAGGGAGGTACAATACAAACACACACACACACACACACCCTGTCTTATCCTAGACCCATGTTCTAGCATGTCCTAACTTGACCCCATTCTGAAAGTTCTGAGGAGCCTGGGATTGGGGGGTAAAGAGGACATATATACAGCCTGAAGTCTCTTTAACTAGAGCTGGCCCTAAAAAGTCAGTGTTGGTGCCAGTATGAGCCTCAGTTCCCAGGCTGGGAGGTGGGTAGGAGATGATCTGGGAAAATACCCCTCTCAGAAACTGGTAGGCAGGCAGAGCAGGACCTGTGATCTCACACGAGAGACTCCACCAGCACACCTCACACTCCACCCGTGGAAAATAATCCAGGAGGAGAATGGGGGCAGGGTCGGGAGATAGGGAGGCCAGAGCTCAGCTACCCCGGGCCAGGAGAACAAAAGCGGAGTTACAGCCGCCTCCGCGGCTGCCTCGGGCCGAGCTCTTTGTGACACTTTGTTTGGGACACAGAGAGAGGCACCCCCATCCTCTCCCCTCCCCCCCCCGTGCCCTGCCGGTCCCCGAGAGTTAGGGCTCCTTCCCCCACCCCCACCCGCTGCACCTGGGCTGGGGCGCACCTCCACTGTGCTCACGGCTCTCCCACCGCGCACCCCCCAGGCCCCCTGCACCCCAGGCCGCGGCGCCCGGCCTCACGGCCCCTACAAAGCCGCGCGCCCCCGCCCCGCGCCGCGGCCCTCCCCTCCGTGCGGGGCTCCCGGCTCTCCCACCTGGCCCCCTCCCCGGGCCCCCCCCAACTCTCACGCCGGCCCCGCCGCCCCCACCCCGCCCCCCGAAGCGGCGGGCGAAGTTTGCCGGGGCCGCGCGGCGCCCCTCCCCCGCCCCCGCCCCCTGCACCTGCTCCGCGCGCGCCCCCTCCGGGAGGGGCGGGGAGGGCGGCGGCGGGGGGGCGCGGGGGGGGCGGCTACTCACGAGCCCCGGCGGGCGGCGGCGCGGGCGGCGGCGGCGGCGGGCCGGCGGCGCGGGCGTCAGCGTTACGTGGGGCCGGGGGAGATGCGCCGGGCCCCGGCCCCCCCGCCCCCGGCCCGGCCCCCGCCCCTCCCCGGCCCTCCGCCCCCGGCCCGGCCCGCATTGTGTGCGGCGGGAGGCGGCCCGGCCATTAGCATGCGGGGGGCGGCGCGGCCGGCGGCGCGCTCGGGCTCCGGGGCCGGGGGACCCCCGGAGCGGCAAGAGGCGGCCGCCAGGGGGTGCGGGCCTTGGGGGGGCCCGGGGCGTCGCGCGAGGAGGAGGGGGCGGGGGTGGGGCGCGCAGACCGTTCCTCGAGGGGACTGGAGGAGATTGTGAAAGGTCATCTTGTCCTTCCCCCAGCCTCCAAGCAGGCTGCCCCTCCCACCCTAGACCCGGACATACCAGGGAAGGAGTTGGCTCTGCCGCTGCTTCTGCCCCAACATGCACAGGCTCGGGAAGTTCTTCCTGGGGTTTTATCTCAAAGCCTCTCCCTTACAATTTGTCTCTCTTTTGGGAGAGGAGGAGGGGCGATTATAGAGATAGTTAATGTCTGCCGTACAAGAAACATTATTAAAGTTACTCTTCCGCCTTTGCCGTTCTTGATAAACACTTCTCGCTCCTGCTTCACGAATTCTATTTTCTGTTCTTTAAGACACTTTAACGGCTCTTCAATGCAACAATATTTACTGAGTGCTTACCAAGCACCCGGCGCTGTGCTCAACTCTGGGGGTATGCAGAGAGAAGGGGGGTGTGTTACTTTCTCTCGGCACGATTATAGCCCAAACAGTAGTTGCACACTCCTAAGTGGCATACTCAGATTTAGTCAATATTTACTCGATGATTGTTCACGTATTTAGCAGCATGAGATCTTTCCAGTAATCCTCTCATATAAGCTCCATTTACAGAAAAAGTAGGTTCTCTCCTTCCACTGACCTGCAAATTCAGGGACATCATAAGGCCTCTATCTCAACCTTGCCATTAAATAAAATCAACTCTCTTGGTGATTGAAAAGAGAGGAACTAGGCACAATTTGTCTGGTTCCCTTTAAACTTCGGTCCCCGGTGCCCAGGAAATCAGCATGGATACGGTGCTCCGGTGCTCCAGTGGTGTTGGCTCGGCAGTGAGTAGGGCAGAAGTGGCTCATGAGGAAAGCTACTTTTCTTCCCTTCCTCCTGGGCCTCGGCTCCCAGGGATCTTCTGGCTCAGTTTCTTTTATTTACAGTGGTTATAAATAATAGCCACCTCCTTCTGTGGTGTGTACCGGGCTAAGCTAATTCGTATGCATTTTCTCTTCATGCTTAAGGCAACCCCTTGAGACTGGTATTGTTAATTTCCTTTTACAGATAAGGAAACAGATTAAGCAACTTGACTGAGGTCAGCCAGATAGACCAGGGACACAGGCACAGGTAGTATCATCTCGAGACCTCAGGCTCTTTCCTGTATTTGCTCTGTAAGGTATACATACATTCAGGCCAGCTGGCTCTCTTTCTTAAATGTGGAAATAAATGTTCTCACCTTAGCTTCTGAGCAAGCCCTGTGGTAATATGTACAGCGAGCACATCTGTATATGACCTTCTCAGCACCATTAATGGCGCCCTACCCTCCCTGGAATCAACTTCCCTTTTGGGGGACATACAGATTGTTGTTAGTTCTGTTTATCAGGGAATGAAGTGGAGTTCAATTAGGTAAAATAATGTCACAATAATGTAGCCAAGGTCACTGTCCTGAAAGGGTGACAGAACTGAGATTCTAGCCCAGGCCTTTGGAGACCTTTGTAATGCAAAAATATTGTTGGTATAGTATCCATTTCCAGATCAGCACCTAGGTACCGGTCTTCACTGGGTCAGAAACAATCCCAGTGTACAAGGCTTTCCCTCCCTTTAATCAACTAGTCAAAGCCCTGGGATGGATCCCTAGTGCCACCCTTAGAAAAAAGTGAGGAAAAGAAACTGCCCAGAGAAGCCGGGGGAGGGGAGGAGGATGAACACTGGTCTGGGAACAGGGTTCCCGGTGGAGCAATCCAGACAGTAACACAGAATCTCACTAGGGCAGAATGAGTAATTTGAGGAGGAAGCCAAAGAACAAAGACTGAATGGAAATAAGGGGAGATTGAGGTCTAGGGTGATTTTGTCCATAGCGATGAAGTAAGTGAACCCTGAAGGGCAGAAAGAGGGCAATAAAGGGGGAACTACTGAGGCAGGCTGGGTGGCCGGCCAGTGGAGTGAGCTGAGGCTCCTGTCTACGAAAGGCCACTCCCTAGATCTTTAGGCCCTCATAGTGACCTTTGCCCCACCACACCTCAGCTCTCTGACAGACTATGTGCCAGGAAAAGACTGTCTGCTCTGAGCTACCAGGCCCCTAAGGAGGACTGTGACCCAACCAAGCTGCAACCCATTGGAGTGACCGCTTCAGGGTAGGTAGGTATAAGGTTTCTGGGCCTCAACCCTGAATTAGGAGTGGGCAGAGGGGTCAATGAAAGAGATATTGTGTGTTCCCACTTCCTGAAAAGCCCCATAGTGAATTTTTTGCAACCCAGGAAATACCACTCTTACAGTCAAGCGAGCAATGGATCAAAATGCTGATCAGCCAAGGCAGGAGAGACCCAGTGTTCGCCTGGAAAAGCTACAGCACTGGGCAAGACACAGTCAAAGTGGACGCCTACTGCTGCTGGCGGTGAGACCAGGTTCCCCCGCTTGAGGTTTTAGCTGACTGTACACAGTTCAATTCCACTCACGTTCAGTGAGCACATACCATGCCCCAGAAACCGTGCTGGGGACTGGGGGTGGGGGGAGAAAGAAATGTACAAATTAACAAAGCAAAAAACCTTCATCTCCAAGTATCTTGCCTTTACCTTTGGGGAAAACCTGAAGGTAAGTGAACTAAAAAATGAGACAGAAAGAAAAAAAATATGGCATCTCATTTTTTGAATCTCACTTTTTAAACTGCCTTTGCACCAGCACTTTACTATGCATTTACCCTAACTAATGATATCTAAATGAGGAAAACACTGTGCGGAGGGAAAAGTCCCCATAGCCCCCTCTAACTGCCCTGCTCTGGCCTTCAGGTGAGCCAAGTGTGGCTGGCAATAGCTATAGTCCCCTTTACTATCTCAGTTTCCTGCTTGACCTCTGCCTGTCACCTGGCCACAGCACTGCCACTTTGGCCTGGAGCCTCGGTAAGAACCCACCATAAGGGAGGGTGAAAGGAAGGTCCCCGGGGTGGGGGGAGCCCTCTCTAACAAAGCTAGAGTTCACAGTTTGCCCTTCTAACCATTTAGGGTCTCCTCACTGGCATTATCACCCTTGAACTCCGAAGAGCACCTTGCATCTGGAAGGTGAGAGAATATAGGCCTCCTCCCATTCTCCCAGTACACACACAAGGACACACATACACACCTCAACCCAAAAAGGGATTTATCCTCTAAGCTGTCTGTCCCTGACTGCAGCAAGAAAGTGAGAATGCCAGAAAGCTAACTATCCTGTTTGAAGGTAGGGAAATAGGAGTAGACATTTGTTAGCTGCTTGTTTGGTGTATGTGTGTGTGGGGGGGGTGCTGGGGACTGAACCCAGAGACACATGCACAATAGGCAAACACTAGCCCTGGGCTAAAGCCTCAGCATCCCCCCAAACATCCCATAAGTTACTCGGGATGATGGTCTTGAACATATCCTGTAGCTCAATCAGGTCTTGACCTTTTTGTTCCTCCTGCCTCAGCCTCCCAAGTGTCGGGGATTACAGGCCTCCACTAGTCCTATGTCTGAGTTTTGTTTTCAGCTAGGTCATAGGAGGAGTTTGAGTTTGCATTGAGTCTCCCAAGCTGGTCAGGGCTGAGCTGGCTCACTGGTAGGTGCGGGCCATGATGATATCCAACACCTTCAACCTGATCTTGGGCTTCGTTGCCGTGGTGATAGAGGTGATGAAGACAGCCTTGGGAACTGCCTCTATGGACTCCTCCCAGGTACTGGTAAATGAAGGCGGAAGGGCTGATGAAAACAGTGGCTGTACCCACAAAAGCATCCTCACCCTGCGACCTGCAGTCGACAGGGTTGCTGGTGCTGGAGCTGAGTGCCGAGGCCTTCACCCTAGCGGGAGTGCTGCTCTCCACATATGCCCTGTTCTTGCTGAGCCAGAGGAAGCCTGGATACTTCAAGAGGTCAAGGCTGCAGTACCGGGAGCTACAGGAGGTAGGGGGTGCAGGGAGGAAAGCATGAAGCAGCCAGCTTCCAGCTAACTTTTCATCTGGCTGTCCTTGTCTGTGCTCTTAAGGGCACATAGTAGGGCAGTAGGGACGTGAAGGGCTGAAACTGACTGGCTTTCTGGCATTGGACGTTAGTTCCCTAATGATGTTTGTGAAAGAATTGGTTATTTAATGATTGGAGCTACACGCGTGCATAAACGTTAGGAAGCTGCCGTAATGTACTACTGGAAAGACTGGAGAAACTGGAAGGGGGTTGCTTCTACCCGGGGTTTCCCCTTTGTTGACCCCAAAATTGGCTCGCATCTGTTTTCAGGGCCTCTCTGAGGTGGAGGAGTTTTCTGGTTTGGAGAATGGTCCCGTGGTGGCTAGCACAGGAAATAGGACGGATGAGTGAGTGGGCAAGACAGGTGCCACTTTCCCCCTACGCCAAGGGGGGCATCTCCAGGCACTTTTGCGTCTTGCACCTCCCTTGGATGATAACTGGACTCCCCCAGGATGTGCATGAAGCCCAGAGTGCCCTCAATTTCCCCTCAACCCAGGCCCATTTCTCTTCTCTTCCCCACTAGAGGGAGATAATTTCTGGACTAGAGACCTCCCTCACCTCACGCCTCGTCAAGCAGCTTCCTCCCTTGCATTCTTCGCCTTCTTCCTCCCTGCCTCTCCATCCAGCTTCATTCACATCTGCCTCATCTCACTGTTCACCTTTCACAATCCCATCCACTCCAAGCCCGGTTGCAGCAGCAGCCAACCCAGAATCCGCGTCGGTTGTGCTCCAGGTCTCCCTTGGATCCGGGTCCTGCCTAATTCACCCGAGACTACAAATCCCAGGATGCCCCGCTACCCCGTGACCTACTGCAAAATAAAGAGCTTTCCCTCGGCGGCGGGGGCGCTGTGCATCTGCTGAGTGACGCCAGGCGCCGGGAGCAGGGCCTAGCCGAGTTTTCCTCGGACGCGACCACTGGCCCCGCGTGCGGGGAGGCGCCGGGAGGGCCGTCGCGCACAGAGGCACCGCCACCGCGGCCAGGTCACCGCTACCGGCTGCGGGTCTCTAGCCCTCGTGCCCACAGCTGACGGTACTGGCAAAGGCTGGGGGTCGGCGCCGGGCCAAGCCGCGCTTCCCCGGGTGCTGCCACCGCGCCCCTCGCGCGAGTGCCCAGGTTCAAAGTCCTGAGACTTGGAGCGCGCGCGAGAAGGGGTTGGAGATGATGAGTCAGAGGCGCCGGCCCTCCTCGCCCCCTCCCCCCGGGCCGGGAGCTGGAGAGGACAGGCTGGCTGGGCAGGCGGGGGTACCGACCTAAGACTTTCCCGCCTCTAGCGAGCACGCTGGTGGACCGAGCCCGCGTGGCCGCCACCCTTCCCAAGGCGGGAGCAGGACTGCGCAGGCTCAGCCTTTCGGCCGCCCCCGGCGGGCCTTTGATCCCTGCAGCGGTACGGTCGCTGAAGCTCTTTTTGTACTGTGCCCACACCACTTATGACCTCTGCAAGTGTACAAAGATGATAGATTCGGTTGGTTTGGAGGGTGGGGGGGAAAGCCCAGGAAAACGGTGGATCCCAATAGCACGGGGGGGGGGGGCAGCTTAGTAGCTGCTGAAAAGTAGAGATTGACTAGGCCTAAGAGAACTCACCCCAAATTCACATAGTGCCCGGGATGGGTGTTCGCCTCACATCATTTTTGTTCCCACTTGAGAAGGCTTCTTTTCCCTAGAGAATGCTGCTTCTCCGGGCTCAGGCAAGCCCAGGTACCAGTGGGGCTAGAGCGCAGCCTGGCTGGCTTGCCTTGACATTGCAGTGGCGCCAGCTGCAGATCCTTTCTGTTTGTGACACCTTGGGAGTGGTAATAGTCGCCCTATGACAAAGTTACGTGTGAGTATTAGTGGGTGGAGACAGTTCTGGGATCAGGCTCTGGAATGGAGAGAACGCAATCTGGGCCTCCTCCATTTCTTCTCTTCCCCCCAATCAAACTGCAGGGATAGTGAAGGGCTCATGTGTGAAGGGCTCTGAGAAAAGAATATTTTTCTTCAAAGTCAGGACGTAGTGGCCAAAGAAACTATAGAGGGAAAACAGCAATTAGCTGTCTTCCAGCTTTTACCGCGGTAATCGGAAACCTGGATATTGCATTCTGCATCTTAAGAGAAACTCAACGACCTTATAAGTGGGTCTCTTAACACTCAGGGCCAAAACCTCTGGTTTTATTTCTCATTACTTTGTGTCCAGAATAACCGGCAAGGGCCTTTGTTTATTGTAAATTATTAAGATCCTAAGATGCTGGAGGCTCAAAAAAAAATGTTTTTTCTTTTTTCTTCTAAAAGAAGAGGCCTCACATGTATCTTTGCCTGCCTGGAATTTGCCATGTAGACCTTGCTCCACATGCCTGTGAGTGGTGGAGTTAAAGGCATGTGCCACCCACCATGCTTGACGGAGCCTTACTGTGTCACCATAAGTTTGCCTCCTGCAGTACATCGTGAACTAAGGGTGAAGAATTGTTTATGAATTCTGCAGTTCTGCTCCTCAAATGGATACATGTTAACTTCCATCACAGTTCGTTGGTCAACTTAAGTCTAAAGCCTCACTCAGTCTCATGAGGAAGATAATACAGAGTATGAGGGGGAACAAACAATTTAAGGAAAAGGTTAGAAGTTTGTGGTGAACCTTGAATGGCTCCGCAGTTGGCATTTGTCTACTAGCAACCATGCCTATTTCTACTCGTTTAGTTCAGTGAGCTCCCATGTGAAATTCTTAATGGGAGAAAAACAAGACCCGGGGTCAGGAGACCTAGATTCTGGTTCTGTTGCTTGAGCATATAAAATCTGTCTGAACTACACTTCATTTGCATGGCCTTTACACCATGTTTCCTCTGATTATCTCACTGGATCATAAGACTAAAACAAGTCATGCAAAAGTACTCTAAAATGATGAGGCCCTTGAGAGGTGGAAAATAAATTGTCTAAGAAGGCAGATAATGGTGTAAGTGAGTGAAGTAGATCGCCTGTGAGGTAACAACGGCTGGGAACTCAGCAGTACACGCTGCTAAAGGGTGTCTGTCCTCAACTCCACCAGCTACAGCCGTAGGCAGCTCTGGCTCCAATAGTGCCAGGGTTTCCATATTTGAATAGAGGTCAGAAATTTAGAACACTCTTATTTTAAAAGTAATAATGAAAAAAAGTTTTTTAATTCAAGGGTCAGATTCAGCCTATAGTTCAGTAGACTGAAGTGTCAAGTTCTGCATTATGCAAATATATGGCAAAAATTTGGGTTGAATCCCAGCTCTCCAGAGGCAGAGGCAGGAGGATCACTGAGTTCAAGGCCAGCCTGGTCTACAGAGCTAGCTCTAGGACCATTGGGGCTACACAGGAAAACTCTCTTGTTTTGAAAACCCAGAAAACAACTAGGAGAATTTGGGGTTTGGGGTGTACAGTACGGTTTATGTAGCTCTTGTGAAACACACCTGTGTTGGAGGGGTTAAACATGAAGTTACCCCTCTAGACACTGCTTTCCAGGAAAGGGTCAGTTTGCCTGCGGGGTATGTTTTGCAATACAGGAAGAGAGTTTTGATGGTCAGCTGGGAGTGGGGTTGGTAAGGGAATGTGGAAAGGCAGGTGCATTAGCATATAAATCAGGAGATTGCTACCTGGCTCCTCCTCTCCGGTACCTTTTGCCTGCTACAAGCCAAAACTGAGTCTTCCCTGTTTCTCATGACTACCCTCACCACACTGACTGGGCCAGAGTCCCTGGCTGCTCTAGAATTCTGCATTGCTACCATGCTTCTAGTGGCCACTCCATCAGACCCATTCTGCACTAATCTGGCAGCCTCTATGGAGGTCACCCATTTTATTTCAATTAGAACTTAACAAAAAGAGATTGTGGCAAGGCTTCTGCTGACGTCACTTTTTAAAGGTCACGACCCCTTTTAGTCTCTTGGAAGAGAGAGTTCAGGTTGGGCGACTTCCTTTGCAGCTTAAGCCTGTGAGAGTTGGGGCGGGGAAACCCCATTCTGATGAATGCTACACTCATTTCTTTGAAATTCAGTCATTTATTCTGACTTTGAATACAACTGACGATATCTCCCAAGTGAATTCTCTTCCGTTTCTCAACCAGCTTTTTTGACTCGGGGGTTTTAAGTTTCAGGCTGAGTCTTCTGCTGCCACCTCGTGGCCTCTTCTTGTCCAGGTTGAGGTATCACAAAAGTCTCCCTTCTAGAAATGGCACTATGAAAGTAGCTTGGTTAGAGCCAGGAATCTCCGCTCCACTTTGTGAAGCCTCACCAGACTTCCCCATCCCCACCCCCCACAGCATGCGTCATTGAGCATCCGGGAAATCTGACCTGGACAGAGGGCGGTACAGGAGGCATCAGACTCCATTGGGCCTCCGGTCTGTTATACATTCCTGGCTGGGAGCCACCAGATCAGTAAACCCCGTGTGCCCAGCAGCAACGGAAGGTGGACCTGCCTGTTTGGCCTAGTTAATTCGCCTAAAAGTACGATTCTCCTCATCTTAGAGAGCATCCGTGTGGTGTCTGGAAGCCATGGGCCTGCCGTGTAGTGTCTGGTGCCATTTTCTTGTCAAAGGCCTGCTTACTGTTGCTCTATACCATGACCTCTATCTGGACTGGCCCAGCTATTGCAGGTTTCATATCCAGTTGATGTGCTGAGCAGGATGGCAGTAGTGTAGTCCATAGTGCCAGTTAATACAAAGGAGCCTGCAGCAAATTCGTGATTAAGGTCTACCACCAGAGGACTAGAAGGCTGCCCTAAGCTGGACTACAGGGTGATTGTTTCTGAAGGTGGGAAAGCATTTTCAGTTGGTGCTATTTTTCGTTATAACAATATTCGTATAACATCTGTAGTTTAAAAAGCCAGTTGCTGTCCCAAAACTTAAATCTGAAGACCAGGTTGTCCTCAAGTTTACAGTGATCATCCCATCTCTATCTCCTGAGTGCTGAATTATAGGTGTGCACCATCACATGTAGTGAGTCATTTTTTTTTCAAGATGTGGTTCAACTATGTAATACTGGCTGACCTGGAAGTCTATATATAGATCAAGCTGGCCTCTAACTCACACAAATTCACCTGTCTGTCTCAGATATTCTGTAAGAACAGCAAGTACTTTTAACCTCTCCAGCCTCTTGTAGTATATACATATATAATACATACATATATACATCAATATATGTATATTATATGTGATATATTTTTTCATTTTAAAATTTATTTTATGTATATGACTGTTTTGCCTGTGTGTATGTATGTGTACCGTGTGTGTGCCTGGTGCCTGAGGTCAGAAGAGTCCTTCAGATCCCTTGGAACTGGAATTATGGATGTTTGTGAACTACTGTGTGAATGATTGTGGGAATAGAACTGAAGCCAGCTCCTCTGAGAGAGCAACAACTGCTCTTCTTAGCTGCTTAGTCATCTCTCCAGTTCGATAATTTTTGGTTGATACACCCATGCTCTCTAATCTGAATGACTGAGCCCAGGCAAGATTGTAATGTAAGATGGCTGGTATTCCAAAAACAGAGTTTCATTAGTTAGGGTTTCATTGCTGTGAAGAAACATCATGACCAAGACAACTCTAATAAAAGAAAACATGTAATTGGGGCTGGTTTGTGGATGCAGAGGTTTAATACATTATCATCATGGTGGGGGAGCATGGCAGCATCCAGATAAACGTGGTACTGGAGAAAGAGCTGAGAGTTCTACGTCTTGATCTGAAGACAGAAGAAGGAGACTAGATTTTTTATTTCATACTGGGCATAGCTTGAGCATTTAAGACTTCAAAGCCCCACACCCACAGTGACAAACTTCCTCTAACAAGGTCACACCTCCTCCAATAAGGTAGCAACTCCAAATAGTGCCACCTCCTGTGCCCAAGCCTTCAAACACGTGTATCTATAGGTGCCAGACCTATTCAACACGCATTTTGATGTTTTTTGGTATTTGGATCATACCAATTTTGGTTGTGGAAGACTGCTCTGTCCTGTCCTTCATTACTGACCAATATCTACTTGATGTCCCCACTACTATGACAACCAAATATGTTTTCCAAACTTTGCTGGATAGCCCCTAAAAGAGCAAAATCACTCCTCCCTGCCTTGAAATGCAATGTCCTAGATGGACATAAGGAAGATGTGCACGTTGTCAAGATTCTTGTATTTAAGAGACCAACAGAAGACCTAGGATAACAAAGGCTCGTCTGGATGTCTGCACTTCTCCCCTTGCATTGTTGCTGTCTCTCCCTTGCCTCTTACAAGGTTTTTTTATTTGAATTTTTTACTTGTTTTTATGTGTATGAACGTTTTGTATGCATGTTTGAAAGTACACCTCATGACTGAAATGCACATAGAGGGCAGAAAAGAGAATCAGGTTCCCTGGAACTGGAGTTACAGACAGTACAGAGCAACCATTTGGGTGATGGGAATTGAACCTGGGTCCTCTAGAAGAACAGCTAGTGCAAAACCACTCTCCAGCTCTCCTGCCCACTCCTGCTCCTCTTTAAGATTTATATGTCTACATATATGTATCTCTACTGCAGGCCCACCTGCTGCACTTAGAGGCTGGAAGATGACCCTGGTTTCCTGGAACTGGAGTTACCAACCATTCAGTCCTCCATGTAGGTGCTGGGAATCAAACCCAGCTCCTCTGCAAGAGCAGCAAATGCTCTTAACTGCTGAGCCATCCCTTCAGTCCCTCCTCCTAAGCTTTTTTTTTTCCCTTAAGATGAGTGGCAACTTAGTTGCACAGCTCAGAGTTACACTCTGTGCTTTCATTTACAATAGCCAAGCACAACCATATTTTGTAGCATTTTCCTCTTGCTGTTGAAGCTATCCTTTTCTCTCCAGCAGCATTACAAATTCTGAACTAGTTTCTATGCTTTTGTGTCACCAAATAAGTGTGACCATGCTTAAAGGCCCCTTAGTCTCCTCTCTCATTCAAAAGATCAAGTTCAACCTTTTAAAATGGGGCACTGCCTTTTGTGACCTGGCTCCCACCTAACTTCCGTTGTCTCTCACATCCCTTTCCTTGCATGTCACAATCTGGTGACTTGAAGAAGGCAGCATTAATGTAGAACCTTAAATCATTTTTTTTTAAAGTGATCTGGGTGCTAGAGAGATAACTCAGTGGTTAAGAGCGTGCAATTCTCTTACACAGGACCCCTGTTCCGCTCCCAGCACCCACATATTAGCTCACTGCTACTGCCTGTATCTCCAGCTCCAAGGGATCTAGCAATCTCTCATGGTTTCTGTAGGCTCCTGCACTCACTCACCACTCACACAAACACACAAATGGACACAAAATTAAAAATCAAATTAAAATGTTAAAAAGTTATATACACACACACACCAAATACCCCTACCTCAGCCCCCTCTTTTGATTAGCCCAGTGACGATGATGACGATGGCAATGACTTAGCCACGGGCTGAGGAAGGGGCAGGACTTTGTTGCATATGTTACTGAGATGTTAAAACAAATTACTGGTGGGAAGTCAAATCATGTCAAAATAGCTGACTCAAAACATTCTCACTTTGCATATATGTTTACTTTTAAGTCTTACTCAAGCTGTTGTATCCAGTTCTAGCCAGTTAGCAGTTGCTATTTTCTAGCCTTCAAAGTTCCATCTGTTCAGCCCTCATTCTCTTTGGGAAGCTCCCTTGGCCTCTTGTAGCACCATGATTGTGTTACTCAAGTCTCCTTGTTGTTCAATATACAGTTCAAAACCTACATTTTATGAAAATTGGCGGTTATGTGCTGACGGAAAGAAAGAGCTGTGTGTTTATTCTGAGACAGAACTTCGTGACTAGCTTACGTTGGCTTGATGGCGATGCTTTTAACTTTTATTTTTGTTTTTTATTTAGTTTCAGTTTTTTGGTTTTTTTTCCATTTTTTTTTTTAGATTTATTTATTTATTATATGTAAGTACACTGTAGCTATCTCCAGACACTCCAGAAGAGGGTGTCAGATCTTGTTACGGATGGTTGTGAGCCACCATGTGGTTGCTGGGATTTGAACTCTGGACCTTTGGAAGAGTAGTCGGGTGCTCTTATCCACTGAGCCATCTCACCAGCCCCTTTCCCAATTTTTATTAGGTATTTTCTTTATTTACATTTCAAATGCTATCCCAAAAATCCCCTATATCTCCCCCAACCCCCCTCTCCCCTACCCACCCACTCCCACTTCTTGGCCCTGGTGTTCCCCTGTACTGGGTCATATAAAGTTTGCAAGACCAA
>NC_034597.1:43221713-43224034 GCF_900095145.1 Mus pahari
CCATCTTCTGCTACATATGCAGCTAGAGACACGAGCTCAGGGGGTACTGGTTAGTTCCTATTGTTGTTCCACCTATAGGGTTGCAGNCCCCTTCAGCTCCTTGGGTACTTTCTTTAGCTCCTCCATTGGGGGCCCTGTGTTCCATCCAATAGCTGACTGTTTAGGTTCAGTTTTAAGGGAGACACAATTTCTCTGTATAGCACTGGCTGTCCTGGAACCCTCTCTGTAGACCAGGCTAGAATCAGAGATCTACCTGCTTCTGCCTCCCGAGTGCTGGGATTAAAGGCGTGAACCTTTAAGAGTTCAAGGCCAGAGGGATGGAGAGATGGTTCAGTGACTCAGAAGACTTGATGCCCTTCCAGAGAACCTAGGTTTGATCCCCAGCACCTACACGGTGATACTATACTAAAGGTGTGCACCACCATGCCTGGCTTACCTTGCACTTCTTATTTGTATTAGTTCTTTGAGAATGTCACACCTGTTTTGATGACATGCATCCCCCTTCCCCAATCCACCCACTTCACTATCCACCTACATTTGTATCCTCTTTCTTTCTTTACCCATCAAAACCAATGTGGGCAGGTCAAATATTCTTGTATGTGTGGTCTTTTACTGGACAGTGATCAACTTACCAGAGTCTATATGCTTAAAAAAACTGTTCCTCTCCCAGCAGCTAATAATTGCTAATAGCCCCCAGCTAGGGTGGTATGTGTGCCCAGCTACCTCTTCATGCTGGGATGTGTTTTGCACAGGCTTTGTGCATAGTGTTGAACCAACTGTGTGTTTATGTGTACAGCTGCCCCGCTGAATTGAGAAGATGTTTCCTTGTAGTTGTATACCAACTCTGGCCCTTACCTGCCCTCTGCCCTCTCTTCTGCAATGATCCCTGCACCTGGGAGGAGGCAGTGAGGTATGCATGTTCCATTTAAGGCTGAGGAGTCTGCAGTCAGACTCAGAAACCGTAGAAGACATATAAGCTTAGGTGGTTAGGCATAGTGGTGCACTCCTTTAATGCCAGACTTTGGAGGAAGAGGCAGTAGACGTCTGTGAGTTTGAGGCCAGCCTGGTCTATGTATAGTGAGTTCAAGGACAGCCAGGAAGGAAGGAAGAGACTCTGTCTTACAAAAGAAAACAAAAACTTCTGGGTAAAATTCCATTATGAAGAATATGCCTGAGCATTGGTAATAGTGCCACTGGGGGAGAAAGAACCTTCAAGCGGCAGCCGGCTGCATCAGAAGAGGAGAGCCCCCCTAGGGTGGATGTTACCAGCTCTCAGTTTCCCCGAACAGTACTTCAACCTTTACCTTCTTCTCAACAGTTAGTCGGACACAAATGAGTCCAACAAAGCAACTCTATAACTGTGTCCTAGAAAGTAAGTCAGGGCAGGAACTCAAGGCAGGAACCTGGAGCTTGGGGGCAGGAACTGAAGCAGAGCTCATGGAAGAATGCTTCTCCCGGCTTGCTCGCCGTGCCTTCCTCTGCCTGCTTTCTTAGGTAACCGAGAACTGCCTCTCTAGGGGTGGCTCTGTCCACCGCTATCTGGACACTCCTACATAATTGTTCATCAAGACAATGCCCCCAGTTTTGCCTACAGACTGATCTTGTTTGGGCACTTTCACAATTGAGGCTTCCTCTCAAATGACTCTCTAGTTCACCAAAATCAAACAAAATATATCTATCTATATGACATAGATATATGTCATATCTACAGAGCAAGTTTCTTTCTTTCTTTCTTTCTTTCTTTCTTTCTTTCTTTCTTTCTTTCTTTCTTTCTTTCTTTCTTTCTTTCTTTCTTTCTTTCTTTCTTGTATTTAGTGTTTCCAGTTCTTATTCTTTGGAGAGCTGACAAAGACTCCTTCCCACTCAGTAGGCTGTCTCCTCTCTGCAATTGTTTTCTTTGTTACAAGAAGCTTCAGAGTGAGTTCCAGAGCAGCCAGGGCTACACAGAGAAACCCCCGTCTCGAAAAATTGGGCACGTCTGAAGACAGCTATAGTATAGTCATATACATAAAATTAAATTAAAATAAAATAAAATAAAACAATTCTTTAAAAAATTAGGTTTTGAAAAAATTAAAGTTACAAAAAATTAATCTTTAAAACATAAAAAGGGGGACTGGAGAGATGACTCAGCGGTTAAGAGCACTGACTGCTCTTCCCAAGGTCCTGAGTTCAAATCCCAGCAACCACATGGTGGCTCATAACCATCTTTTTTTTTTTTTTTCACAACCATCTATAATGAGATCTGACACCTTCTTCTGGTGTGTCTGAATACAGCTACAGTGTACTTACATATAATAATAAATAAATCTTTTTTTAAAAAA
>NC_034597.1:43225579-43229752 GCF_900095145.1 Mus pahari
TGCCCCAGCAAAGCACCATCCAACAACTTTCCAAAGAACCCTTAAGTTTCCACTCCATTTTTTAGATTGATGTATGCATGTGTTGCTTATGTACTATNTGCACAAGATGTCTAAGGAGGCCAGTAACAGGTATTGGATACCCTTCAAATGAAAATGGCCCCAATGCGCTCATTTAAACACTTGGTCAGGTTGGTAGAACTATTTGAGAAGGATTAAAGATGTGGCCTTGTTGAAGAAGGTGTGTCACTGGGGGATGGCTTTGAGGTTTCAAAAGATTCATGCCTTTCCTGGGTAGCTCTCTGCCACTTGCTTGTGGATCAACTGTAAGCTCTCAGCTGCAGCTCTAGTGCCATGCCTGCCCATCTGCCTACCTGCCTGCCTGCTGCTGCCTGCTGCCTGCTGCCTGCTGTCTTCCTGTTTTCTGCCTGCTGCCTGCTGCCACACTGCCATGCTGGACATGGACTTTGGCCCTCTTGAACCATGAGCCCTAAATTAAATATTTTCTTTTATAAGTTGTCTCAGTCATGGTGTCTAGCATGGCAATGGGAAAGTAACTAAGTAACTAAAAGTACCTAAGAGCCCTGCAACTGGAGTTAGANGTGGTTGTAAGCCACATAAGGGTANTGGGAGTCGAACCCAGGTCTTCTGGAAGAGCAGTCTGTGCTCTTCACCAACCCCTCTCAAGACAGTCTCTCTATACAGCTCTCACTGGCCTTGAACTTACAGAAATCCTCTTGCCTTTGCCTCCCTAGTCCTGGGATTTAAGGAATGTGCCACCACACTTGACCTTTTTACACTTCTTAACTATAACCTTCCATAGGTTTAACAATCTCTAAATCCCCTTCTACCTCATTTTTTTCTTTCCAATATTAATATAATAAAGAATTCTTATCTTTAGCAACCCTACATCCCTCATGCTTTTCATTTTATGAACTTAGATGGGACTACACTCCCTACAGTCCTTGGTTGTTTAACCTCCAGCTGTTCCTGACTCCCAAGGGGCCANTGTTACTAACTGGTTAGTACAGCTAGTGCATTAATGCACTAATGCAATCCCATAGCATAGTGGGAATATCCAGAAGTTGTGGTTGTTCTCTCAATTAACATCCTTCTTGTGGGAGATAGAGCTTATACCAGGCATCCAGAGTTCCTGATCTGAGGAATTCTTTTCTGAACTACACACTCAGCTCAGTCACATCCAAATCCTATGTAAACATAACAAATACTCCAACTGAAATAATATAGATGACTCTGAAAAATGATCCAAGCAAGGAAACACATCAGATGCATAAATCCTAACTCGGTAACACAAGAAACATAAAAACCCAAAACAACATAACTCCTCCAAAAGTTATTGTTGTTTTGCTGGGTTGACGTGTTGTCAAGCTGTCTGCTAAATGTCTCTGCTTTTACCCATAACTATGGCTGCTTTCAACCTTGGCCAAAGAGGCTTCTCTCAGCAGTGGGCAGCAGTTAACGCAGAGACTCATGATCGGTCAAAGTGCTCAGACCATGTGTCTACTTAGTGCTCGGCCCTTAGTGGGACATCTGCATCAATCCAGTCAAGACTGGGGAGCATCCTGAGAGAGCATAAGGGCTGGAGGAAGGTGGTGAGTGCTGTGAGATGCTGACTTCCTGACAGGGCATGAACTTGTGAACTCCCTGCAGCTATTGGTATCAGCAAAGGATCCAGATTACTCAACGTTCCAGCGAGTGGCACTAGTTGGACTCAGTGCATTTCAAAACAAAACAATACAAAACAAAATATAACCCCCAAAAGGAGGGAGTGTGCTGAGGGGTGTCCTTGAGGGAGTTGGTGGTGGTTATGATCAGAAGGCATTGCGTATGCATATATGAAATTGTTAAAGAATAAGATATATGGGGCTGGTGAGATGGCTCAGTGGGTAAGAGCACCCGACTGTTCTTCCGAAGGTCTGGAGTTCAAATCCCAGCAACCACATGGTGGCTCAACCATCCGTAACAAGATCTGACGCCCTCTTCTGGAGTGTCTGAGGATAGCTACAGTGTACTTACCTATAATAAATAAATAAATAAATAAATAAATAAATAAATAAATAAATAAATAAATCTTTAAAAAAAAAAGAATAAGATTTGTGTGTGTATGCTCTTTGACATAAATATTAAAAAAATGATAAAACTCAACATCTCTAGCAAGAGGGATGAAGCAGTGTTAAGAGGCATACACTGGTCTTCCAGAGGGCCCAGCTCAGTCCCCAGAACACATATTAGGTGGCTGACAACCACCCATAGCTCTGGCTCCAGGGGATCTGACAGCTTTTTCCGGTCTCCATAGATACCTGTGTATACACATGACATAAATAAATACACTGAGACTCATAAATAAAAAAAATAAAGCTGGGCGTGGTGGCACACGCGGGAGGCAGAGGCAGGCAGATTTCTGAGTTCGAGGCCAGCCTGGTCTACAAAGTGAGTTCCAGGACAGTCAGGGCTACACAGAGAAACCCTGTCTCGAAACATAAAGGAACTAGGAACAGAAGGCTCTCACTTCATCATAGTAAAGACTGTCTTACTGCAGGAATACGCAATCTTGAGGCTGTTATGAGCAACTACATAAAAAACTTGGGAGCCAGAAGTAGCACATGGGCAATAAAGGCAGAAACACGTGTTTGAGGCCATCTGTGGCTACATAGAGAATTTAAAGCCAGCCTGGGATACATGAGACCCTGTCTCACAAAAGGAAGGAAGGAGGCAGGCGGTTCTGGCTTGTATCAGAAAGCTGAGTCAACTTTCTTACATGATCTTAGATTTCTTCCATGATCTCTGCTTCAGCTTTTTGTTGTTGTTGCTTGTTTTTGTTTGTTTGTTTTGAGACAGGGTTTCTCTGTCCTGACCTCACTATATAGACAGGCCAGCCTAAACTCAACAGAGCTCTGTCTGCCCCTGCCTGCCTCCAGAGCACTGGATTAAAGATGTGCACCACAATAATCAGGCTGTGCTTCAGGTTTTCATTTGTTTTAAGATGTATGTATGCATGTATGTATGTATGCATGCATGCATGTATGTATGTATGTATATATGCATGCATGCATGTATGTATGTATGCATGTATGTATGTATGTATTTTATGTATGAGTGTTCTATTTGCATGTACATCTTAGTTCTAGAAGAGGGCATTAGATCACGGTTGTGAGCCTCCATGTGATTAGGATTTGTAAACCGAATAAACTCTCTCCTATCAAATAAACCCTTTCCTTGCCTTTGGTGATAATTGTTTTATCCTACAGATTGAAAGCAAATTATGACAAGGTTGACATAGTGATGAAGCACCTTTCCTTGAGAAACCTAAAGTGTAAGGCTTTGCTGCTGAATTCTACAGAGCATTTAAAGGAGAATGAATTCAGACCTTTCTCAAGCTCTTTCAAGTGACATGGAAGAGTAGAGAACACTCTCAAACTCATTTTACTTATTTTTAAATAATTTTCTTTATTCTTGAGAATTTCATATAGATGTATAATGAAATATGATCATATCCAACCATCATGTCCCTCCTCCAGGCCCTTCCAACCGCCCCCCCACAACTTCATAGTTTTTTTTATTTTATTTTATTGTTTTTGATAACTCACTAAGTTCACTTAGTGCTTGCTGCCCATGGTGTAGGGCCATCTAACCTAACAGCGGCCAATGCACTCCAAACAGGATTATCCTCCCAGACAGCTATGAACGTGAAAGACTTTCTCAGTCTGGTGGGCCTAAAGGGCCTGTTCCCCATCTGCGCCAGAATTTAAACTGGTTAGACTGGCTTGATCTTGTCCAAGTAACCTCAGTGGTTGTTAGCTCATGGGTGTGTAATGATGTCATGTCTAGAGCACGGTGCTGCCTGGCACTCCTCTTCCTCTGGCTTTTTCATTCTTTCTACCTCCTTTTCCAGAGTTCACACTCTTTTTATGAAGCCAGAGTTACCCCTTTAACAAAGGTATAAAACCGCCGGTGGTGGCGGTGCAGCACGGCGGCTCACGCCTTTGATTCCAGTGCTCAGGAGGCAGAGGCAGGCAGATCTCAGTGAGTTCAAGGCAGGCCTTGTCTACAGAGTGACTTCCAGGACAGTCAGGGCTACACAGAGAAACCCTGCATTAAATAACAACAACAAACCAAACCAACCAACCAGAAAACAACAGCAGCAGCCGGGCATGG
>NC_034597.1:43231042-43232107 GCF_900095145.1 Mus pahari
TTTAAACTGTGCAGTGTTTAAGGAGACTGATTTGCTGTCATTGGTGCAATAATTATAAATCCAGAAGGGGATCTACAATGAAACATGTATTAAAAATCCATCTTAATTAGCATGACAACCTATTGCAAGCCAATATTATAGGCAAAGAACACACCGTAAAACAAAAATAAAAGATGTCCTATGGTAGAAATAAAAGTGAAAGAACTGTCCCTTGGGCTGGCAAGATGGTTCAGCAAGTAAAGGGAATTGCTGCCAAAGCTGGTGACTGAGGTAAATCCCTGGGACCTACATGGTGCAAAGAAAAAAAGTGACTCCTGCAAATTGTCCTCTGATCTCTACGTGCACACTTCCCACAGAGAAATATAAATAATGGGAAATTTTTCAAAGAAAGAAAACGCCCTGACCTCTTCTGGAGGAGAGAAATTATAATTGTGATTGTGTGAATTAAGATCACTGCTGGATCTCTTTCTAAGTGTTGTGGTATTGATGCTTGCCAGAAGGAGGCTTCAAGTTTAAAATTTGCTTACCTCAGGATGGTAGGCAGAGAATGGCTGGAGGATGAACCTGACACGTAACTGTAGTGGGATGGTGTTCCTGTCCTTCCTGTACTCCCAACAAGGTGACAGTGACACACCCTGGTCACACTCCTGAATGTGCTGGCTTACTGTTGTCTTCACAGTAAAGTGGATGCCAGTCTGTCACCAAGCACACCCATTGTAAAATAAATCATCACCACCAAAGGATCTTTGGACTCCGTTTTTAAAACCGCTAAACCATGACTTAGAGCCTGCAGAAGAGGCTGTACAGAGACTTCAGCACAACCATCAATATCCTATGCAAACACACAAGGGCACACACAGACACACACACATGCATACACAAGCATTGCACACACATGCATGTGCACACACATGGGCATGCACACACATACACACACACACACACACACACACAGAAGGAAACAAGAGATGAAATGAATGAATAGATAACACACTGATGCTACCAATCCTGAATAAAATGTTAAGAACAGACTGACTTTACTAAAGTATTAATAGTTCAGAGAGA
>NC_034597.1:43233062-43234269 GCF_900095145.1 Mus pahari
TAATGTGTATGAACACTTTGTTCAAATGTATGTCTGTGAACTACATGTGTGCCTGGTGCCCAAGGTGATCAGAAGAGGGCGTCAGATCCCCAGGAACTGTAATTACAGATGGTTGTGAGCCACCATGTGGATGGTGTAACTCAAACCAAGTCTTCAGTCCACTTTCTTTTCATTTGCGTGGTGACACCCACTACTTTGTATGCTAACTTAAAAAATTGATTAGGGGCTGGAGAGATGGCTCAGCGGGTAAGAGCACTCTGACTGTTCTTCTGATGGTCCTGAGTTCAAATCCCAGCAACCACATGGTAGCTCATAACCACCTGTAATGAGATCTGACTCCCTCTTCTGGTGTGTCTGAAGACAGCTACAGTGTACTTAAGTATAATAATAAATATATCTTTTTTTAAAAATTAATAATTCCAAGACAGCCAGGGCTATACAGAGAAACCCTGTCTCGGAAAAAAAAATTAACTAGAAAGAAAAGTCATTTAGGGAGGATCTAGGAGGAGTTGAGAGAAGGGTAAATATGGTCAAAATATATTGTATGAAGTTCTCAAGGAATAAATAAAAACTTTTAAAGGAAAGAAAAGGAATTTTATTTAAAAAATTAAAAAAGTCAGCATCAGGTCCAATAAGCACAGCATGTTACCAAAAATTTGCTATATACTGGGCCTTGGCCTAAGTGCCTTTCCCCATGTTAGCTGACTTAAATCTCTATATAGTGACAGGGCCTTAATACAGCCTCATCCTGGAACTCACTATGTAGACCAGAGTTGGCCTCAAACTCACAGGGGTTTATCTGCCTCTGCCTACCAGGTGCTGGGGTTAAAGGTGTGCGCCACCAAGTTGGCCAACCTCGGTTTGTTCTCAAGAACCCACATCGTGGAAAGGAAGAACCAACTTNTGCAGGTTGTCCTCTGACCTCCTGTACACACCAAGGCATGNGTGCCTAACCTACCACACATANATAAAGAAATGTGATACACCCCTAGAAATAGATAATAGGCCTATAAAGCTGGAATCCCTCTGACTCAGAAGGATTCCAAGTCATACAGGTTAACCAATTCATACAGTTTAACAATACCTGAGTGACTTNTTNAAAAAGATTTATTTTATGTATACAAGTACACTGTAGCTGTCTTTAGACACACCAGAGGAGGGCGTCGGATCCCAGTATAGACCATTGTGAGCCACCTTGTAGTTGCTG
>NC_034597.1:43235159-43239450 GCF_900095145.1 Mus pahari
CATGGGGCAGATCACTGGTCCACTTTCCTTTCTCCTCACCATCCTCTGGGCCATCTTTGTGGTAGATAGACAATGGAACGGTCTGTTCACGTTTTGTTTTAAGAAAAGTCCCAGCTGCCCTTGACCTGCTTATGTAGGTGAGGAGGACCTTGAACTTCTATTCATCTTCCTCCACTTCCCAATTCAGAAAACTTGTATGTGCACTGCCACACCCACTGAATTACCTTTTGAAGTATTGCTTCATTGGCATCTGTTAGAGTGAGCTGGTAGTCTAGCCATGTCCTTAAAACATTGATTCCCAAATCTTCCAATACGGTCTTGATGGTCACAGATTGTTGGTCAAGCTTCTTCGATCATCTTCAAACATTTCTTCATTAGAACTCTGCAGCCTATATAAAGGCATGATGCTCAATCTCAAGAGAGCCTGAGGTTGATGGGGGGGGCAGAGTTCGAATGAGGAGCCTGAAGACATGGCTACTCAAGGACTTCTGAATATTTTAGATAAATTTTATTTGCTTATATTCATTGTAGTAAGTGATATATATATATATGTATAATTTTTTTACAAGTATATCATGTGCTTTGACCATATTCATTCTCCACCCTCTTCTTTCCATTTCTCCTTCTTCTGTTCTTGTTCATTTCACAACAACTTGCTTCTATCTTCACGTCCTCCTCCCGTGTGTGTGTGGGGGGGGGTGGGTGGGTGATTTGACATATCTACATAAAATCTGGGATCTATGAATGAAAGAAGGCCTGTAACATTTGTTTTTCTTTGTCTCACTTATTTTGCTTTATTTAATGACGACCACAATGCATCAGGGTCTCACCGTGTAGCTGAGGCTGCCTTTGAACTTGATTCCCCTTCCAAGTGCTGGGATTAAAAGTATGAGTCACTATGCCTCACAGGAAACAACCTTGATAAAAGTGTCTGTTTCTACTAGGAAAATAAATTATTCACAAATTTCAAATTGTGGATTAAGTGTTAGATCAAAGCCATAATTAGTCTTGACCGGTGAATCCAATTAAGCAAGAAGAGAAGATCTTTCTGGACTCACAGTCTCTATGAAAACAACAATTCTTCTTGTGGATAGTTGCAAAAGCACCTCCAGACCAGAGGGCGTGATTCACAGGCTGAGATTGGGAGCACGCTTAGGGGCAACACCCTGGAAGATAGAGCTCTCTTTCCTTTGTAAAGACACAAGTCAAGAAGATCATCTGTGGTGGTTTGAATATCTTTGGCCCAGGAAGTGTCACTATTAGGAGGTATGGCCTTGTTGGAGTAGGTGTGAGTTTGTGCGAGGAAGTGTGTCACTTTAAGACCCTTCCCCTAGCTGCCTGGAAGCTTCTCCTGCTTGCTTTCCAAACAAGATGTAGATCTCTCAGCTCTGCCCAAACCATGTCTGCCTGGATGCTGCCATACTTACACCTTGATGAAAATGGACTGAACCTCTGAGCCTGTAAGCCAGCCCCAGTTAAATGTTGTCCCTTCTAACAGTTGCCTTAGTCATGGTGTCTCTTCACAGCAACGGAAACCTTAACTAAGATGTCATCTCATTGATTTCCAGCCCCAAACCCTCCTTAGAGCCTCCTTCACATCCTTGTTTCTCAAAGAGTAGATTAAGGGGTTCAGCATTGGGATCACCACTGTGTAGATCACGGCAACTGTGCGGTCCTGGGTCAAGGAGTAGCTGGACTTAGGGCGCAGGTACATAAAAAGGGTTGTGCCAAAAAAGAAGCACACAGCAGTGAGGTGGGACGTGCAGGTGGAGAACGCCTTGAACCTGCCCTGGTTAGACCGCATNTGTAGGATGGCGATGAAAATTAACAAGTAGGAGATCAAGATGGTGAGAGTACAGCTCAAAAGGTTGAAGCCGGCAAAAATGAAGAGCAGGATCTCACACAGCGAAGTGTCCACGCAGGACAGGGACAGAATGGGCGGTCCGTCGCAGAAGAAATGAGTGACCACGTGAGCACCACAGAAGTTCAGATTGAAGATGCAGCTTGTATGGATAAGAGAATTGAGAAACCCTGCTCCATAGGAGCCCGCGATCAGAGAGGCACAGACGTTGGGAGACATGATGGTCTGATAGAGGAGAGGACTGCAAACGGCAACGTAGCGGTCATAGGCCATNGCGGCGATGAGATAGCACTCGCTGGTGGCGAAGCCCGCATAAAAGAACATCTGAGCCATACAGCCAAAGTAAGAGATTACNTTTCTCTCAACCAAGAAGTTCATCAGCGTCTGGGGAACCACCGTAGAAGAGTAGCAGAAATCCAGGAGTGAAAGGCTTTTGAGGAGAGAGTACATTGGNGTGTGCAGGGTGGTGCTCACATGNATGAGAAAGAACATGACCAGGTTACCCAGCACGGTGATGGCGTACATGACCAGGAACACCACAAAGAGCAGCTTCTGGAGCTGGGGGTCACTGGTGAGGCCCAAGAGCTCAAACTCCATCTCCTGGCTCAGGTTAGTTCTTTCCATGTTTGTTCAGCTCTGGGGCGCAGACAGACTACAGACGGGAGACTGACCACTTGGGGACGCAAGTGTTTGCTTGCTCAAGCATTCCTGAGATTAGAGACTTTTAAAGAGATCTGGCTTGGTAGGTGGGACTGGGACTGTCGTGGGAGAAGACCTTCTCTTCTTGATTGGTCAGTTGATCNGTAAGCATTACCTGAGAAGCAATGGAAACTATAACATCTATATGAAATCTCNTTGAGATCATAAGGATTCTAAGTGATGAGACTCTTTGAATCCACATTTAGTTTTCTGTCTACAGGACTCTGTGTNCCCTCCCTAAGCATGTGTGGATTGCCTGGTGGTAGGGAGGGAGCTCCTATGCTACGTGCAATAAGTTCTGTGTAGGTACAAAACGAACAGGGCTTCATCGCTAACCAAGTGTGTCGCCTGTGGGATGGACCTAACGGTCTCTGGATTTCAGCTTTCTTATCTGTAGAGTAAGAACAGCGGTTAAGGGCTGGTGAGATGGCTCAGTGGGTAAGAGCACCTGACTGCTCTTCCAAAGGTCCGGGGTTCAAATCCCAGCAACCACATGGTGGCTCANAACCATCCNTAANAAGATCTGACTCCCTCTTNTGGAGTGTCTGAAGACAGCTACAGTGTACTTACATATAATAAATAAATAAATAAATCTTTAAAAAAAAAAAAAAAGAACAGCGGTTAACTTAAAATATCATGAAGACTCAGTAAGTGAGTCACAGATCACTTGAACACAGAGTGGCACACTGAGAAAATTCAAGGGATGCTTGCGATGGCAGTTCTCACAGGGCAGACAGACTTACCACAGAAACGCATGTACATGAAGAAGGTAAGATAAAACAATAACAAAATGTAACCCAAAACCTACCACCCAGTGGTATAGCTTGGAACCACTAAGAAGCAGTGAACTAAACAGGCTTTCAGGAAAGCTGAAGGAGGTTCATTGGCTCAGGTTGAAATGCACCCTACGGGAACAGCATAATCTGATTCTAGTTACTGCTGTTCATAAAGACAATGGTAATTGAGGATATAGAGGGATGGGGGTGGTGTAATGAGTAAACTGACATTGTGGACTAGGGGCATCATTCAACAAGGAAACATACCCACCCATGTTTATGAAAGCATCCATCATTTTCAGTAGACAAAACCACCCTGAGTCTGGGAGCTATTGGTAGACAAGATCAGGCCCCCTCTAAGGCTGAAGTCTATAAAAATGTCTTTCCTATTTAGAGAGTGTGTCTTGTAAATATCACCCTATCGCTGCTCTATTGGCTCCTCAGCCCTCACAGTCTGGAATGACCTCTGGGTCCTAGAGTGGTTTCAGTACCCAGTGCTTTGTTAAGGACTCAGTTTTGCAGACTCAAGCCAGCAGGCATGACTAGGTTGGACAAAAACAGCCAGCATGAGCCCTTCTCCTTCTCTCTCAGGGAGTAAGGAAAACGCACCTGTGAAAGATGTTGGGTGATTCAGTCCAGAGCTGTACTGAGTACACCAAGATGTTGGCTAATCCCACTGCCAGAATTTCCAGGCTCTTGAACCTACCAGGCAGAATATTCTAGCTAAATAGATAACTGAACTCAGATATGGGTAAGTAACAAACAGACCATGGTTATCAAAGGAGAATAAGAGAAGCCTTTGGGGGGGGAGCAGGGGCTGGAAAGATGGCTCAGCATTTAAGAGTTCCAGGGGATGTGGGTTCAGGTCTGAGAACCCATTTCAGACAGATCACAACCACCTGTAACTCTAGATTCAGGGGATCCAATGCCCTTGCTGACATCCATGTACAACAAT
>NC_034597.1:43242767-43246102 GCF_900095145.1 Mus pahari
GTGCTTGCTGTTTGTTTGTTTGTTTTTGTTTGTTTGTGTTTTTCAAGACAGGGTTTCTCTATGCAGCCCTGGCTGTCCTGGAACTTTCTCTGTAGACCAGGCTGGCCTTGAACTCAGAGATCTGCCTGCCTCTGCCTCTNGAGTCCTGGGANTAAAGGCCTGTGCCACCACCACCTAGTGCTAACATTTTTTATTTTGAACAGTACTTTGTCNNATATTAATAGTCACAATAGGTTTAGNTTTGGTTAGTGTTAATGCTCCATGACTTTTAAAATCTACTTACTATTGGACTGTTTCATATTTATAATGAAATTGTATTACTGGTGGAAAGTAAACCACTGNCTCTTCTGGCAATGAGATATTCTAAAAGTATCCTAAAAGACTGAAACTTTTGCTGGACCTCACAGCCAGCTTGAAGTCACTTGAGATGTCTACCCTACTGAGTGCTTGAACTGTCTAATCTGACTCTAAGAGAACCATGTAATGATCAACCCTACTTGCCTTGGCTTTCCTGCGTGGTCTCTACAGCTGATGCATAGCTGCAATTGTAAGTGATGTTCTTGCCCGTGCCCTGACCCATAACAGCGCATGTGCATCATTTGCTGAAAGCAGCCATTTATGGATAGTGGTTGATAAACAGTGATCTTTGTTATCTGGTCAAGTGGAATCTATTGGAGTCAGTGACTTAATCCCTCGTCAAACTCTGTTAAGGATTTCTGTAAGGATTTCCTTCCCCATGTGGTGCTTTTTGTGCTGTTCAATACATGCAGATCAAAGCCTTTTGTGAGGAACAGGCAGTCACACCACTCACAGACAGACACGTAGACACACACAGCTCACACCACTCAGCTCATACCAGACACAGATTATATGTGTCTGTACACACACAATCACACAGACACAGACACAAAGTCATGCAACAGACAGACAGGACATAAGACATGAGAAGCATGAAGTGCAGAATTTAAATCTAGGCTCACTCTCCATTAAACTACTCCAAGCAGAAGTGCTTTTTTTTTTTTTCTTTCCTTAATGTGACACTGGTGCATTATCAGTGACTCAGAGTCAACTCAGAGTGACTCAACTAGTGCAAACAATTCCCACAGGACCTTTTTATGTGTGTGGGTGTTTTATCTGCATGTATGTCTGTGCACAACATGTGTGCCTGGTGCCTGAGGAGTCCAGAAGAGGAAGCTGGGTGCTGGGAACTGAACTGGGGTCTTCTGGGAGAGTTACTAGTGCTCTTAACTACTGGGCTATGCCTACACACACACACATACACACACACACACAGCCCATACAACCAGTTCCTACTTGACATACTTGGATTTGAGTTTGTGATCATGCTGTGTTTCCTGTTTAACCTCCTCCTCCTCCTGCTCCTCCTCCTCCTCTTCCTCTTCCTCCTCCTCCTCCTTTGTCTCCTCCTTCTTTTCTTCTTTGTCTCCCTGTTCTTGTTCTTCTTTTCTTCTTGTTCTTCCTCTTTCTCTCCCTCTTCCTCTTGTTCTTCTTGTTCTTCTTGTTCTTGTTCTTCTTGTTCTTGTTCTTCTTGTTCTCCTCTTCCTCCTCCTCCTCCTCCTCCTCCTCTTCTTCCTCTTCCTCCTCCTCCTCCTCTTCTTCTCCTTCTCCTTCTTCTTCTTTTGGATTATTGCTTCTTGTTAAATTTTATATTCTCTTCTGGCTTTGTGTCTGTAGCCTTGTGTCTTTTGTTACTTTATTTGAAGTTCATAGTGTGCATCTGTACCATCCCAGTCCAACCTCATTGACACACCCTCCATATAACTTGGGTTCTCCAGCAGTGGGCTTTTGCCTCTCTGCTTCCAGTCTACATTGTTGTTACACATATATTTTTCCCTGTACCCTAAATCCCACAATACACTGTTATTATTTCTAAACTACAATTTAAAATCAATTTGGTTTAAAGAGATTTTAAAATCTAGGAAGATAACCTTTTTTCTGTTTTGTTTTGTTTTGTTTTGTTTTTGCTTTTGTTTTTTTCGAGACAGGGTTTCTCTGTGTAGCCCTGGCTGTCCTGGAGCTCACTTTGTAGACCAGGCTGGCATCGAACTCAGAAATCTTCCTGCCTCTGCCTCCCAAGTGCTGGGATTAAAGGCGTGTGCCAGCACACCTGGCGAAAGATAACCTTTTACAATGACCCAGACTGCTAACATTTCAGTATTTTTAATTCCTTCAATGTTTTCATTTCCTCTCTGAATGACTTCTTTAACATTTGTTATAGGGGCAATCTACTAGTGGCAAATTATCTCCATACTGAATGTCAGAAAACATCATGTTATATTTCTGAAAGGTGTTATCAGGTTACCTTTAGAATTTGGGGGCAGCTTTTCCCCCTCGGGGTGTGGATCCATTGTCTTCTTGCTGGCTCTGCTCCCAGAGAGAAGTCGGCTATTGTCTTTATCTCTCCGTTATGTAACAAGCTACTTTCTCTGGCTGCTTTGCAGCGGCTTGTTTTGAACAGTTTGATATGACCTGTGTGGATCTCTTCAGGTTTCTTGCACTTGGGGTTTGTTATACTTATTAAATTGGTGGGTGTATTACGTTAATATGTTTTGAAATGCTGAAGTTACATCTCATTTAAACACATTTTCATGCTTCTCTCTGTCTTAGGAGTCACAGTTATCTGTACATTGAGCTGTCTGAACTCCAAAGAGAATAATGTTCCATTTAATAAGTTATTTCTCCGCCAATGAAATGAGCCAATTCAAGTATGCCTATGCAAGTTTATTGGGAAACTGAGCTTGGCCAGGTGAATTCACTGGCCCCAAGGAAGGACAGGGAAGTCACCCTGGAGAGAGAGAGACAGAGGAGAGGGAGAAGAGAAAGAGAGAAAATACGTCCAGAGAAAGAAGGAAAAAGGGGGCAGAGAAACCAAAAATGTCTGGATTGTATAGTAAGGACCTCTGGGGAAAGGCAGCTCAGCCCTTGGGTAGGAAAGTTCAGGGTTGGGGTCAGGGTGTGCCAGGTAGGGACTGAGGGATGCTGGGAGAGCCTGGAGGCCAGCGCAGCTTCAGTAAGTAAAGTACCTCAGGCCCTGTCCCAGGCTGAAACCCAACACCATCATCTACTTGTTTAGATCTTTGGGGGTTTCTCTGCAGGTACATTTTTATTGCTACGCTTCCAAGTGCACTAACCTTTTTCTTTTGCAGTATCTAGTCTGCTACTGTTTAATGGATATTTTCATTTGGACCTGTCATTTTCATATCTAGATTTTGATTGCATCTTCCTTTGGTTTCCATTTCTTTGCTCAGTTTTTTGTTTTGTTTTGTTGTTTGTTTTTCAAGACAGGGTTTCTCTGTGTAGCCCTGGCTGTCCTG
>NC_034597.1:43246637-43253129 GCF_900095145.1 Mus pahari
GGCAGGCGGATTTCTGAGTTTGAGGCCAGCCTGGTCTACAAAGTGAGTTCCAGGACAGCCAGGGCTACACAGAGAAACCCTGTCTCGAAAAACCGAAAAAAAAAGGGGGGGGTAAAGAAAAAAGAAGGGAGGAGAAAGAGAGAAAGAGAAAGGGAGGGGAGGGAGGGAGGGAGGGAAAAAGGGAGGGAAGGAAGGAAGGAGGGAGGGAGGGAGGGAGGGAGGCAGAGGGAGAGAGAGATCAAAGGATCCGAACAGTCCCTTTTATAGCAAGCCATACCTACTTAGCTGTTGCCAGGTAACCGTTTGGCAGAGCCTAGAAGGAATTCCAACAATGAGTCTTGTATCTCCTTGAGTCTTTCACAGTTTCTTAGGCAATGCAATCCTCAAGCCAGGGGTGAGTATTCGCCATCACTGAAGACCATTTCCCGACCCCTTTGCCCACTGCCTTCTGACTGAGTTTTCCCGGTCACAGCTGCAGCAGTTACAACGCCACAGCACTACTCTTATGTTCCCGTGTGCAGTGGACATTCCTTCTTCTGGGTTTTGTCTGTCTGGTTTCTGTTTGTTTTACAGTAACAAAAGCCATATGCACGACTAAAGTCACGGGACTCACAGAATGCACAGAAAGCCTGCTCCCTGTTCTTTAGATCCGTCTCAGAAGTCCCACTGTGCACCAGGAGGGGGAGCCCACTCTCAGGGTCGAGCCATCCTCCGTGTGTCTGCTCCGTTCACATGCTATTGTAGAGGCTGCTCGCATCACACTTCAGGGTTCCACCATGTGTGTTGGAGGGGTGGGGTGAGAGAGCTGGGGGTGGGGATCTAGGGGGTAGAAGGTAGATCTATAAGAGCTTCAGGGCGCTTCCTGAGCCCTGAAAACAGCCAGGGAAAAGAAAAAGAGCAGCATTTTAGGTAATTAGCAAATTAAAGTCTTAAGTCTACCCCAAACAACTCATCAACTGAAACAGCAGGTTGGGAAATGTTTGTTGAGCCATGCATGTTTTTGTCAACAGTGCACACATGACGCTTTAAAGGTTTTACATATGTGTATATGTTTATATACGCATATATAAAACAGACTCGGGCAAACCATCCCAAATATTTCCCCCAAATGACTGAGGTTGCCAGAAAAGAAATAAAAAATAAAGCAAAGAGGCACAAATCAATGGTCATCTCAGAATTCTTAGAATGGGAAGCAGCCTATCTGCCTTAAACTGTGGCAGAGAAACAGCCAGGGACTGCCCAGACTCCACCAAGGGCTGGTTTCCCTGTAGGCAGGAACTGATTGTCAACCAAGGAAAAAGTGGAAGTGTGTGTCCTAGGGTTTCTTACCAAAGCAGCTGCTCCACAGTCACCATAGCAACACAACTTGGCAACATGGGTGGATGATAGTGTGTGTGTTTGAAAACACACATCCTGGCAGAACATACTGAATGAAAATTAGAAATTCATGAGGCGACAGGCCACTTCTCCGGAAGAGGACTGTCCCACACACCAAGAATGCATAATCTGGTCTGTCCTTGTGACAATAGCTGTGTCAGCGTAGCATGCACATAAGGCTCAGATCTGAGAAAACCAAATAGCATGTTCGTGACCCGACCACAACATGCAATTATTGACAACTTTTAGGTAAAATCTTCAGGACATTCCAGGAAAAGATTTTATAGCACAAAATGGTTCTACGTCACACCAAAATTTTTGGCCTTTTGACTGGACCATAAAACAACATTGGTTGAAACCTGAAAACTGAGATTAAGTACAGATTATGGGGAGTAGCCAAACTGTAACTGCTGCAGTTTCCGTCAAAGTCACCTTATCAGAATTTCTTGAGACCCAAGGTGAGGTGGCGTGTTCCAGGACAGCCCATGGGTGTTCTCCATCAGGGAGATGCCCAAGCTCTGCCTGCCCTCCAGCTCAGGCTTCAGAGGAGGATCCGTGTTCTCTTGTTTTGTCTTCCAGCTCAGTGAATGGTGGAGGTTGTCCTGAAAGAGGTGGCAGGTGTTGAAAAGAGTCAAAATCCTGTGTGGTAGGCCAGCAAATAGTTCATCGAGAAGAGCCCTTGCTGCCATGCCTGCAGGCCTGAGGCAGCGTGGGGCAGTCCCTGGGGCTCCAAACTGTGGAAGGAGACAACTGACTCTCACGTGTTGTCCTTGAACCTTATGTATGTACTGACCCACACAGCACACTGAATAAATACATGAGAAACAACAACAACAAAATACTTTAAACACTGAAGCTATTGAGACCCAACAGTTACCATGGTAATGGAGATGAAGTTGAATGGATATCCATCAGAATCTAGGTGCCTGTGAAAGGAACATTCCTCATCTATTTCCCCAGAGGGGCTCAGGATTCAGGTCCCTGCCTCAGCTGAGCAGTTTGCATAATGACCTTGGGCACCCTAAGCTGCCTGCCAGGGCTTGGGGAGGGATCTACCCAGTGGCATTCCTTGGGCTGGAGGAGGCACTGGAGAGTAAACAGTGTTCTGTGGGAATAGGGGTCACACTGCAAGATAACACAGAAAGTCTGTCACAGGCAGGCTACAGATCCTAGGTGGGCAAGTCTTCTCTTCAATTGCTCCATCTTCAATTAGGTACATTCTCGAAATTTCTTTAAAAAAAAAAAAAGATTTATTATATATGTGAGTACACAGTTGCTGTCTTCAGACACACCAGAAGAGGGCGTCGGGTCCCATTAAAGATGGTTATGAGCCACCACATGGTTGCTAGGAATTGAACTCAGGACCTCTGGAAGAGCAGTCAGTGCTCTTAACTGCTGAGCCATCTCACCAGCCCTTGAGATTTCTTGCTGTAAGAGTTCTAATACCTTTTGGATTTGACATAATTGGAGTCATCACATTAGGATTTTTTATTTCACAGAAGTCATGTGATGTCATCGGTGTTACTTCTAGAGGCAAATTCAACAGTGACGGTCCTCTCAGTTCTCATTCCCACGCTGTATCCCACGCTGTGCGCATTCAGTCCATTCCGTTTATATCAAATACTCTGTGATTTATCCTATAGAAGTCCTATTAGGTACATTTGCTTCTGTCCACAGTGGCTGGCCCCTTACCGTTGCCTGAGACCTTACCGTTGCCCGCAGAGGCTGAAAGTTCCTTCCGAGACCTTCCCTCGGGCAAACCCAGGAGTCTTGGCTTTGATGCAGAAAAGAATGTTACAAGGTAGAATGGATTAGAAGAAGTTAATATCAAGCAGCTTTATAGAGATTAGCAGTTTTATAGAGATTTTAAGCACAGGGTTTAGAAAGAGAGGCACTCAGGGAGAATGTAAGAGACAGCCCCTCCCCCCCCCCCCCCGAGTGTGCGTGTGGCTTTCTCAAAGAAGAGGCGCTCTTTGTTTTCTTTTTACATATGTAGGATTTGGATGGCTTGGTTTTGTTGCTCTCCCTTTCTTTTCTTTCCTTCCTTCCTTCCTTCCTTCCTTCCTTCTTTTTCCTCTCTCTCTCTTTCTTTCTTTTTCTTTCTTTCTCTCTCTCTCTCTCTCTCTCTCTCTCTCTCTCTCTCTCTCTCTCTCTCTTTCTCTCTTTCTTTCAGACAAGGTCTTGCTACCTAACCCCTGACGTCTGACAACTCATCATATAAACTGGGCTATAGCTTTGACTTCACAGACATACGTCTGCCTCCTGAGCTGCAATTACAGAGCCACCACACTAGGTCATTTCAGTATATTCCTAAACTGGTATGCTTTTAAATTTTTTTTTAACTTATTCTTCTCTTATATATGACATGTTGGCCACCATTTCTCTTCTCCCCCCTCTCTCCCCCAGATCCACTCCTCCTCGTTTCCCTTCAGAAAAAGGTGTGCTTGCCAGGGATACCAACCCAATACGGCTTTATCAAGTTGCAAAAAGACCGGGTATCTTCCCTCATATGAAGGCTGGATGAGGCAACCAATAGGAGGAAAGGGGTCCGAAAAGCAGGCAAAAGAATGGAAAACAACCCCTTCTCTCACTGCTAGGGGTATCTGGTTTTTGTTTTGTTTTGTTTTGTTTGTTTGTTTGTTTTAAAGATTTATTTATTTATTATATGTAAGTACACTGTAGCTGTCTTCAGACACTCCAGAAGAGGGTGCCAGATCTCGTTATGGATGGTTATGAGCCACCATGTGGTTGCTGGGATTTGAACTCAGGACCTTTGAAAGAGCAGACGGGTGCTCTTACCTGCTGAGCCATCTCACCAGCCCGGTATCTGGTTTTATGTTGAGGTCTTTGATCCAGTTGGAATTGAACTTTGTGCTGGATGATAAGTATTGATCTATTTGCAATCTTCTACATGGAGACATCCAATTTGACCAGCACCACTTGTTGAAGATGCTGTCTTGTTTCCGAGCATGTGTTTCTGGCTTCTTCATCAAAAATTAGGTGTCCATATGTGTGTGGACTTATATCTCTGTTTTCAGTTCCATTCCACTGATCAACCTGACATTTTTATGCAAATATCATGTGGGTTTTATAACTATTACTCTGGAGTACAGCTTGAGCTCGGGGATGGTGATAGCTCTGGCAAGTTCTCTTATTGTTCAGGATTGTTTTAGCTCTCCTGGGCTTCTCAGTTTTCCATATGAAGCTGAGAATTGTCCTTTCAAGGTCTGTGAAGAACTGTGCTAGAATTTTTACGGGGAATGCATTGAATCTGTAGATTGTTTTTGGTAAGATGGCCATCTTTACTGTGTTAATCCTACTGATCCCTGAGCATGGGAGATCTTTCCATGGTGAGGGGCAGAGCCTGCTCTCCTGAGAGTGTAATCTAGGAGAGCTGGCACTGCCCTTCATCAGCCCTGTGGTGATGTGGACAAGAGGGAGATACTACACCACACTCCTAGCTGACCCTACCCCTCAAAGGTTATAGCACTCGGGAGAGTGCCCCCCTCCCATACCTGCACCCATACTGAACCTGGGCACCAATGTAGAGCTAGCCCTGGTGGAGTGGTCGTGAGTGAGTCAGCCCTGAGTTCAATACTCAGCAACCACATGGAGGCTCACAACCATCTGTAATGGGATCTGATGCCCTCTTCTGGTTTGTCTGAAGACAGCTAAGTATACTCATATACATAAAATAAATAAATATTTTTAATTAGATATTTACTTTACTTACATTTCAAATGTTGTCCCCTTTCCTGGTTTCCCCTCTGAAAACCCCCTAACCCCACCCCCCTTCCCCTGCTCACCAACCCGCCCACACCTGCTTCCTGGCCCTGGCATTCCCCTACACTGGGGCATATATAGAGCCTTCACAGGACCAAGGGCCTCTACTCCCATTGATGTCCGACAAGGCCATCCTCTGCTACATATGTAGCTGGAGCCATGAGTCCCACCATGTGTACTCTTTGGTTGGTGATTTAGTCCCTGGGAGCTCTGGGGGTAACTGGTTAGTTCACATTGTTGTTATAAATAAATCTTAAAAAACAAAAAACAAAACCCCCATGACTTCGGCAGTGGTGGTTGAAACTTCTGAAGTCTGGCCCTGGGCAGTTTATTTCAGGCATGTTTAGGCACTGTACAACTTTGCGGGAAAGTTTCCCAGTGACAGGTCACAATAAAGCTTAAGGCATGACTACATCAAAACTCTTTTGCAAAGTACATGTGACCTCTTCCATAAGAATGGGTTCTATAGCCAGGCGGTGGTGGCGCAGGCCTTTAATCCTAGCACTTGGGAGGCAGAGGCAGGCAGATTTCTGAGTTCGAGACCAGCCTGGTCTACAGAGTGAGTTCCAGGACAGCCAGAGCTACACAGACAAACCCTGTCTAGAAAACAAACAAACAAACAAACAAAACAAACAAACAAAGAATGGGTTCTATTAACTGAGAAACAATACTCAAAGCAAAGGTGGGGGAGGGAGAGTCTGAAAGAAACACAGTGGTCTGAGTGAGTCGGGTGTCGGGCGGCCTGGCCCTACACAGCCAGATCACCAGGCTCTCGCTGCAGAAGCAGGTCTGCATCCCTTCAGCTACAGAGACAGCCCTGTGTGTTGAGCATCCCTGGTTTCCGTATGTGCATGAGGACCTCGTGCCCTCTGTAAGGATGCAGAGATCCCACAGGGACTTGTGTGCTGACGGTGGATGGGCTCATTTTATCATGCAGCTGAGCCTACCACTAGCAAAAAATAGCCACGTTGCCTTGCTGCCCTCTTGGCTAATGACCTTATCAAGATGGAAACAGCCATATGAATTGGCCACCGCTGGTTAGTGACGTCATCAAACTGGCAACAACCACGTGACTTGACCTCTATCTTGCTTGGTTGGTGACATCAGAATGATAACAACAGTGTGCATTTATTGGCATCTTGGTAATTGCAATCACGCTGCCTTATTCAAAATGGCAACACTTACAGAACTTAACAGTACCACGGAGCCTTCTGCCCGACCCTAACAGTTTTCTGCACTACAAGCATTTGATCGCATGTCTTGAAAGGAAAATTATATAGATTCAAAGTTTGGAAATGTAAAATTAAAAGAGTAAGTTTCAAAAATTCAAAG
>NC_034597.1:43253659-43255322 GCF_900095145.1 Mus pahari
GGTGTCGACTTCTCTGTCTCCTGCATGAGATACAAGTCCACCCAGAGCTCTGCCATTAAAGTACCTCATGTGCTTACATCAAGACGGCTTCTCTGTCGTGTTTCTGCAGAACACCCCAAATCCTGTGACCTGAGGACCTGAGGGAGTTCCTCACAAGGGGGTCCTACAGTTTCAAACTTCTTCCCAATTTTTTTTTCCTTTTTGATTTTTCACTTTCCTGAATGCCTCATGGTGTTGTGGATAGCCATGGGGCTAATTATTTTGATGTTAATTCTGTTCTCCAGGGAGTGACCAGAACGAGGAATGAGTCAGCACTCAGGTGATTTCCTGTAAACCTGCTTCCCACCTTAATTTACAAAATAAAGGAGAGCTGATGATTGAGCAGATAAAAGGGAAGGTGGAGTGGAAGTGGGGGAGAGGAAGGAGAAAATGAAAGAGGGAGAGGATGCAGAGGAGGAGGAAGAAGAAGAAAAGCAGAGCAGAAGCACATGGCCTGGAGAAACCGCAAGTTCTAAGGGGTCTCATAAGCTGTGGAAGATGGTAGTGTAGTGGTAGATCTGCCCAATCTAGGTGCACAGCATGTAGTCATGTTAACTGTGTGTGTTTTCATTGCCAGGGCATATTTGGGAAGAGATTTACGGCAACATAATGGGATCATGGAAATGGGAGAGCCAGAGTGTTATGAACTATAACGTGGTGAAGGCCCATGCCAAGGTGTGCCACTGAGTCGGCAGGTGCTCCTCCTATACACAGGTCACCCCTGGCATGCCTGCATTCAGCGTCAGGTGATGATGCAAACCATTGCTAGGGTCCTTCAAGAGCAGAGTGGAGTTACCTGTAAGCTAACAGGGTGTTGTAGAAATAATATGCCTTCCTAGTGAGAAATCACTCTGCACCCCTGCTACCTTGTCCTCCAAAGTCAGCCAGGTCCCAGAGGACTGTGGGGAATCTCTCAAATGTCCTGGAAGGGTGGGAAGTCACTTGTTTTCTTATTCTTAGAAGTCAAGCAAGGCCACAGTCAAGCAAGGTTTTGTCCTCCACATAGATGGAACAGCTAGTGAAAGAAAGCCGAGCGGAGCAGGGAGATGCTGGCACATGCCTTTGATCCCAGCACTCAGAAGGCAGAGTCGGACGGATTCTGTGTGTTCGAGGTGTAAGACTCCGGGGAGCCTTAGCTTACTGGAAACCCACTGAGTGAACCACCTGGAACTGGAATCGATGCAAGAACCAAGAGGAATTTATTGTTCCAGAGCACTGTAGGTCATCCCAGACCAGAGGAAGAGGCAGCTACTCCCGTCAGCCCGTTCAGCGAGTTTTTATATGGTTTCCAGCAACTAGTCACAATATAATTGGCAGAACAGTGCACCCTTTAAACTGATTGGTCTTTAGGGAATGAGGTAGTAGGGGCGTGCTCAGCCTCTCCCTTCTGGCCTACGTGCTCTCTGACCTCTCTCTCTCTCTCTCTCTCTCTCTCTCTCTCTCTCTCTCTCTCTCTCTTTCTCTTTCCGAGACAGGGTTTCTCTGTGTAGCCTTGGCTGTCCTGGAACTCACTTTGTAGACCAGGCTGGCCTCGAACTCAGAAATCCGCCTGCCCCCCCCCTTTTTTTTCCGAGACAGGGTTTTTTTGTTTAGCCCTGGCTGTCCTGGAACTCACTCTGTAAAC
>NC_034597.1:43255368-43257989 GCF_900095145.1 Mus pahari
TCTGCCTCCTGAGTGCTGGGATTAAAGGCGTGCGCCACCACGCCCGGCCTATCTATCTCTTTTTGCGGGAGTGGGGGGATCCCATGGAATTTTCTCACAGCTGAGCTGACCCTTCAGAGACCAGCCTGGTCCATAGGACAGCCAGGACTGTTACACAGAGAAACCCTATCTCAAAACAAACAAACAAACAAAAACAAAAACAAGAAAAAAAAAAAAAGAAAGAAAAAGAAAGCTAAAGGAACCAAGGTTACCCTCAAGCCCAAGTGAACCCCAATGACCAGACCCACAGCTGGCCGGAATAATACAAAGTGTGTGTGTGTGTGTGTGTGTGTGTGTGTGTGTGTGTGTGTGTGTGTGTATAGATAGGTAGGTAGATCAATCGATCGATCAAGATGGATATGTATGTTGGCTGCCTGCGTGGTGATGGCTGTTACTAGTTGTCAGCTTGACTATAATTGGAATTAACTAAAACCACAGAATGGGAAACATCTGTACATCTCTGATCAATTTGTTTTTATTTTATTTTATTGCTTAATTTGAAGTTGGAAGGATACACTTTAGTCTGGTACCTTGAGACAACCCTTTAACCCAGATATTTTTTTTTTTAATCCCCCTTCCCCCCAGACAGGGTTTTGCTGTGTAACCTAACCCTAAACCTAAACCTAAGCCTAACCCTAAGCCCAACCCTAACCCCCATGTGCCACCACAGCCTGGCTTAATCCAGACCTACTGAAAGCAGCTGAGACATCCAGCCTTGTGGACTGAACAAGTACTGAAAAAGTGTAACAAAAACAAAAACACTAGGCCTTTAGGCCCCGGCTTGAGAATGTGACCTTTGTGATTCAATGCTCCAAGGCATGCTAATCATAAAACAGATAGCGACACTCCTCCACCCACCTGCTTCCTGGGTTCGCGGAGTGTTTGTTCAAAAAAGTCACCCTGACCATTCCTGGAACCCACTATGCAAATGTGCTATTGTTAGAGGCTCATAAAAACTGTCTTGAAAAATAACCACACAATTACCAGGTATTTTTCCTTGTGACTTTCCACCTTCTCATGACTCTTAACTGGTATATTTGGTATTTTCCAATAACACCCTCCCCACCCCCTTGAGTTGTGTTTTTTTCCTTTAAATATCCCCTTCCCCAGCTACTCAGGGTTCTCTAGAGTAAAAGAAGTTATAGAATGTGGTCCAGCTAATCCAGTAATGGTTGTCTATGAATGGAAGATCCAAGAATCCAGTACTGAAAAACCCACAAAGTGAGGACTCCCCCACGTTCTGACTCAGGAGAGGCGACACCCAAATCACTCACAAGAAACGGCCTTGATGCAAACCGCAAGAGGACTTTTTATTCCAGGCGCGCTCTGGGACCCACAGTCATACACCACACAGGGGGATAGATAGATAGATAGATAGATAGATAGATAGATAGATAGATAGATAGATAGATAGAAATGCTGTTCATATTTAAGACTTCAGACCTTGGCTCTCCTATAGCCAAGAGAGTTGGGCCCACTACTGTTGCAACCCAGAAATTAAAGAATGGCTAAGTTTCTCTCCTCTCCCTACCTATAAGTCATTTGAAAGAGATCCCACGGGCTGGTGAGATGGCTCAGTGGGTAAGAGCACCCGACTGCTCTTCCAAAGGTGCAGAGTTCAAATCCCAGCAACCACATGGTGGCTCAAACCATCCTTAACGAGATCTGACTCCCTCTTCTGGTGTCTGAAGACAGCTACAGTGTACTTACATATAATAAATAAATAAAATCTTTAAAAAAAGACATATTTAAAAAAAAAAGAAAGAAAGAAAGAGATCCCACACTGATTCTAACATTTCCAACATCTATTAAAGGGCATGAAAGCAAATCCTTAGTCATCACTAGCCTTAAGGGACCAGGCTTAGACACCAAAGGGGCGGGGATAAGTAGAAGCCAATAGATGGATTCTCTCGGGAGACCTTGGAGAGATTCTGGTGGACTTTGATTTGGACATTTGAAAATCTTCTCTGTAGAGCCAGGAGTAGTGGCGCACATACATCGTAATCCCCAGCCCCAGGGAGGCAGCGGCAGGTAGATCTCTGAGTTCCAGGCTAGGTCTATAGAGTAAGTTCCAGGACAGCCAGGGCTACACAGGAAAAAAAACTGTATCAGAAAACAACAACAACAACAAAACTCTATTCTATCTTCTTGTTTCCTGTATACACTACCACACCCATTCCCTACTTGGATTTTAAGTTGTCTCCTTTAGCCAGGCACATGACATGCCTGAAATCTTAATACTTGAAGGGCTATTGCAGGAGGATGGGAGTTTAAGGCCTGGCCTACTCTGTATGTTCCAGGTTAAGCTAAGATACAGCGTGATAGCCTATCTCAAATAAATACATAAAATAAATACATAAAATTAAGTTTTGGAGATAGCAAGATGTTGCAGTGTATAAATGCACTTGCCATGCAAGCCTGGTGACTCGAGTTTGAACCCTAGAACACACATCGAAGTAGAAAGAGAGAACAAATGCAATAAGCCTGCCCTCTGACCTCCCTACACATGCAATGACATTCGTGAGTTCTCTCTCTCTCTCTCTCTCTCTCTCTCTCTCTCTCTCTCTCTCCCTCTCTCTCTC
>NC_034597.1:43258390-43267670 GCF_900095145.1 Mus pahari
ACACACACACACACACACCAAAACAGCAATAGCTATAGACATAGGCTATCAGACAAACAAAATGATTCATGAACAATCGCATCCACTCAATAGTTACTGATTAGCCATTCTCTACTGGTGAAATGAGCAAATTCAAACCAGATTAAACGATATAAACGAAGGTTTACTGGGAAGCAGCTCTAGGGCAGACACACTGGCCCCAAGGAAGGACAAGGACGTCACCATGGGGAGAGACAGAGTGGAGGGGAAAGAGAAAGAGAAGGAGAATGTGTACACACAGGGAAGAGAAAATACAGGGTGGAGGGGGAGAGGGAAGAGGCCAAAATATCTGGATTATACAGGAAAGAACTTCTGGGGGAGAGGAAGCCCAGCCCCTGGGCTGCAAAGTTCAGGGTAGAGAGTGGGGTGTCCCAGGTAGGGACTGAGGGATGTTGGGAGAACCTGGAGGCCAGATGCAATTGGGTAGATTAAATATGCATCTAAGCTGTTTATCCCAGGTCTGAATCCCAACATTCCAGCCTTTTGCTGGTAATAAACTAATAGGGGTGATATAATCGGCTATGACTACTTCCTGCTGATATTTGGGCACTGTTATGGCAAAAAGATGGAATGCTGGCCAAGTCTGGGAAGAGCCGGCTGTTTCACTTGCTGTCCAGGTTGTAGGACCATCTGGGGTTAGTGGCATGGAGGTTCATTTAAAGCACCTGTGGGTAGCCAGTTAGGAACTGTCCTGGAGACAGGTTCTAGGAAACACCTGGACTCGGCAGGATGCTGTAACAGATATATTAGGGGCAGAAAATAAAGTTAAAAGTTTAAGGAGAAAAAAGTTTTTTCTTTTTGTGTGTGTGTGTGGGGGGGGAGGTTTCAAGACAGGGTTTCTCCGGGCTGGTGAGATGGCTGGTGGATGAACTTTGAAGTCTCAATACAGCAGTAGCACAGTGGGGTGTGTGTGTGTGTGTGTGTGTGTGTGTGTGTGTGTGTGTGTGTGTGTGTGTGAAGCACTTTCCTTCCTCCCATGTCCCTTGACTCACTCTCCCATCACCATCCAAGGTTTTTCTCACATCCTCCAACCTTCATAACTTGCATTTACCAACCTCAAATCCCCTTCCCAGCCCTCACTTTCTTAGGAGCTTTCCTATCCTCAGACCTCACATAAAAATGAAACTTTACACCTTTCCCTGTCCAGTTATTCACCATGAGACCCAGGTGGTTGACACCGGAAGCAGTCACCTAAGGTGACCTCCTTTAGATAAAGAAAGGGTTAAACAGTTACTTCTTTCACTAGTATGTATAGTCCTCAAACCCTTCAGAGACCTGAGAAGGATAAATTGTAATCCAAATGGCCTATGTATCAATTGAAATGACAGTTACCAGGGGCTGGTGAGATGGCTCAGCGGGTAAGAGCACTGACTGCTCTTCTGAAGGTCCTGGAGTTCAAATCCCAGCAACCACATGGTGGCTCATAATCACCCGTAATGAGATCTGACACCCTCTTCTGGTGTGTCTGAAGACAGTTACAGTGTACTTACAATAATAAATAAATCTTTAAAAAAAAAAAAAAAAGAAAAGATAAGAAATGACAGTTACCATGAACAAACTAACAAGAAACAAAAAGAGCACATAATATATAATTACATTTGGTCAGAGAGCACACCGAGACTCCCCTCAGATATACAGGTAAGAGATGCTCTGCTCACTTCCCATGAGCCTCACAACCATGGTCTGTCTCATCTAGGGTCTTGGCGTCTTTGTGTCTGACATAACAGCGAGGAGTCATGACTGTCATTAATTACATCAAGTCTCGGAAGGAGCAGGATACACTTTTATTGTTTTCTTCTAGATCTGATCACGATTTTCTGAAACTTGGCCAGTTTTTTTCCTTTTTTTTTTTTTTAGTTTTTTTCGAGACAGGGTTTCTCTGTGTAGTCCTGGCTGTCCTGGAACTCACTCTGTAGACCAGGCTGGCCTCGAACTCAGAAATCCACCTGCCTCTGCCTCCCAAGTGCTGGGATTAAAGGCCTGCGCCACCACGCCCGGCTCCCAGTTTTTTTCCTTACATAGCCCAGCTCTGCCATGGAAAGGGGGACATACATGCTAGTAAAGCCCTGCCCTGTTAGGAACCTCTTTTGGGTTGTTGTTTTAAGACTTAGTCTCGGCTGGGCGGTGGTGGCGCAGGCCTTTAATACCAACACTTGGGAGGCAGAGGCAGGTGGATTTCTGAGTTTGAGGCCAGCCTGGTTTACAAAGTGAGTTCCAGGACAGCCAGGGCTACACAGAGAAACCCTGTCTCGGAAAAAAAACAAAAAAACAAAAAAACAAAAAAACAACTTAGTCTCATGTAGCCCAGGCTGGCTTTGAACTTGCAACCTAGTCAAACTGGCTTTGAAATTCTAATCTTCCTGCTTCCACCTCTTACATGCTGCTGACAGGCATTGTGAACACAGTATGCCGAAACATAGATAAACACATCTATCTATTCACAATATCAGAATTCATTACCTAACAGTAAGTTCACAAAGGAAAGTATTTCAAAGGCCCACCTACATCAGCAATCTGATTTCATTCTAATCTTAATTACTAGCATTAATCTCACATCACACAGCACACAGTGAATCTCTCTCTGCATACACCTGAGTTACAGAACCAATACAGGCTAGTAGGTGAGACCTGCACTCAAGAGCCTTCAGAACTGGGCTGATAGAAATGCACTAGCCTCCGCATCGATAAGATAACAAACCTCAGGAAAGAAGCTGCCATTCAGGCTGAGAGGCAAAGGCGCATGCGTGAGTCCCTCTGCAAGGTAAGAGGCTAGAACCGTTGGAGCAGAGGAGTGGGCTCAGGTCCAAACGGGAGAGCAGATGGGTGAACAGATGGCAGTCGAGTATGAGTATGCCAGGAGCTCTCTGTTGGTCCTTGACAAACACACTAGGTATCAAATAACAGCTCGGTATGGGATGTTGTCCTAGTGGTAGGTATCCATCACTTTCTGGGTCCAGGTGAGGGAATTATACCCTTTCTGTGATCTGGCATGTCCTTTCTAGGGCTAAGTTTTTCTGATATTTTATTTACATAAAATGTATGTAAATACATTTATATGTTTTTTTTTTTTCAAGACACGGTTTTTTTCTTTGTGTAACAGCCTTGGCTGCTGTACTTGTACTGGAACTCGCTCTGTAGACCAAGCTACCCTCGAACTCACAGAGATTCTCCTGCCTCTACCTCCAGAGGACTGGGATTAAAGGCATGTGCCACCTCGCCCAGTGTTATAATTTTTTCTTAAAGATTTATTTGCTTTAGTTAATGTGTATGAATGTTTTGCCTACTCTATCTACCATGTCCATGCCTGGTGCCCATGAAGGTCAGAAAAGAGTTGTGTCCCCTAGAATTGGAATTATAGATGGTTGTCAGGTGTCACCGAGGTGCTGGGAATCAAACTAGCGTCACAAAAAGTGTTTCTAACTACTGAACAGTATGTCCAGAACTCTATGATATGATTTTAATGTGTTCATGTGCCCAGTAGTCTCGATTCGCCCTACTAAATGTATAGGGTAGGATTCTTTCTGCTCCCAGGAAGAAGTCATTTGTCACTCTGTACTTGATGGGTAGTGTCAGGTAGACGGTGCTGTCCCCTTGCTCACCCGGGAGCAGAATCATCCTCCGTCCTCAGGATGGAGTCAAAGGCTGCTTGCAAGTGGAGTAACTTAGGGCGATGCCCAGCCTAACTGCTATGATAAGCGAGAGCCGTCGTGCCTGGCTTAGGAACCTCTTACTGGGGAAACCAGAGTGGCCAGTTCTAGCTTTGCCCCTCAGCGGACCACAGCAGATGGTAGAGCTAGCCTCTTGATAGGGTGATAGGGTTGAGAAGGGACGAATGATGTCACATGGGCGGTGGCCATGGGAGGTAAAAATACCATGGAAGCAGGAAGGGGGACAGGTGATCCCGAATGCTTACAACAATGGGTTGTGCAGAACATCTGTCCTCCAACACGGGTGATGATGAATGAAAACTCTTCAGCCTAAAGCAAGTTTTAAAACTCAAGCTTTTTTTGTTTTTTGTTTGTTTTTTCGAGACAGGGTTTCTCTGTGTAGCCCTGGCTGTCCTGAAACTCACTTTGTAGACCAGGCTGGCCTCGAACTCAGAAATCCACCTGCCTCTGCCTCCCAAGTGCTGGGATTAAAGGCATGCACCACCACCGCCCAGCCTTTCCTGACTCTTTTTTTTTTTTTTAAGATTTATTTATTTATTATATGTAAGTACACTGTAGCTATCTTCAGACACTCCAGAAGAGGGCATCAGATCTTGTTAAGGATGGGAGCCACCATGTGCTTGCTGGGATTTGAACTCTGCACCTTTGAAAGAGCAGTTGGGTGCTCTTACCCGCTGAGCCATCTCACCAGCCCCCCTTTCCTGACTCTTAAAAGCATATAGAGTAGCTGGGACTATAGGTCACTCAGCAGATGCCTGCCTAACATGCACAGAGCCCTGGGTTGGAACACCAACACTGAAAAAAGGTATATATGCGTAAGTTCAGATCAGCATAGGCTACATGTGTTCCTCTATCAGAAACGAGGGGCAATACAAGGAGACAGGAAGAAAAGAAGAAAAAAAAATAGATATAAATACTGAAAACTCTTACTTGTCGGTGGACTTAAATCCTGTCAGGCAGCATACTGCTTAAACTCCTTCATATGGCTCGCTAATTTCAACACCAGGATGTCAACATCCGGAATAATTTAGACCATGAAACAAGTCTTAAATATATAGAGGCAGCGGGGCTGGGGCAGTCCTGACCTTGCAGAAAAACACCCACACAGCAACTCACAAATTGTAACTCCAGTTTCAGGGGAATCCAATGCCTTCTGCTGGCCTCTGTGAGTTCCTACATGATATGGTACCAATAAACTCATGCAGGTAAGCACATACTCATAAATCATATATAATTCTTCTCAACAGGTTGCACCTTCTAATACACCATAGCAAAGATATCATCCATTTCAATAATAAATATTGCCGGGCAGTGGTGGCACACGCCTTTAATCCCAACACCTGGGAGGCAGAGGCAGGCAGATTTCTGAGTTCAAGGCCAGCCTGGTCTACAGAGTGAGTTCAAGGACAGCCAGGGCTACACAGAGAAAAAAAAGAAGAAGAAGAAAAGAAAAAAAATTAATCTAATGAAGCAGAGGCTCCTTTGGGTGTTTGTTTGATTTTGTGTTTATTTTTTTGCCCATGCTCTTCCTCTAATGAGGGAAAGACTGCACAACTATCTTAATATCTTGATACTTTCGGTAGGAACTGTAATTATATTAACAGTGTATGTTACAGATGCTACTTCGGCTGCACAGATCACTCCAAAGACATACGCTAACCCCCAAGGGTCTTTCCTGTGTCCGTGGTGCTGCGGTTGGCAATGTTTTACTCCATTCCCTTAGATCTTCTCTCCTTGCAGGTATTCTAACCACTGCCCGTTCCACATTCCCTTCATCAGCTTGAAGCAGTCAGAACAGTCTCCCGGGCTGGCGAGATGGCTCAGTGGGTAAGAGCACCCGACTGCTCTTCCGAAGGTCCTGAGTTCAAATCCCAGCAACCACATGGTGGCTCACAACCATCTGTAACAAGATCTGACGCCCTCTTCTGTAATGTCTGAAGACAGCTACAGAGTAATTACATATAATAAATAAATAAAGCTTTAAAAAAAAAAAAAAAGAACAGTCTCCCTTCCCCAAGCCCCTACTGTAATTACAGTGACATCTTCTGAGAGGGGGAGGGAGGGACTAGGAGGTAGACAGATTCTAGACAGAAGAAGATAGAAAAAGGGGCCATGGACAGTTAATAAAGGTGACTAACTTTTTTACCTCAGACAAAGGACTGAAAGGCTTTTTCTCCCACCAGCAAGGACCTGTCTGACTGACTGACCACGGATGACAAGGTGTGTTCTAGGTGTGTCCTAAACTTGTTTACTGGAAGCTGTGGATGTTCTTCCCTTTCTTTGTCCAAGTTTAGTAACGCAAATTTGGGGAGAGAGGCCTCTCCTGGACACCAGAAACATGCTCACTGGATGTTACGGACACATCAGCTTCCCTATTTTTGCCTAAGATAACCAACCCAAAGTTAGGGGAAAGGAACACATCCCAGGCCACCAAGATCACTTAGACCCCTCATCCTCCAGAGAAAAAACTGAGTTTGTTCCCTTTCTGCTCCTCAGATAGTCTGTGTGCTTGACTCTGTGTGTATGCACATCTGCATATGTCTACATGGCTGTTTGTCTTTGTGTGTGTGCACATGTGTTTTGCTGTTGCTGTGTTTGTGTGTGAATGTTTGTGAGCATTTGCCTGTGTATACAAGAAAGAGTGAGCTCAGGCACAGTATGCATGTGCCTTTCACTATTTTTTACTCTTCTCTCATATATTACATCCGACCAGAGTTTCTTTCCCCTTATATTTGTTATGCCCAAATTGTGAGGTCTTCACAGACCACCAGGAGTCACACGTATGCAAAAGCAAAGAGTCCTTATTCAAGCTCGAACTCAGACCCTCCAACCCCTCCAGCACAGTGGAATGTGTGGAAGGTACTGAGCTAGCACAAGCATTGATTATTTATCATGGTAGCAGGGTGAGGGACTGCTCAACTTGGCAATCACATAATTGGTTGACATTTGCTTGGTGCACTTCTACTGGCTAGTAATGATTTTAGCTTGGTGTGAACAATGGTTGCTAGCTTATGGTGTGAACAATGGTTTAGACATTAGGTACTTTCCCCTTAAGGACTGATTGGTGGTTGTTAGGAGTACAGTGGCTATTTGCCTAGAGGAATTGTGATTGTTACCAGGGTGACATGGCTCCCGGAACAAACTGGGGTTTTACTACTAGCTGAGTCCATTCAGAGGGCAAGTTAATTATAAAATGGAGTCTGAAAGCAAAATGGAGTTTGTAATGTTAAAATGGGCCCTTCAATATAAAAATGATAATTATAGAAGATGTTTTAATGAAATATATATATATGGATGTTTGGTTTAAGAGTTGCAGAAAAAATTGGGATGGACAGATTTTTTTCTCTCTCTCTCCTTCTACTGTGTGTTTCTGGGATCTGAACTGAAGGCATCAGGCTTGGTGGCAAGCCATCTTACCATGTGACTTGACTTGATGTCTACATCTGAATGTGTTATTTCTATGCTCTTGTCTATAAGGTTCAGAGTTTCAAGTCTTATGATTGCTCACTTGAATTGACTTTTGTACATATTGAGAGACAGGACTCTAGTTTTCCTCTCCTGTGTATGAGTAACCACTTTCCCCAGGAAGGTTTCTTATAGGTCTCTTTTCTCCAATATGACACTGTTATCAAAAGTTAGGTTGGTGTAGCTGTATGGGTTTGTTGGTGTAGCACTCTAGCTTATTGATGTGCATTTCTGGTGTTGTGCCCTTCTGCTTTGGATACTATGTTTCCATATTTTTTGACATCAGGTTGTGATATCATTTGGCTCAGGCTTGCTTTGGTCATTTGATGTCATTTTGCTTCCATATAAATTTTAGAAATGTTTTCCCTATTTCTTTGAGTTTTGAGTTTTCTATATCATTGAAATCTTGATATGGATTGCATTGAAGACTGCTTTTGGAATGTGGCCTTTTTCACACTAGTTCAGACAGTGTGCCAAGTCCTGCTTGACCATATGTAAGTGACAGCATGACATGGTTCCTGTCCCCGGAACACAGCCAGCAGGGCATGGACCTCCACAAGTGCTGATGGTTGCTGTGGGTGAAAAGCTTGCTTTTATAATAATGTACATATTTTTATGCTCAAGGACTGTCCTGTCTGCCAAGGTTAATGGCTCCATGAGAATCAGAGACAGCACAAGTCCAGGAGGTGAGTGTGTGTCTATATCTCAGCAAAATGGTAGAACATTGGGACCTTCAGGACAGCCCTTAAGGCTATGGAAAAGAACACTAAAAGTGTGAGTATGAGAATATATCAGTTCTCAACTATGCAAAACATAAAGATACAAAACTTATGGGACACAATGGAAGTAGTGCTAAAAGGAAAACTCATAGTGCCTCCAAAAAGAAACTGGAGAGATCATACACTAGCATCGTGACAGCACACCTGAAAACTCTTGAACAAAAAGAAGCAAATACATCTAAGAGGAGTAGACCCCAGGAAATAATCAAACTCAGGGCTGAAATCAACCAAGTAGAAACAACAACAACAACAAAAAAAAAATACACAAAGAACCAACAAAACCAGGAGCTGGTTCTCGGAGAAAATCAACAAGATAGATAAAACCTTAGCCAGACTAACCAGAGGGCACAGAGACAGTATCCAGATTAACAAAATAAGAAATGAAAAGGGAGACATAACAACAGAAACTGAGAAAACTCAAAAAATCATCAGATCCTACTTCAAAACAACAAAACTGGAAAATTTGGATGAAATGGACAATTATCTAGACAGATACCAAATACCAAAGTTAAGTCAGGATCAGATAAACCATCTAAACAGTCCCATAACCTCTAAAGAAATAGAAGCAGTCATTAAAAGTCTCCCAACAAGGCTGGGTGTGGTGGCGCACACCTTTAATCCCAGCACTCGGGAGGCAGAGGCAGGCGGATTTCTGAGTTCGATACCAGCTTGGTCTACAAAGTGAGTTCCAGGACAGCCAAGGATATACAGAAAAACCCTGTCTCGGAAAAAAAAAAAAAAGTAAAATAAAAAAAAAAAAAGAATGAAAAGAAAAAAAGAAAGAAAAGAAAAGAAAGAAAAAAGAAAAACAGGACCAGGTGAGTTTTCAGACCGATTTCCCTTATGAATATCGATGCAAAAATACTCAATAAAATTCTTGCAAACCAAATCCAAGAACACGTCAAAACAGTCATACATCATGATCAAGTAGGCTTCATCCCAGGGATGCAGGGGTAGTTCAATATAAGGAAATCCATCAACATAATCCACTATATAAACAAACTCAAGGGAAAAAAAACCCACATGATCATTAGATGCTGAGAAAGCATTTGACAAAATTCAACACCCTTCATAGTAAAAGTCTTGGAAAGATCAGGAATTCAAGGCCCATATCTAAACACAGTAAAAGCAGTATACAGCAAACCAGTAGCCAACATCAAAGTAAATGGAGAGAAACTTCAAGTAATCCCACTAAAGTCAGGGACTAGACAAGGCTACCCACTCTCTCCCTACCTATTCAATATAGTACTTTAAGTCCTAGCCAGAACAATTAGACAACAAAAGGAGGTCAAAGGGATACAAATTGGAAAGGAAGAAGTCAAAATATCA
>NC_034597.1:43270416-43290826 GCF_900095145.1 Mus pahari
TCAGCCAGGGCTACACAGAGAAACCCTGTCTCGAAAAACCAAATAATAATAATAATAATAATAATAATAATAATAATAATAATAATAATAATGACTTCATGAAATTCTTAGGCAAAAGCATGGAACTAGAAAATATCTTGAGTGAGGTAACCCAGTCACATGGTATATACTCACTGATAAGTGGTTATTAGCCCAAAAGCTCAGAAATCCTAAGATACAATTCACAGATCACATGAAGCTTAAGAAGAAGGAAGACCAAAGTGTGGATGCTCCGGTCCTTCTTAGAATGGGGACACAATACTCATGGGAGGAAATGTAGAGACAAAGAGTGGAGCAGAAACTGAAGGAAAGGCCATCCAGAGACTGCTCCACCTGGGGATCCATCCCATATACAGACACCAAACCCAGACACTATTGTGGAAGTCAAGACGTGCTTGCTGACAGGAGTCTGATATAGCTGTCTCCTGAGAGGCTCTGCCAGTGCCTGACAAATACAGAGGCTGATGCTCACAGCCAACCATTGGGCTGAGCACAGGGTCACCAATGAAGAAGTTAGAGAAAGGACTGACAGAGCTGAAAGGGTTTGCAACCCAATAGGATGAACAACAATATCAACCAACCAGACACACACACACACACACACACACACACACACACACACACTCCCAGAGCTCCAGGGAATTAAACCACCAACCAAAGAGTACACATAGAGAGAGGGACTCATGGCTCCAGCCGCATATGTAGTAGAGGATGGCTTTGTCAGGCATCAGTGAGACGAGAGGCCCTTGGTCCTGTGAAAGCTTGAAGCCCCAGTGTAGAGGAATGCCAGGGCAGGGTGGCAGGAGTGGGTAGGTGAGGGGGGGGGAGTACCCTCATAGAAGGAGGGGGAGGGGTACCAGGAAAGAGGATAACATTTGAAATGTAAATAAAGAAAATATTCACTTAAAAAAAAAAGGATACAATATGAATTGTATAAGGAGCTTCACAGATCTAAAGGAACAGAGGCAATTACAGAACGAGCCTGCTTATCAGAAAGATAAAGAGGGAAGATACAGGGACAGGCAGTTTAAATTCAGCCTGGGACCTGGGAGAGTTTAGGTCCAGGGCCAGAAATGATAAGAATGTTAATTTCAGGGTAGGGTGGCAACCAGCTAGCCTATTGTCTGTGATTGTGCTTGCCCTCTCTTTCTAAGAATCAAAGGGCTGGGGTCCTGGGATGCTAATTCATGGGATAATCAAAAGGAAACCTGGGATAAATAAAAGATGTGTAAATAAAAGACTGGAGCCGGGCGTGGTGGCACACACCTTTAATCCCAGCACTTGGGAGACAGAGGCAGGCGGATTTCTGAGTTCCAGGCCAGCCTGGTCTACAGAGTGAGTTCCAGGACAGCCAGGGCTATACAGAGAAACCCTGTCTCAAAAAAAAGGGGGGGGGGGCGAGATGGCTCAGCGGGTAAGAGCACTGACTGTTCTTCAGAAGATCCTAAGTTCGAATCCCAGCAACCACATTGTGGCTCACAACCACCTGTATTGAGATCTGACACCCTCTTCTGGTGCGTCTGGAGACAGCTACAGTGTACTTAGATATAATAATAAATAAATCTTTTTTTTAAAAAAAAAGAGTTGATCACAAAAGGTATCGCTTTCTTTAATGCTTTCGGGGAGTTGCAAGACAGAGAGGTTAATTGATGTAAGGAAACCTTCAGTCCTGCTATTAGCATTCCAAGTCTCAAAAGGATGCCCACATATTTCATTTAAACCACTGCCCGATTTAAACATTAAACAAAAGTTTAATGGACTGCATTACTGCCACAACCTGGTTTACCACACAAGAAAATTATCTTTTGCAGTGACTTCAGATGTAGGAACCTCAAAATGACAGCCCCTACATCAATAGGAAGTAACCAGATCAAAATTGCATTCCCTTATCCTTTGTGTGTCAAGGGTCTAGGATAAAGGAAACTCCTTCCAAAACCAGGGCCCTAAAAACCAGTCCCAGGGCTTCAGGAAACTTGCCATCCATGGTATCTGGAAAGCTGCCAACTGCCTCCACCATCACCATATGCCCTGAGCCCAGAGGCTGTAGAAACAGGCGGTCTGACTTCGCTCCCATCCCACAGTTTTGAAAAGCGGCTCATCCAGAAAAGCAGTTTCTGAACCCGTGCTCTCCCCGTCCTACTGTTAACTGCAGACACTTTTCTCAAAGTCTGCACTGTCGGGCCGGGTATGGTGGCACACGCCTTTAATCCCAGCACTCAGGAGGCAGAGGTAGGTGGATTTCTGAGTTTCGAAACCTTGTCTCGAAAAACCAAAAAAAAAAAAAAAAAGTCTGCACTATTCTCCCTTGAACACTGGCCGGGACCTCACCCCGATAGGGTCTGCTTGAGCTTGGCTCTTTCTTCTTTATTTTCCTCTGGCTTCCATTTACAAACCTGCTCAGAACCTCTAGACTGGAACATTTTTTTTTTTTCTCATTGATGTCAGAACAAACCAAACGAAACCCTAAAAAGATAGGAGGGTGTGACAATGGAGTTGTGGTACCCACCCCCACCCCAAGCCTGGAACAGAGGACCGCCATCACCTTGCAATAGGTGTGCTGGAAGTCTTAGGCTAGTTATTTTATTTTATCTTATTCTTCATTTTAACAAAGGAGGTTTCGTTATACACCTTTACTTCTAACTTTAATGTCTCTATATTGTAGGGCTAAGGAAGGCTTTCCGAGGATTTTTGGAGCTGAGATCCACAACTTTCAGTTAATCGCTGTGTACTGGCTGGTTTTGTGTGTCGACTTGCCACATGTTAGAGTCATCAGAGAGGAAGGAACCCCATTTGAGGAAATGCCTCCATGAGACAGAGCTGTATGGCATTTTCTCAATTAGTGATCAATGGTGGAGGTCCCAGCCCACGGTGGGTGGTGCCATCCCTGGGCTGGTGGTCCTATAAGACAGCAGGCTGAGCAAACCATGAGGAGCAAGTCAGTAAGCAGCATCCCTCCATGGCTTCTGCATCAGCTCCTGCCTCCAGGTTCCAATCCAGCTTGAGTTCCTGTCTTGACTTCCTTCAGTGGTGAATAGTGTTGTAGAAGTGTAAGCTGAATAAACCCTTTTCTCCCCAACTTGCTTGTTGGTAATGGTGTTTCGTCACAGCAATAGAAACTCTCTAAGACATACTGGCAGGGGCTCCAGGGAGACTTTGTATGTCCATAGGAGATGTAACTTCACTTTTATCCTAACAATACTCTCGTCTAACGACCAACAGAATTCAGTCAGCATTCCTCCTTCTCCTTATCTCATTTGCCTGAATCGAAATGAAATGGACCATTTTTTAATCCCAGCACTTGGGAGGCAGAGGCAGGTGGATATCTGTGAGGTGCAGGTCTTCCAGGGCTATATAAGAGAGACTCTGTCTCAAAAAACAACAATAACGACAACAATGAAACAAACAAACAAATGGACCATTAACAAATGAGTAAGAGGAGTTGGAGAGATGGCTCAGTGGTTAAAAACACTTGACTGTTCTTCCACAGGACCTGGGTTCAATTCCTAACACCACATAGCAGTTCACAGATATCTGTAACTCCAGTTCCAGGGGATCCAATGCCTTCACACAGACACAAATGCAGGGAAAAAACACCAATGTACATAAAAATAAGAAGTTAAAAACCAAATACTTAAGAATGTGCAAGTAAGTTTGTTAGGTAAGCTAAACTGTTTGGTACCCAAATGTTATTAACAGAGACAAAAACTGCCCTGTTATCTTAAGGCCTGGCTCTCACAGCCAATGTTGGGGTGAATGGGGTGAAGCGTTGGAAGGAAATTCTTTAGGGAGATCGATCGGCAAGTTACTATTTTGTTTTGTTTTGTTTTGTTTGAGTCAGGATCTCACCATGTATCTTCGGTTGGTTTGGGGAAGACATTTTCTCAGAGTGGACAGAGTCTTCTAAAGAGTGGCCTGGATGTAAAGAGGTCTGAGGGAAAAGCAGTGTCCTTGCCAGGCTTCTCTTCTTGCTGAGCCAGTGCACACACCACACTCTCTCCTCCTACATGGGATTCCAGCCTCTCTGGCCTTCCAACATGGACAGAAATTCCAGCAACTCCTGAAATGCTCTAGGCCTCCAGGGTTGATCTAGAACTGCTTTGGTATCAGGAGTCGTAGGCTGAGCAGCTACCAGGCCAGCTTCAGTGTGGAGACAGCCGTTGTCAGACAATGGAGCCTCTACTTTGTAGCCAAAGTAATATATTACTTTATATAGTCTACACAAATCCTGTTCTCTCTCTCTCTCTCTCTCTCTCTCTCTCTCTCTCTCTCGAATCCCGGCTAATACATCACTCAACAGAAGACCTATGTGCAAAATATATAAAGTAATTATTTTTTGAGACAGGATTTCTCTTTTAGTCATTGGTGTCCTGGAACTTACTCTGTAAGTAGACCAGGGTGGCCTTGAACTTAAGAGATCTGCCTGCCTCTGCCTCATGAGTGTTGGGATTAAAGACATGCCCAGCTACAATTTTTTTTTAAAAAAAAGATAGAAACTCCCACTGCTAAACTCTTACAGTTACAGAAGCCTGTCCTTCAGAGTTCAGTTCCCAGCACCCACGTGGTGGCTCGCAACCATCTGTAACGGGACCCGATGCCCTCTTCTGGGGTGTCTGAAAACACTACAGTGTACTATTATACATAAAATAAATAAATCTTTTTTTAAAAAAGTGGGTTTATTAGGAGGCAGCTCTTGGTTGGGTTCACAGGTGGAGATCAGTGAAGTCACACATCCAGGCTAAAGCAAGGGGGTTAGCTAAAGCTTAGGCAAGAAGTGATGACACGTCACCTAGGAGCTGGGATTGTGTACACACACGGTCACAACCTGAGCCCCTAGGCAGCCCTTGGGCAGGTTGCCCGAAACCCTGGGAGGAGGAGTGAAGACATGTTAGCTCCAAGTTTTCTCTGAGGATTGGGGAGTTTTCTCTGTGTGAAAAGGGTTGGGGGAAGGAGAGCAGATGGGGTTTCTTAGATGGTATGGGTATGAGCGGGGTTCCAGTCTAACATAACTGTGTGTCTATGTGTTTGAGTGTCTGAGAGTGTGTCTGAGAGTGTGTCTCTGTGTGTGTGTGTGTGTGTGTGTGTGTGTGTGTCTGAGTATACGTGTGTGCTCATGTACATGAATACGGAGGTCAGAAGATAACTTGCTGGAACTGGTTGGTTCTCTTCTTCCACTATGAGTGTTCTGGCCTTCAGGCATGGTGGCAGGTGCCTTTACCCACTGAGCCATCTCCCCAGCCCCAACAATTGGGTCTCTAAATTATTGGGAGGAATATAAAATGAAATAACAACTTTGGAATACTGTTTGGCTCTGTCTCATATATTTGCTGTGCCACCAGTCAACCACACTCCATATTTACCCCCCAGAGAAACGTGACTCACAACCATGAAAACTTGTACATCTTCATAGCAGTGCCCTATGTAATAAGTGCATGAATGTTTAAATAATTTAATAGAAGATTAAATACATTAACAGCAGCCTGTCCTAGTCAAGGCTTTCTAAAGGAACAGAGCTGACAGAATGAATACCTTAGACTGGCTTATGGAACATGGTCTGGCTAGCTCACAACGGAAAGGCTGAGAACCTGACAGTTAAATCTACGAAGCTGGCTGTCTCGGTTGTCCCAATCTGCTGCTGGAGCTCTTGAGAGCTGCTGGTCTTCGGACCACAGTGGAATCCTCCTCACGAGGTTGAGTTGAATATCAGCCACAGCAAGAAGGGTAGAGAAAGGTGTAAGGGAGAGGGAGGTAAACAGGCGGAGAGGAAAGTTTCCTTCTGTGTCATTTCAGGATGGCTTCTACCAAGTGTAGATTTAGGGTTGGTCTTCCTTATTTAAATATTCCACGAGAATCCCTCACAGAGGACCCAAGAGTTTGGGTTCTAGTTGACTGCACATGTAGTCAAATTGACAACCAAGATTAGCTTAGCCCAACATAACAAACCACTGAGACATGTAACAACTTGAAATTCAAGGGTACAAGGCTGGGAGCACAGAGAAGTCATCTTTGGAAGGGCACATAGCCCCATTTGTATAGCTTTTTCAAATAGCCAAAGGACAATGATGAAAACATGCTTGATGGTTTCCAAAAGCTAGCTATCAGATAGATAGCTTCTGGAAACCATCTATCCATCTATCCATCTATCTATCCACCTATCTATCCATCTATCCATCTATCTATCTATCTATCTATCTATCTATCTATCTATCTATCTATCTATCTATCTATCTATAGATTTATTTATTATATATGAGTACACCTTAGCTGTCCTTAGACACACGAGAAGAAGGCGTTAGATCTCATTACAGATGGTTGTGACCCACTGTGTGGTTGCTGGGAATTGAATTCAGGACCTCTGGAAGAGCAGACAGTGCTCTTAACTGCCAAGCCATCTCTCCAGCCCCAGTTTCCAGAATTTATAGTGGCGAAGTGGAGTTTGTGTGAATACATGGGATGTGTACATTTCTTATGGCACTACCACATTCCCAGTGCTGACTGTGGAACAGCACAGTCTACTGTACATGTAAAACATTCACACACTTATGAGTGCCTATAAAAGCTGACAGAACCTAGCTAAGATCTGGAGTCGCAAAGATGAAGGACCAATTTCATTGTTTGGACCACTTTATCAGTTAGCATTCAGATATTAGTACTAGAAGAAGTGGGACAAATTACATATAAGGAACTCTTTCTCCTTCTTCTCCCTTCTCCTTCTTCTTCTCCTCCTCCACTTTCTCCTCCTTCCCCTTCCATCCCCCTCCTCATCATCCTTCTCCTCCTCCATATCGCCTCCTCTTTCTCATCTTTCTCCATATCTCTGCCTTATCTCCTCTTCTTCCTCCTCCTCCTTCATTTTCTTCATTTGTTAGTTTCCCAAGATAGGGTTACCCTGTGCAGCCCTGGCTGTTCTGGAGTTTACTCTGTAGACCAGGCTGGCCTCGAACTCAGAGATCTGCTCCTCTGCCCTCCCCCAGTACCACCAACATCCCTGATTTATAAGAAACTTCCTATACCATCTTCCCAACTTCTCTGTAAATCCATCATTATCCCAAGATAAAAATGTATCTTTTAGAAAACAAAGGTTCAGGAAGGAAAGTTGGCCCAGCTGTTAGTAGCACACACTACTCTCACAAGGGACAGAAGTTGAGTTCCAGCACCCACTTCAACCTGCTCACAACTGCCTTTAGCACCAGTTTCAGTGGATCCAAAGTCCTCTTCTGGCATATGCATACACAGGTACACATAATCAAAATTTCTTTTAAAGCAACGTTTGCTCCATCTAGCGTTATCCAAAAGCGAAATGTATGTTTGTCCTATTAGCTCAGCAGTTGTCCCAAGCATATGACCATTAGAGAATTAACGTGTCCCCAGTGTGTGTTAGGGTGTTCTTTAGCAATGTTATACTAAATGGAAAACAACGGAAATGCCTTCCAGTAACAGATAAGAGCAGCAGAGACGTTGGCCTTCCATGGGTACCTTTCAATCAGCAGGGACAGGAATTAGTGAAAAGTGATGCAGCTTCCCATGCCTTTGCTTCCAGGCGGTCCCCAGGATGCCCAGAAGTGCATCCTTATCCTTGCAGAAGCGCATCCTCATCTTTGTCTTCCCTCCTGCCACATGGCTTTCCTCTTTGCCATCTTGGGATCATAGCCCCCAGTGACTACACTAAGGTTTCTCTCTCTTTCAAGGGAAGTAAAGACTTTAATACAATTTTATTTACATACAGCTTAAAGATGTGCAAAACCAGATGGTGGCAGTCAGAAAAGTAGCAACAATGGAAGGCTGACGAAGTTAATCATCAATGGCAAGATTGCAGCACTAGGGGGGTTTCTACTGGCAATGTCTCATTTCCCTATTGGAAGTGCATAACAGCCTTGGCTGTCCTTTGTCCCTTTGTCAACTAGGGTGGCCTAGAATTCTGTGATCCACCTGCCTGGGCCTCCCCAGTGCTGAGACTAAAGGCATGAGCCACCATGCCTGGTTCGAAATGGTTTTAAATCGAGAACTTCCATGGTTATGTTTTGAAAAGACTGATATGGGTGTTGTCTGAACATGTGATTACAAAGGATCCAAGCTCCTGTGAGTAGACAGAAGACTGTTAAAACATACCAGAAGCAAGATACTTCTGCCTTTGACAACAGTAATGGCAAAAGATGGAGAGAAAATGATTCAGATATTTAGAAGGCACTGTATGGTAGATATACTACAGTTGTCAATCACAGATCAAAGCAAATATTATGGTCTATGTTACCAGGCAGATAGACTATGTTGCATTGACCTTAGCTATTGTTTTTTGCCTACATAATTAAGAGAGGCTGTGTAGCCATATTGTGCATGAATTGTGTTAAAAATATTCTAAAACTGCTAAACACAAACTATTGATCAAGAGGAGAACTGAGAGTTACCAAAAGTTCTAAGAAAAATGGGAGAAACAAGGGTATAGAAGCACCAATGAAGAGGTGATACTGAAGAGATAGACCAGAAAGAAAAATGATTGGCAGATGTGTAGACTCCCTGGCTGCACATCCTATCTTACAGACCTATGGATACAGAGAAAAGGACACTGTGGCTTACAGGAAGACTGCAGGCCCTTAGGAGAAGGGAAGGACTTAGCAGAGGAATTAATAGTTCATAGGTGCTTGAGAACAGAAGTTAGGCAAAAGGACTCAGCAGGTACAGACACTTGCCATGCAGTCTGATGGCCTGAGTTCAACTCATGGGACTTACATGGTGGGAAAAAAAGATCAGACTCAGAACCAACACAATTGTCCTCTAATTTCCACATGCAAGGCATGAGACACACACACCACACACACACACACACACACACACACACACACACAGAGAGAGAGAGAGAGAGAGAGAGAGAGAGAGAGAGAGAGAGAGAGAGAGATTGTAACCAACCAACCAACCAAAAAAAACCAAAACAAACAAAAAAACCCCGCCCAAAACCTAGAAAGCACCAGGAATATTCTGGGTTCATGCCTGATTGACCCACTGAATGAGGGACAGTAGGAAGATTGTATTCCCAGATGGACAGAGGCTACACCAGACATAGGTTTACTGCTAGATCTTCCTTGTGGATCAGATTCTACAAAAGGTTGTTCCTACTGGAGCTAAAGGCTGAAACTAGTCCAAGATGGGAAATCTGACAGAGCAGAGCTGCAACATAAAAGCAGTCTGAAAGCAGACTTCTGAATGAAGCCTTGAAAGTAAGCAGGCAGTGCTACAGAAGCTGCTCTGTGCAAAGTGAAGAGTTCTGCACACAACACATTTAGCTAAGGTTTTCAGTCACAGACCCCCTACAAAATCTAATACTAGGGGTTTGGGTAAGACAGACTGGCAGCAGAGTGTAGTTCGCTGTCTATACTACCTCATCCCAATAAGACCACTGGCTAAGAATCAAGAGAGCTTTGGTACATGAATACTTTTATCACGTGACCAGGACAGGCAAGTCAGACATCAGTCCATAGATTGCTAAGCATTTTTTTCTTTTGTAGGAACAATCTTTTATTGGAGAGGGTTCATCAATCCTTTTTAGCTGCCGCTTTCCTCATGGCTGCCAGCCCATTGCCCAGTTCCTCCGGCTTTCTCATGGAGTGGATGTGTGTGCCCACTTTTTTTTTTTTTTAAAGTTTTTTGAGACAGGGTTTCTGTGTAGCCCTGGCTGTCCTGGAACTCTGTAGACCAGAACGGCCTCGAACTCAGAAATCTACCTCCCAAGTGCTGGGATCAAAGGTGTGCGCCACCACTGCCAACCCCCCCCCCTTTTTTTTCCTCCGAGACAGGGTTTCTCTGTATAGCCCTGGCTGTCCTGGAACTCACTTTGTAGACCAGGCTGGCTTCAAACTCAGAAATCCGCCTGCCTCTGCCTCCTGAGTGCTGGGATTAAAGGCGTGCACCACCACGCCTGGCGCCAACCCTCTTAATGAATTTGAGTGCGCTCTTGTCCTTGGACACTTTGAGCAACTCCACGAGGGACCGCTCTGCTTGTAGGGCGCGAAACCACACACCTCTCATGCTCCGCACGAACTTGGTGTGATCCGTGAGGCGCAGCTTGCTGTTATGGGCCCAAGGCCATAGGCAGTCAGTGCTCTTAACCAGTGAGCCATCTCTCCAGCCCTCTACATCATTCTCAAATTCTCGGTATTCCCAGTTCTCTAACAACTAGAAAGCCTGGAGAGATGGCTCACTGGTTGAGAGCATTTTGAGTTCAAATCCCAGCAGCCACATCAGATCTGATGCGCTCTTCTGGTTTGTCTGTGGACAGCTAGAATGTACTCATACATTTTAAAATAAATCTTTTAAAAAAAACTAGAAATGAACAAAATCTCACAACTTTGAAAGAATTAAAGATATTTTCATAGTGGAATAAACCACCCTGTTAACATTTTAACTTGACAAGTTTTAGTATTAACTTATTTCAATACCACCAGTAAAATAGGTTCTGAATAGTTTCCAAAAGACTGAGGCTCCTGATTCTTTTGGTGACGTATATACCAACTATAAAAGGAGCAGAAACATTCTTTATTCTCAAATTTCCCAACTGTTTTTTTTTTTTTGGAGGGGGTGGGGGGAAACAGTCACCTGAATAAATACAATAACCAGTACCAGAAAGTAGATACTCAATTCTGAACTAATTGAATTCACCCCAGCATCTTGTACACACCAGCTTCTAACAGCATATTTAAACAGGTTTTATTTATTAGCATCTTGAACCTCTGATATCTAGCCAATTCCTCAAAAACCCAAGACAATATCAAGATAGGGGGAGGGGGCATAGAGGGTCACAATAAAAGTCATTTTTATATTTGCACACTGGAGCCAAGGGTAGCCCCTAGATCAGCCTCTACTCAGTTTTATCATCNGTTACATATAAAAGGAACTTCTGCCTACAATGCATAGTATGAAAGCATAAACTTGCACTGTATGCTATATATACAGAACAGGATCTTTTTGAGAAATAGAAAGTCTGTGTGCACAAAAGATTTTTATAGCCTGCTATACAAAAATAAATAAACAAGCCCCCAAACCTGTTTACACCTTGAGACTTATGTTAGGTCTTAGGCAGCAAAATGCTCCAAGCTAACTCAAATCAAGGAAGGGGTAAAAGTCAGAGTACGTCACATGAATAGTTTTAACTCTCGTTACAGTCTCAGCTCTCAGGAAGGCAAATGCTCTAGAAAATGGGAAAGACAAACGCTTTCCGATTTTGAAACTTTTGAGGCACAGGTTGAGAATCCATTAAATGACCTGGGTTTTAATCAGTAACTGAAACATTCAAGCATTTCGTGTCAAAAATATTTAAAGTTAACATTGGTCTCAAAATTACTTTTATTCATATATTGGTATGCATGATAGTAACTCAAGAAAATTGTATTTAATACAACCTAACGATTTGTGGAGGCTGCTATTAAAAAAAATTGTAATTAAAAATTTTTCTTTCCTTCAAATTCCTGGTTTAATAAGGAACTGTTTATTTTTGAGAAAAAGATCCCAAACATCAGGCTGTTCACAAAAATAANCCATGGTATAACTTTAGAAAACAAATATTAAGACTATTACACTATTTTCCTGTAAGATGCATTTGACATGCCAACTCCCATTCACAAAAATACATGGTTACATTCGTGTTGTAACAGTCCCACTCATGTGANGGAAAACACANACCTCTAATGCAAAGCTGCTCTCGGGNNTACAAGTAAATGAGATGCCTCTGCAGTTAGGGAAGCAACTACTGAAATCATGAATGGTAAGAACTGTACTCCCTGCATAACAAGAGATTATTTTGGAGACAGTTGATAAAAACCATACAACTTTTTATTGTTAAGTCAAAGAGGTATCAAAATTAAAGCAAAACTTACAGGGTAAGACTTAACAAAACTACCAAGGAGCATGAAAGGAAGTGAAAATGTAACTAGGCGCAGGGCAATCATGAATTAATGAACACAGGAAGGATAAGGAGGGACAACAGTGAGAATGTGCAGAAGATTCTAGGGGAGACGATCTGGTGTTACTTAGATCTCTCACAAGCGCCTAGGTAGATGAATAATGGGATAAGATTTCTAAGCTCCACTATGTGCTTAAGAGTCATCCTCCCCATTGGCGCTGTCTCTGTCATCTTCTCCTTCCTCAGGCTCTTTCTCATCATCTTTCAACTCCAGCTGTGAGAAATAGACACAAATAAGGTAGAGTTAGAGGTACTTCTTCTCATCCCTGGACCCCCCCCCAGACCTCCCAACTTTCTTTTTTCCAAAGGTAATCACCTGGTCATCCCCCCGATCTTCATTATCGTCATCATCCAGCAGGTCACCCTCCTCAGCAGAGTCATCTGCACCTGCCTCAGACTCCATCTTCACATTAGTCTCATCCTTCTTCACAGAGGCGCTGCTCTGCTCTTCTTCAGACTTCTCATTCTTCATCTCTACTGGGGATGAGAAGGACAAGTCTGTCCAGGGGCAAGTGTTGCCCACAGGATATAGACAATTCCCATTAATCATCAAAGAACAGAAGTGAAGTTTTCCAAACACACTAATGCCCCTCCCAAACAGCCCAATTTGCATATACATTAAACCACCTTAGGAAGATAGCCCAAATTTAACTAAAATAATTTAAAGACTATTACCTGCTTGCTTGCTTTGTTCTTTTTCAATTTTTTCCAGGCTTTCCAGAAGAGAATCCACTTTTTGTTTTATCTGAGTCAGCTCCTTTTTAATGGCCTGAAGGTCATCACCTTTCACTGTAACAGAACTACAATGTTAGACTAGAATAAAACACCATTTACCAGTTCTCTCTTTCTAGGTGCTGGGCCTTTCAGTTCTCAGAACCACAGGAAGAAATGTTTTTCTAGTAACAATTCAAAAAGCTGAAAGGAATACAGACGCATCAAGTGCAAATGATTTAAAAATAAATTTTTAAAAAGCTATAAATGACTTACACATTACCACTTTAACATGTATTCTCCCGACAAAAATATTCTATTTTATAGCAACTTCTAAGTTGTCTATCTTTGTGTATGTGCCCATGTTCAAAGTGTTCAGATACAGGGAAGGCAGTGGACAGGCTTTCAGTCTCCTGTCTACACCTCCATTTCTCCTTAGGGGAACTGAGGTTAGCCCAGCTTTACTTCTGTTTCAAAAACAAACAAAAAACTTAAGCTGAGAATTACAACTAAGATGCTGCAACTGCTTTATTCACTTTCTCAGCTTTCAATAGTTTGCTGACATACTTCAATTGTCCAGCAAATCATATGTCCAGCAATACAAAAATCTGACAAAAGTATGCCCTAGCTAAATTTAGTTCAACATAAACATTTATAAAATTACCAAGCTATTAAGTATAGAACTCAGACTGCAATCCTTAAACAACATTCTTTTCCCCCCTCTTCCCTGGTTTGTGTTTTTTAGGTAAACTGAGACTAATGCCAACCAAGTGTCACCTTGCTCTCTATTACAGTGCTGTTTTAAGAGATTAAGAACAGTGTTGATCTGTGTCCCTGAGGGATTAAAGCCATTACTACTCTGGATCCACCTTCACATTTTTTGACATAGGATCTTTCAGTGATGTGGGTGTGAACTCATGATTTTGCAAGGTTATGGCAGGCAGGTGCAGGGCTGTTTGTGTCTCAGACTAAGAGAAGTTAAAGACATCTAAGATGTTCTGCTTTATATGAATGCTTGGGATACAAATTGAGGTCCTTTTCCTTGAAGCATTAACTTTACTAACTGGACATCACCAAGATACCTCAGGTTCACACTCTAGTTATGTCAATGCTAGTAATTTCTCAAGCATAGTAAGAAGAGGTAGCTAAGTGGTAGAGTTTGCTAGTTTACTATTTTGTTTTTTTGTTTTTTGAGACAGGGTTTCTCTGTATAGCCCTGGCTGTCCTGGAACTCACTTTGTAGACCAGGCTGGCCTCGATCTCAGAAATCCGCCTGCCTCTGCCTCCCGAGTGCTGGGATTAAAGGCATGCACCACCACGCCCAGCTGCTAGTTTACTATTCTTGCAGAAGTTCTCAGGGAAGTTCAGTTCTCAACACTCAAAAATCAGATTATCTCATACCCGCAACTATACCTTCAGAGGAATCGACACCCTCTTTGGACTCAACACTGGTCCCCATACCTTACACACAAATGTCAGAAAAAAAGTACTACCTGGGAGGAGTGTGCTGCCCAAAAAACACCAAACAAACAAATAAAAACAACATACACTTTCCAGACTTGGAAGAAGATCCCCGTTGTCCACTCTTCGAATTGAATCCACTTTTGCCCCTTCGTGAGGTGTTCCCTGAAACACGCTGGCGTTTGGAAGGCACCACAGCTCGAGCAATAGGAGGAGGAGGAGGAACACGTGCTGGGTAACTGTACATCCTATGGGTTAAAGAAATAATTCTTCAAAGTGAAAAATTAACTCAAGATACAACCAGAGCGTAACAGGATTACTGGTTTTAGTCACTTTTTAAAAAAAGATTTATTATATGTAAATACACTGTAGCTGTCTTCAGACACACAAGAGTGCCTCAGATCTCATTATGGATGGTTGTGAGCCATCATGTAGTTGCTGGGATTTGAACTCATGACCTTCAGAAGAGCAGTCAGAGCTCTTAACCACTGAGCCATCTCTCCAGCCCAGTTTTAGTCACTTCTTTTCTTTATGATGTTATTCAAAACTTAATTTGATGAAAAATGCTGCAAGGGGAAAGAGTATCCCTCACACATACAGTAAATGATAGGCTTGACTAGCCTTAAAAATGGACTGTTTTCAGTTAATGGAACTGTCAAAAGAATGTAAGTTAGAATGAATTATTTTACCTTATACTTAAATAATTCACATAAAGTCAACTACAACAAAAAGGTATTATTCAAGTTCTAGATACAACACACCACTGCTACTAGTGATAAAGATGAGCCACCACCATTCAGTTTTTTTCCACCTACTTTAAAAATTAAATAAAACAGCTGGGCGTGGTAGCACACACCTTTAATCCCAGCATTGGGAGGCAAAGGCAGGAGGATTTCTGAGTTCAAGGCCAGCCTGGTCTACAAAATGAGCCCCAGAACATCCAGGGCTATACAAAGAAACCCTGCCGGGCATGGTGGCACACACCTTTAATCCCAGAACTCAGGAGGCAGAGGCAGTTGGATTTCTGAGTTCTAGGACCCTGTCTCCAACACCCCCCAAAAGAAATCCAAAGGGCGACCTGCCACTACTCCCACTCTAAAACAAAGAGTTCTACCATAATTATGGAAACATCTTATTACATATTTGTTTCGGTGTGCATCTAGGGGCATGAATGGCATGCCATACTCTAGGCCCGTCAGAATAATTTATGTGAATTTCTTCTTTCCATGGAAACCTTGGAAGTAAATATGACTCATCATACTTGGTGGCAGACACATTTTACCTGCTGAGCCATCTTGGAGGAACCAAGGTAAGTTAATTTATAAAGCTTTGTTTTGAATCTATTTTTGTAAAATTGAAAAAAAAATTTTAGTGTTACACATTACTTTCTCCAGCTGTATTATATTTAACCAACTTTGTTGCCATTTCAGTTTCACTGATTTCTGTGGTACAAGGAAGAGTTTGCTAGCTACTTCTTTTGAGGAACAAGCTGAAAAAAATACTAGGAAAGATCCTATCACACTATGAATTAGCAAGTAAGTTTTTACTCGAGTCCCAGGACAGCCAGCACTCCCCTAACATCCAACAAAAAAAAAACTGAACAGAAGAGAACAAAAACAGTTCCAGAAGTTATAAAAACTATGGTACTCACTCTTAATCTGAACTATCCTGGGCAGAGACTCAAACTGCCTAATTTCTTTTTGATAATCATGCTTTCATTTCCTAAATTTGCCAGTCCACATACACTTAAAAACTCTTCTAATATAGGTCAATCAGCAGTGTATGATCAGGAAAAGATCTCCCATTCTATTAACTATCTCTTTCCATATAACCACTTTAGTGCATAGAAGCCAAGAAATAAAATATTAAGTCCCCTTTCTACATAAACAGTCATGTTTTAGACCCAGTATGTGCTATAAGTTTGCTAGACTTTAGAAACTGATCAAGAGTCTCTTAAACTATTTTTTTATTTTTTGTTTCTGTGCCTCAGCATTTTGATTGCTGGTATTACATGCTAATATACCAGTTTCATTTTTGCCCAGGTATTTTCAAACAATTCCTATGATTTGAATAACAAAAGTTTTTACAAATCACATTATAAAGTACATCTCAAATGCATATTTTTTGAGTTCTACATATGCAAATTAAGTATAAATTGAAATTTAAAATTTGTATGTATTAAAATTAGAGTACTTGCATATTACTTGCTAAGTGATAGTTTAATCAATTCTCAGTTACAGGTAATGAAGTAATCTAGAGTAAAGTTTAAAGTACTCAATAGAGGGCTGGAGCTCTGAGGTGCCACAGAAGGATGTACAGTATTATATGAACCATCTCTCATTTATGGCCTCAGCAGTCACAGGGAACTTAGAACCATCTCACCAAATAATGCTAAGAATAGTACACACAGTCTTTGAAAATAGAAGTCAGATGTCGTGGTAAATCCTGTAATCCCACACTCAAGAGACTGAGGCAAGGAGGATCTTGGGCAGACCTGGGCTACATGAGAATGTCCAAACCACAAGCAACAAAACACAAAACAAAGACAAGGTCATCACCACTTCCAAAAAGTACCATGCTTTAGATTTATAACATCCATACTACAAAGTTTCCCAATATATGCAAGAGTAATGGTGTCAATTATATGACTTATAGAGTCCTCCATCTGAATCTACTTTTCTTAATTTTTAAAGAAGGTTAAACATGAAAGGCTATGTAAGAAAGTGGTAGCAGATAGACATCAATGATATATTTAATGGGAAGAAAAATTTTTAGTCTCCCTGAAAGGATTCCAAGCCAAAAATAATGTAAGCTAGTCTAGAACACAAATTTCACTATCACATCCTGGCTTTTTACCTTAGCCCAAGCAATAAAAAATTTAGCATTACTGGAGAGATGGCTCAGAGGTTAAGAGCACCAAATGTTCTTCCAGAGGTTCTGAGTTCAATTCCTGTCAACCACACGGTGGTTCACAACCATTTGTACTGGGATCAATGCCCCCTTCTGGCATACATGCAGATGTACATTTAAGAAGATTTACGCACTCAAGAGGCAGAGGCAGGCGGATTTCTGAGTTCTAGGCCAGCCTGGTCTACAAAGTGAGTTCCAGGACAGCCAGGGCTATACAGAGAAACCGTCTTGAAAAAAAAAAAAAAAAAAAAAAAAGATTTACTTATTGTATTTATGAGTGCACAGTAGCTGTTTGCAGACACACCAAAGAAGGATGTGAGCCACCATGTGTTTGCTGCGAAATGAATTCAGAACCTCTGGAAGAGCAGCCAGTGCTCTTAACCACTGAGCCATCTGTCCAGCCAACAATAAATCTTAAGAAAAAAAATATTTAGCATTACTTATGTATGTCTCACTGTCCTTTGAGATCTTTTCAAGAATATTAGTGTTCTTTTGTCAGAGGTCCAATTTAGGGTGGGGCAAAGTAATAGCTAGACTCTTCCTAGTACAGGAATCTAGGATGCTTTTATCTCAATCCCTATGACTTGCAAGCTTTCCATTGTTTTTCAAATAAAAACAGCTGGGCAGTGCTACCCTTAAATCCCTGAGTTCAAGGCCAGCTAGAGCTAGAGCTATTGTCTTTAAAAACAAAAGCCATGAAATTACAAACAGTATTATTAGATGAAATATTAAAAACATTAATGACCACCGGGAGGCAGAGGCAGGCGGATTTCTGAGTTCGAGGCCAGCCTGGTCTACAAAGTGAGTTCCAGGACAGCAGGGGCTACAGAGAAACCCTGTCTCGAAAAACCAAAAACAAACCATTAATGACCATTCATTCAGTCAGATCAGGATGTCTCTTTCATTAATACAGTTCTCTTTAAGGAGACTAGGTAAACTACAAAGAAACCTAACTAACAGAAGTTAGAATTTCATTAGTGAATGAGATTCAGAATGATTCTTGTCATGGTTACTGTAGGTTAAAGGACTTTGCATCCTGTACACAAATAGTGGCACCCAAACCGCATAATAAGTGGTATCTAGATCCAAAGGTGAACCTAACTCTATATAACTAAGGTCTTGACTGACCACAATTTCTGCCAACACTCACTCCTGGGTCCTAACTAGGTAATTCTTTCAGCCCCAATTACCAAGTCTCTTACTGCTGCTTATATCCCCAATGTTTCCTCATCACTTATACGGTCAGAGTAAAAGACATGCAATTCAACTGGACATGGTAGCACACTCCTTTAATCCCAGCACTCAGGAAGCTGAGGCAGGAATTAGAAGCAGGCCTTATTTGTAAAGTAGGTCCCAGTACAGGCAGGGCTGTTACAGAGAAATCCTATCTTGAAAAAAAAAAAAAAAATCAAAATATTTAAAATGTTAATTTACAAAATGTTTTCTGAAAGACAACTAATATGCAGTATCTCCTAGGGAAATAATTTCATTACTTACTCTTCTAAACTAACCTCTAGAAAATACTATTAATATAGTTAATATCTGGGCTGGAAAAATGGCTCAGTGGTTAAGAACACTGACTGCTCTTCTCAAGGTCCCGAGTTCAAATCCCAGCAACCACATGGTGGCTCACAACCATCAACAATGAGATCTGATGCCCTCCTCTGGTGTGTCTTAAGATAGATACAGTGTATATAATATAATAATAAATAGATCTTTAAAAAAATACAGTTATTATCTGAGATGTTATGTTTTTTAACTTGACACAGAAAACACATGCATTAAAAGTCAGAAAATTCTACCAGCCAAGGTGGTGGTGGTGGTATAGCTGTAAAACTTGTAAGACGCAACATACCCTATGGAGTTCTAGGTCTACAAGTGCTACAAAGGGTAAACCAAACACAAGGGAGAAAAAAAACTGAATACTGTAAATAGAGCTAGAAATGGTTAACTATACCTCTAATTCCAATAGTTAGGATGTAGAGCTTAACGTCACAAATAGAGAAAATATCTTATGTCTTTATAGATCTATTAATAGTAAATCTGTTGGCCTATTGAATAGGCAGGAAATAGGAGGTAAGACATCCAGCAGGCAGAAAGGATTCTAGGATAGTATGAGGCACAATGAATTGCTTAGGAACATGGGACAATGGACACATGGCACTTGAGCAAAGGTAACCAGCCAGAGAGCAGAATGTAGGTTAGAGTAAATGGGTCATAAGTTATGATCTAGGCAGAGAAAAGCCTAGCTGTAAGGCCAAGGTATTGTAAATATAGAGTGTGAGTCTCACTTAGGGACCATGGAGCTGGGAGGAAGAACCAGGAACAAACTAATAGAAAAATAAAGTATGTGTTTGTGATGCATGTTATGTTTGGCTACTAATGTACTGTTTCCTGTGAGGAAAGAAACTTCTTTGACTCTCCCTGCTGTTATATATGCAATGTTAGGTCCTCTCACTTTATTGGTATCAGGCACTTATCACTGTGTGGGAAAATACATAAGAGTAAAACAAATTGGACGTTGTGAATTCTTATGCCTTCTTCAACAATCTCTATTTAGCCTAAGTGCACCTGACATTTTTTTTCCTAAACATCCTAGTGATAAAGTATCAATTTTATTTGCACAGAAAGCAGCATTTGAAGCATTTTATTATTTTAAAAAGTCAATGACTGGCTTTCTAACTATCATCATAAATACATATAAGCTTCATACATACCTGTCATAATAATCCCGTTGAAAGTCATAGTCCAAGTCAAATGAGGAACTGAAAAATAAATTTCAAAAGATTATTTTGGAGCTGCTGTTGTTAATTCAAAAGGCAGGCGGGGTGAAAACAGGCCAAACAAACGACAACAAATAGATCAGTAAGATTAGCAACAAATAATCCCCATTCATTCAAACAAATCATTTGCCATCTGGACATGCAGTGATTAATGTAGCAACACTGAAGAAACAGTACAATAGCTGTTACACCACAATGCCCTTATTTTCTAGCTTCCTAGAACCTAACAAATTCTTCATTTTGTACTATATACACACATAGAATTATTCCTAAACAACAAAAATCTGAGCTAGAAACAGAGCCAAAAGGGATGTATGCTAACACAAGTTAATAAGAATTACAATTTTGCACATAGAAAGCACATTGCATTAACCTCCCCACATCCAGAAAACACAGAAGATGCCCACTGATGGACACAATGCAGTTATAAATAATAAAGTTCCGGACCTGAGTAGAGGGGACGGAGAAGGGTGTTCTGGTACTGACCCGTACATCTCCGCTGCAGATCGTTTCACACCTGCTTTTCCTCGGTTCACTTTTGGCTCTGCAGCCAGGTTAA
>NC_034597.1:43291211-43313339 GCF_900095145.1 Mus pahari
CCTGGTCTACAAAGTGAGTTCCAGGATAGCCAGGGCTATACAGAGAAATCCTGTCTCGAAAAACTAAAAAAAAAATAAAAAAAAAAGAAGAAGAAAGAAAAGAAAAGGTAGGTTAAGCTTTTACAGAGCTAGCCTTTCCTTTTTTGACTGTTAAGACTCCAAAATGTCCTAACATTTCTCTTTGCTTTTTTGTACCCTGTAGTGGATAATGGTTTTATCCTTGCAAACTGGTCAGCATTTATATTTCAGTATGGAGATAAAGATTATATAAATAATACAATCCTTAAATTGTATTTGGCCCAACTTGCGTTGACCTAAAGCCAAACTAAACAACACAGCGAAACATAGAACAGACACTAACCATGAAAGTAACCCAGAGAATATTAAAACTTTCAAGTTCCAGAGGCTATACATTTTATTCTCAGCAGAAGCAGGCCAAGTTTAAGGACAGACAGACAGACCTAACAAGACCAGCAACCAGAGAGGTTGCAAACAGGGAAAGTGTTATGTAGTTTTAATACATTCAAACTTGCTTTTAAAGGACAAACTTGGACCAGAAATGATGGCACACAGCTTCAATCTCAACACAACTAGAGTTTGAAGTCAGTGGTCAACATAGCTAAGTTTTAGAACAGCAAGGGCTAGAAAACCTGTCTTAACCCCTACACTCCCACCCACAAGAAGTTTCAGGGTTAAGTGAACCTGTGGGACACTAATAGAAGCACAGCAGTTAACAGTGTTAGTTATTCTGTGTATTTTAACCTATCAAGCATCGACTGAAACACATAAAAGGGCTACAACTGAAATCTGTGGCAAAGCAACTCTAGCATCCCCAAGGAACACATTTTTTAAAAGTACGTAAAAGAAAATATATACAACTGCATTCATTTGGGGTGGATAATACCAAGACATTGTACAGAATTTATGAAATAAAATGATTTGCACACCAGCCAAAATATGCATATGGAGGCCACAGTAAAACCTATAGTTATTTCTTCTCTTCAACATTGTGGGTCCAAATACTGAACTCAGGTTTTAGGTTTGACATCAAGTGCCTTACCCTGGGACATCATGCCATCCTAAATAAAAGATTATATATATATATAAAAATCCCACTTCCCCATTTCTACGCTAGATCTGCCAGAATTACAAAAACATGGTAAAAGGATAAAAAGGAACATGCTAAATGAAAAAAGGAAACAAGCCAATACAAAGTAGAAAAACTAAGTATTTCTTCAACAAAGAGGCATAAATTTTACAATTTGTGTGCAAATACATGTAGAATTAAGAACTAAGAGATAACTACTTACTAGTGTGTGAGGACTGAGTATTTCAAACTATTAGAAATCACCATAAACTTTTCAGTTAAGAACTTAAGAAACACACATGCTGAAAATCTGTTTCAAAGGGGGGAGGGCAATACAAAGACACTGTCACATCAAGTATCAAGACCTTTTACAGACTTGAAATAAATATACAAATTTAAGGTGAGAAATAGTTTGTTTATATGTAAGAGAAGCAAATATTGATATATATGCACAAAATGCCATAATAAAACCCAATATTTAGGATCTTAAAACAAAGAAAGAAACAAACAAACAAAAAACCAAACTCACCTAAAACCTGGCCAGCGATCATTCTGCCATCCTCTCCAGCTACAGCAGCTCGGGCATTTCTTTCATTAACATACTGGACAAAGGCAAAGCCTTTATGCACAGAGCAACCCACAATTTTGCCATACTTTGAAAAGATGGCCTCCACATCAGACTTCTTGACCACCAGAGTGTTGAGATTCCCAATGAATACACGGGAATTCATGGATCGAGGATCTGTCTTGTTGGTAACATTGCTAGCCATCTCCTTTGATGATGAGGTTTCTCACAAAGCTGAAAACTGGAATGAAAGAGAAGCATTAGATTAACAAAAGTTATTAAAGGTATTTCATTTGAACCACTGTGACTACTCAGAGTATCATTTATCTCAACAGCATCTCCCAGCAAACATACCCCTTTTATCCACCTTACATACTTGCAATACAAACCTCCTATATAATTCCAAATTCTAATTCCTTAAAACCTTCAACTACCTTTTCAGCCTTTTTGGCCTTCCTGGTTGTTAGAATACTATAGTTAATTCTATCTAAGATATTAAAGTCTCAAAATAAACCAACCCCAAATTCTACCCTGAAACATTCTTCATCTTTCAACTATACTCAATATATAGTCCTATACAAAGACAAGTATTTCCAACTAGTCAAGATATTCACTTGGACTTATTAGCATATGCTACAAAGTATAAAGCCATCTAGCCATAGAGTACAATTATTCTAAAACCAATTTCTACATCTAGAATTGGATGGTGATGATGATAAACCAACTAGCATGACATAGAACACTAAAAAAGTACAACTTTCTCAAGTTTTGGTTTAAGAGAGCTCCAGTTTAGCCAAGCTGGCCTGAATACTGGAATTTTGAATACTTAGGATCCTGGAATTTTATGTTTGAGCCAGAGTTCTCACTCTAAAAACTATGTAAAAAACCAAAACCTCTTAAAATGACAATGGAGTTGGTTTGACAGAATACCCACTGATGTCCTTTCATAATAGTAATTTATAGACCCCTATCCTTTTGAAAAGAACTGAAGAATCTTGAATTTGGGTCTAGTATTTTTCATCTTTCCTAATGACAATCTAATTCTTATTGGATGTTTTCCTGTATGTTTCAAAGAACACAACAGATATAGCCCGTTGCTATTAAAATTGTCAGGAACTAATTCAATAGCATTTTAAAAGTAGTCAAAAAGATTTCAGACTACATTCTAGTATGCATGGTTTGCTTACATGTAGAAGTTAAAGGCCAATAGAGTTCTCTTTCCATCATCTGAGTTCTGTCTGGGTAATCAGTAAGAACCTTACCCACTAAACCTTCTTGCCTACACCTTACTTCTTCTAAGATAAATGAGAGAAATTTTAAGAAAGAAATATAATCGCCGGGCATGGTGGCGCATGCCTTTAATCCCAGCACTCTGATTTCTGAGTTCAAGGCCAGCCTGGTCTACAAAGAGAGTTCCAGGACAGCCTGGGCTACACAGAGAAACCCTGTCTCAAAAAAAAAAAAACAAACAAACCCAAAACCCAAAAAAGACAAGAAATATAATCAATACTCTATGTTGCATACAAAATCCAGGTAGCCATCACCAAAACTCTAAAATGGCTAAGTGGAGTCAAGTATTCAACAATACTTATAAGCTTTAGGAGAAACACTGCACACCGCCGGGTAGCAGAGGCTGGCAAATCTGAATTTAGGGCCATCCTGGTCTACAAAGCAAGTTTCAGGATGGCAAGGGCTATAGAGAAATCTTGACTAAGGGAAATAAAAAAACAGAAACAAAAGGTAACTGACATCTAAATACAATGTCCTCAGGAAATATAGTACGTCTAGTAAAATGTCCTTTGACATTCTGCATATATATGTACTTGCCATCTTTTTTTTACATACCTGTAGTTCCCCCAAAGTAACAAAGGTTCATCTTATAAATGAAACTTAAGAGGGGTCTTCTAGAGGGCTGGTGAGATGGCTCAGTGGTTAAGAGCACCGATTGCTCTTCCAAAGGTCCTGAGCTCAAATCCCAGCAACCACATGGTAGCTTACAACCATTTATAAAGAAATCTGATGCCCTCTTCTGGATTGTCTGAAGATAGCTACAGTGTACTTACATATAATAAACATTTACCAAAAAAGACGGGTCTTCTAAAATGTGCTAAATTCCCTGGTAGCTCAACATTTAGATATGTTAAGTCAAATAAAGTTTTATTATCTTTTATTATCACCCATACAAATCTCCAGCTATGGCAGTCTTTAAAAAAAAGTATATAGACCAATCTAATCTACAGAGCCAAATCCAGGACAGAAAAACTCTTACCTGGAAAACAAAAACAAAAGATACAGGTAACTTTAAATAATATTAAGAATGTTGACATAGCTGAGCAAAGTGGAGGCAAAGACAGATTAAATAATTCTGTGAGCTCAAAGTCAGCTTGGTCTAAACAGTGTGTTCCAGGTCAAGCAGGAACATGTAGTAAGATCTTGCCAATAAAACATGTGAAGACATTTTTTTGTTTTGTTTTTCCAGACAGGGTTTCTCTGTATAGCCCTGGCTGTCCTGGAAGACATTTTTTAAGCAATACATATAAACTGTGACCTGGAGATGTAAGTATTGAAGCACTTACCTGCGTCTCACCCCAAAAAGCCCTTAGATTAGTACTCTAACAGTAAATAAAGCCACCAGTACATAAAAAATTAACAGGGTATACATTAAGTTCACAAAAATTATACATCTAGGGACAATGGGGTTCAGTGAGGTGTTACCATAGAAGAACCAAGACCTATCAGGACTAAAGTTCAATCCCCAACATTCACATTAAAGGGGGAAAAAACGTGATAGCCTGAATCCTGGAGTTCCAGGTCTACTTCAAGACTGTCTCAAAACTATGGGGGTAAATAGCTGAAGATGACACCCTAGCAACATCTTGCTTCTACAAAAAGGGAAAAAAATTGGTTTGTGATTAATCTTCACTGAAAACTAGAGGCTGAGAGTACATTTGAATAACAGACAGGCTCATAGGTCTTAAAAGCAATACCCCCACCCCTAAAATAAAGGTAGGTTCAATTTTCAGGAGGGGGTTTCAGGAAGGGTGGTAACGAGGGTGAAACAGTATTTTCAACATGATCTTAGCTTGGGCTACAGTGTATTCCAGGGGATTGGGAGAAATAACCTTCAGAGTTAGCTCTGTATCTCAACCAAAACTTCAATGTCCAGTTTAATACTTAATGTCCTCTTTTCATGTATTTTCCAAATTTCTAACAGTTAAAATAAATAGTAAAAACGTACCAGGATTGATAAATACTTACAGGTCCCACTGTCACTCAGTAATGACTTCCTAGGTATAGTGTGGTTGTTGAGACAAGCCTTATATACCAACACTCAGGTGGCACATACATATGACAGTTCAAGATCAGCATTATCTACATTCTCAGTGTATGTTTGTAGTAATATATGCGATAAAATACAAAAAAACCCAAGTCTTTTTCTATTTGGCATTTAATACAATTCTCTGCTTTGATCACATATGTTAATCATTAGTGACAGAAATCACTTATGGCAATAAGGCATTGTTTAACATGTTAAGCCACATTGAGCAATTTGAGTCAGATTACCCTTACAACCTAAACTAGCCTACATTCACATTAGATAAAGATCCCTTTGCTATCTAATATATATGAATGAGAATGACACAAGCCTCAATTATTGGCCTGGCTGCTATTTAATTCTATGCAGGACACTTTTGTCCTCAAAAATGGTAATAATTTCTCTTTCCTTGGAAAATATTTTTAATACTTTTATCAGTATGCATGATTGTCTGCATATATGTATGTATGGTTTTACACTGTCCTTTGTGCCACTTCCTGAGGTCAGAAGATTCATACAATTTCCCTGGAACTGGGATTATGTATGGGTGCTGGAAATCAAATCTGGATCCCCTGCAAACCCCAAAGCCTCAATGAGTGACACTAATTTGCATCAATAAATTAAATTTTATAAAGAAAATGTATTTAAGTGTTTAGTTTTTTCACATCTTCCTGTTTTTCAAGACTCTTGAATACAAGCAAATTCATTTACTGGCAGCCATCAATATCTGAATTAATATTTCACTTATTTTGCTCTGATGTCCTTAAATTTCCTTTGTTGAACAATACCAATTGACTTGCATCACTCTCTGGCTGTTTTCTTTGTATGTTGTCTCTTATGAACCTTTATTCTACTATTAGAGGCCAGAAGACCAAGTTGAGTTTTGTTAATCACAAGCCTCAATTATTGGCCTGTGTTAGCATACATCTTTAATCCCAGAGGTAGGTTGTTTGGATTTCCAGATGTACCCAAGGTCACATGTTAGAGAGGGAAAGTGGGAAAGGGAAAGAGAAGGAGGAGGGGATAACAATGGTTGCAGTAGTCATCTTTAAAATGTTGCATGGGAAGAGCAATGGTGGCACATGGCTTTAATCCTAGCACTCAGGAAGCAGGGGCAGATTGATCTCTGTGAGTTTTGAGTCCAACCTGGTCTACAGAGAGAATCCCTATCTCAAAAAACAAACAAAAACAATAAAACAATTTTAAAAAGTGTATGCTGCTTTTCCTTATGACCAAAGTTCAGTTTTCAGCTCCAAGGAGTCAACTGATCTTCTGGCCTGCAGAAACCTGCATTCACAATCACAAATCTTTAAAAGAAATACCAGCTTTAAAATGGCACAAAGCAAGCCTGGCAGTGATGGAGCACACCTTTAATCCCAACACCCGGAAGGCAGAAGCAGATTGACCTTTGAGTTCAAGGCCAGCCTGCTCTATAGAGCAAGTAAGTTCCTGGACAGCCATGACTACACAGAAACCCTGTCTCAAAATCAACACACATACACACAAAAATATACTATGAATATGAAGTTTTTGTCAGGCACGAGAAAGAATATAAAGAATATTAATTCTAAATGTTACTAACTAAACCATTTAGTTAAAAAGTCTTACCCTGAACTAGCTTGACAAAAACCACCACCTAAACATAAGAAACAAAGTTTAAGCTGGGTGCTGGTGTCGCAAGCCTTTAATTCCAGCGCTTGGGTGGGGGTGGGGGTGGGGGGCGAGGTAGGCGGATTTCTGAGTTCAGGCCAGCCTGGTCTACAAAATGAGTTCCAGGATAGCCAGGGCCATAGAGAAACCCTGTCTCGAAAAACCAAAATTAAAAAAAAGAAAGTTTACTGGACATCATACATTAATGGGGACTGTTTAACTTTTTTTTTTTTTTTTTAAATCCCTCTCATATAGTCTCAAATCCAGGTGCCTATTTCTGACCAACTAGTTCTCACTGCATCCCTTAGTTCTGACCTGGTACAGCTGTGGCTGGCCACTCACTACCCTAAACTTTCCCCACTCAGAAGCAGAGAAGATTCTCCCCAAGCTGCTTTTCCCTACATAGTCCAGCCATTTTGTTTACCTGGGCCTTTTCTATTCTTTACTCTTCTCCCCTCTCTTATACTTATATGGCCCAGCTAATGGTCAGATTCTGTACTCTCTCCTTTTATCTACAATAAAAACAACCATGTCCTTTTTTCTTTCCTTTTTATAATTTTTTTTTGGTTTGGTTTTTTTAGACAGGGCTTCTCTGCATAGCCCTGGCTGTCCTCGAACTCAGAAATCCGCCTGCCCCGGTCTCCCAAGCGCTGGGACTAAAGGCGTGCGCCACAACGCCTGGCCTACCTTTTTATTTTAATACTTTCAACCTAGCTTCAAAACACAAGCTTGGACTGGGTGTGATTGCCCAAGGCTTTTTTAAGGAAGCAAAATCTCTGGGAATCTGAAAACAGCCTGGATTACAGTTATTTCCAGGATAGCCAAGGCTATGTACAAAAAGGCTGTTTAGGGCTCAGAGCAAGAGGGAGAAGGGAAGGGGGAGGGGAACCATTTAAAATAAAAACTAGCTGCAATGCCTCACAGGTGTAAATTACAATGAGGTATGTGAAGCAGGAAGATTGAATGAGGCTGCAATTAATCCAACTCCCTCTTGGGGCTTCCAGGTACCAAGTACACATGCATACATACGTAAAATAAAAAAATAAACCTTAAAAAAAAAAAAAAAAAAGAAAGTAGGCATGGTAGCACATGCCTATAATCACAGGATTCACACAAGTAAAAGCCAGGGCTGGAGAAGATTCAATCAGCACTTATTCTTCTGGAGGACCTGAGTTCAATTCCCAGAACACAAATCAGGCAGTTTACAATGCCTACAAGCCCAGTTACAGGGGATCTAACACCTTTTAGTAACCTCTAAAGGCACCTCTACACATGCAGCATAAACACACCTAAGTAAATTAAGAAATTTAAAGGGCTAGAGAGATAGCTTGGTGGTTAAGAGCCTGCTCTTCCCTTACAATCCTGTTTCATTTTCCCCTAATTCTGTGATTACATGACTGCATCAGTGTGGGTTTTGAAGGTATAAATGAAGATGTGTAATCAATGCCCAAAATATAATTATTTGGGGGAAATGTAACACAGACTGGACTTGAATTTACCAACAATCCTCCTGCCTCAGGTTCCATACTTGGCAATAAAACATTTAAATGTAACATTTAAATTCTAACTCTGGTATATACAATCCTCAAGGACAACAGCAACAAGTTTTCTTTACAATGTAAAGAAATTTTGTCACCAGTTTTTAATACAAAGGCATTTATACTTAAAAAGATTAACTTAAGAAACAAATATATCTTCAAACTATACTGCTTTATTAAGAGTATTAAAGAGTATATTTTGCTTAAATTATACTTCATATTGTAAAATATCAGCCAGAACTGGTCAGAAAAGCTTAAATTTGTTGCTAAGTCCTTTCTTTAAAAATTAAGCATTGGTGTTGAAGGTGTGGGATCCTGGAACTGAAGTTACAAACAGTTGTGAGCTGCCAAGTGGGTACTAGGATTTGAGCTACCTCTACCCTCAAGCCAATCAATTGAAATAGGAAACTAGAAGTATATGTAGGTTACAAACACAAGCAAAACTATGGACAAGGCTGGCCTGAAATTGAGATCCACCTGCCTCTGACAAATGCAGGAGATAAAGATATGCCACTATGTATGTCCAACCAGTTAATGTCCAGATGCCAAAAAACAATAGAAGATTCAGGCTGGAGAGATGGCTCAGTCGGTAAAGAGTACTGTCTGCTCTTCCAGAGGTCCTGAGTTCAACTCCCAGCAACCACATGGCTCACAACCATCTGTAATGAGATCTGATGCACTCTTCTAGTATGTCTGAAGACGGCTGCAGTGTACTCATACACATAAAATAAATTTCAAAAAGTTATTAGATTCTCTGAACTGTAATTGTGATTATTGGCCACAATGAGATTACTGGGAACTGAAGATAAATCTTCTGCAAGGATAAATGCTCTTTTTAAAAGTTCAGATGCTGACACCCATAAAAGACTCAAACACTAGCTACTGAATATAAGCATACAAAAACTGAGGAATCTACAATGAATAATAAAATTGCTAAAGTACAATTTTGCCAGTTTTGTTTTTTGGGCTGTATTCTGAGTGCTTTGCCGGCATGTATGAATACCACTCGAGTGCCTAGTACTCAGAGGCCAACAAGAGGGCATCAAACTTAAGAGTTTTAGATGCTTTGGAACCATCATGTTACTATTCAGAATTGAACTAAGGTATTCTACAAGAATAACAGCTCTTATCTGCTGAGCCAGCTTTTCAGCCCCTAGCCTTTTACCAAGGTAAAATGGCAAGTACTCTATATGAGTGTATGAGAATGCTTTCATCATAACTATTCTAAAAGCAGATAGATCTGAATCTGACCTGATTTCCAGGCTAGCCAGGACCATAGTGTGACCATTAACAGGACTGGAGCTCAGCACTTTTTTTTAGGAGGGCTGGAGAGATGGCTCAGTGGTTAAGAGCACTGCTCTTCTGAAGGTCCTGAGTTCAAATCCCAGTAACATGGTGGATCACACTCTGTAACAAGATCTGACACCTTCTTCTGGAGTACCTGAAAACAGCTATAGTGTACTTACATATAACAAATAGAAAAAAGGGGGGAGGGGGAGAGATCAGGGTATCACAGTAAAATTCTAACTTTAGTGTTGAAATAAGAATCCACTGGAGAGGCCAGGCAGTGGTGGCACACGGCTTTAATCCCAGCACTCGGGAGGCAGAGGCAGGCGGATTTCTGAGTTCAAAGCCAACCTGGTCTACAGAGTGAGTTCCAGTACAGCCAGGGATACAATGAGAAACCCTGTCTCAAAAAAAACAAAAACAAAAAACAAACAAAAAAGAATCCACTGGAGAGTGACCCATTCCTTTAATCCCAGCACTGATGAGCAGAGGCAGGCAGACTGAGTTTGAGGCCAGCCTGGTCTTCAAAACAAAGTCCAAGAAAGCCAGGGCTACAGAGAAAACTTGTCTTGAAAAACATACAAAAGAGCCCATGAAGTTTCAAAAATTGTAACTAACCCATTTTTAAACTTTGACAACAGGCCTCATTCTGAACTCTATACAGCTCAAGATATCTTTAACTACTTCCTGATATTGCTGCACTTCCTAAGTGCTGAATTATAGACATGACAAGCAAGCCAGGTTTGTAGCTGCCACTTTAGAACAGACTAATATGTAAGAGGGGACACTTAAGAAATGAATATCAAGCCGGGCCTGGTTGCGCACGCCTTTAATCCCAGCCCTCGGGAGGCAGAGGCAGGCAGATTTCTGAGTTCGAGGCCAGCCTGGTCTACCAAGTGAGTTCCAGGACAGTCAGGGAGATACAGAGAAACCCTGTCTGGAAAAAAAACAAAAAACAAAAAACACAAAAAAAAAAAAAAAAAAACAAGAAAAAAGAAATGGACACCAACTGCAAGAAGACAGCAGTATACACTTTTAAGTGAAAAGCTGACATGACAGGAAAGAAAAGGTGACAAGAAAACTGTTTGTTGAACAGAAGATGTCAAGTCAATTTCAACAGTCTAGATACAGTTTGTTTTTGAAATGTAATACATGAAATGTAACATTTAAATTCTAACTCTGGTATATACAATCCTCAAGGACAACAGCAACAAGTTTTCTTAAGTTTTCCCCTAATTTTAGCCAACAGCTTTTAATGTTAGCATCAAAAAGTACTAAGAGTACTAGGAAGAAATTTTTGCTTAAAATACTCGTCTAGAAAAAGTTTGTTTTTGAAATAATTATTTTTTCCTCTTCTGAAACATTAGGTATTACATTGAAGGCCACTAGGTTGGCCTTGGAAAACAAGGTGGCAATTTCAGCTCTGCATCAGGAGTGAGTTAACAAACCCTGCTTGAAGTTGTTTCAGCAAATCTACCATATAGGTTACTGAATAGATACAAATCTATTAAAGTCCATACTGTTATATAAATTTAATGATAATCATTTCAGATAATATACAAAAATCATAGGTCTGGAACAACTCATGGAATGAGTACTAAAGAACAGACAGAGTCAAACACAACTCCAATAGTTAAAGAAACAGTAAGAACCTGAAAGCAAAGTTGAAAAGCTTCACAATGGCTTAGGTTTTTCTTTCTCAGGGAATCACATATCAGAAATTTCTAGTATGATTCATAGCAGTAGCAGAATTAGTTATGAAGTAGCAACAAAGTACTTTTATGGTTGGGGCTGACCACAATGTGAAACCCTATTAAAAGGTTGCAGCATTAGGAAGGTTGAGAACCACTGGTTTAGGTGGTTTAAATGATAAATGTCAAGTGAGATGAGAAGTGAAAAATAAACCAAAGTATTTAGTAACACAGACCTCAACCATTATTTTCTTTCTCTTCAAGTAAATTTATTTTAAAAAGTGATTGCTTTGGGGGCTAGAGTTCAGCAGGTACAAACCCATCCAAAGGATCCAGGTTCGATTACCAGCACCTACACAACGAATTCTAAATGCAGCTCCAGGGTAACCTAAAGCCTACTTTTGGTCAGAGGGCACCAAGCATGTACAAGTTAACAGACATATATTGTAAAAACCCAATTTAACTTCTAAAAATAAAAATTTCATGTCACTTCCTATTTTACCCTTCACTGGCTCAAAGTTAAAAATAACTTTAACGTAAGTACTCAAGTAACCTAACGTTATTATCTGACCTTATCCTAAGATTCAGTTCACTTGGGGGCTGGAGAGATGGCTCAGCAGTTAAGAGCACTGACTGCTCTCCCGAAGAGGGTCCTGAGTTCAAATCCCAGCAACCACATGGTGGNTCACAACCATCCATAATGAGATGTGACGCCTTCTTCTGGTGGGTATGGACAGCTACAGTGTACTTAGATATAAATCTTTAAGTCCGAAGCCAGAAGGCCAACCAGAGGAAGCAACCTTCATTCCTAGCAACCATATGACTCACAACCATCAGTACAGCTACAGTGTAAAATAAATAAATCTTTTAAAAACAAAAGATTCAGTTCACTTTCTCTTAAAAGGTGTCAAGTGGCCTCCTGATAATGCACCTACTACTGCAATCTTCTACAGAGCTGTGCATAAATCTTATATAGTATCATTTTTCACTCCATCTGTCACCAATGAGTAGTCTGAGGTTCTCCTGATAATTGATCTCCCAAACAAGAAAAGCATAACCAAAAAAATAAAAATAATAATAATAATAATAATAAGCCGGGCGTGGTGGCACATGCCTTTAATCCCAGCACTCGGGAGGCAGAGGCAGGTGGATTTCTGAGTTCCAGGACAGCCAGGGCTACACAGTGAAACCCTGTCTCGAAAAACCAAAAAAAAAAATAAAATAAATAAAATAAAAAAACAAAAAAAAACAAAAAACCAGGCGTAGTAGCACACGCCTTTAATCCCACTCGGGAAGCAGAGGCAGGGGGATTTCTGAGTTGGAGGCCAGCCTGGTCTACAGAGTGAGTTCCAGGACAGCCAGGGCTACACAGAGAAACCCTGTCTCGAAAAACCAAAACCAAAACCAAACAAAACAAAAAAAAATGATCTTGTAGATGAAGGAATCAAACTGGCCCTATAATGAGCAGCTGGGGGCTGGAGAGATGGCTCAGCGGTTAAGAGCACTGACTGTTCTTCCGAAGGTCCTGAGTTCAAATCCCAGCAACCACATGGTGTCTTACAGCCATCTGTAATGACATCTGATGCCCTCTACCTATGTGTCTGAAGACTGCTACAGTGTACTTACATATAAATAATAAATCAATCTTTTAAAAAATGAGCAGCTACAACAAGATGAAAGAAGTTTTCATGGAAAACACCAGTATTTAAAAACAATGACTTCATTTCTTTTCCAGATCCTAGGAGTTTCTCTTTAATGTTCCACTATTTGGTTTTCTTTGATGCTACCTTAGGTGATCATTTGACCTAGATTTTATATTTTGTTCAAGCATGAGAAGGCATATGATATACCCAAATGTCACAGGACTCTATCTAGATTGAAAACTCTATCTAGATTAAAACTCTAGCCAGGCAGTGGTGGCACATGCCTTTAATCCCAGCACTTGGGAGGCAGAGGCAGGCAGATTTCTGAGTTCAAGGCCAGCCTGGTCTAGAGTTGAGTTCAAAGACAAGCAAGGGCAGACACAGAGAAAACCTGTCTCAAAAAAAAAAAAAACCTCTAAATGGTTACCAATGGCCAATGTGCTTGCCTTTAATCCTAGCACTCAGGAAGCATAGGCAAGCAGATCTGAGTTTTAAGCCAGGCTAAGCTACATAGTACTAGACAGCCAGGGCTATGTAGAGACCTTGTATAAAAATATATATATATATAAAAATTAACAGTAATATCCTTAACTCCAGCTACCTATGCCCTCTTAACCACTACATTATTCCAGATATATTCTTTTATACCACTCAAGAAGGAACTTGTGTTACACTCAAGTAATAGTTAACTGGGCTTCAAGTCATTGCTGGACAATCTCAGTTCATGTAGATACAGAAATTAAGCAGGTCTTCCTATTTTAAACTTTAAAAGGCACACCTTTTTCTTAAATTCTTAACAATATTTGTGTGAGACAGGAATGATATTACTGTATTTCTTAAGGTTGGATCCATTTTTGTTTTTTCCAGAGTGGCACCACACTAGCCTCAAACTCCTGTTTCAACTTTTGAGTGCTGTCATTATAGGCATTCAATTATTTATCTTAAAACTTGTGCTTTAAAATAAATATAATCAGAATCTGTACAAAGATTACATATAAGCAAGATCCATATATTCCAGGTTGGCCTCAAACTATATAAAACCCAAGGAAGTCCTTGAACGTCTTATACTAATGGATGGATCATAGGTGTGGCTGTCACCAGGCCCAGTTTATGGAGTGCCATGAATCAAAACATAGGGTCCTTATGCAAACTATGCATTTGTCAACTAAGCTATATACCCAGATCCCAAAGATTACTCTAAAAAGCTCAAAGATAACCTGAGAAAGAACTGTCTAAAGGGAAGCATTTTCATTTCCACGGCTCTACCTATTTCCTAGTCTTCGCAATGAAACCAAGTGGACCTCACACCTCTTACCATCACCCAGGAAGGGTATACATCTGTTCCGAAGGCCCCCCTGGCTCCAGGTCATCCTGGCTGTTGCTGCTCCAGACTGGGCATCCATGTTGCTGCGGCTTGTGGTTTGTGAGGGGTAGTGTACAGGAAAAGCAGGATGGGATTTCAAGGGAAACAGTAGGAAGATGGCTTTTTGGGAAAATGCCATCACCATTATAGGTGTTAAATAGTACCACACACATTTTATTGCAGCACAGTTTAAAAATCTAACAAATGAAAGATTAAAAAGAAAAAAAATAAAAATAAAAAAAAATTAAAAATACAGACGTCCAGAGATGCTCTAAAACAGTTAAGTTAAAGATCAGGAAAAATAAGGTCAAAGACTTAACAGCCAGTAAAATTATTTCCAGTGTGGGGAAGGGGTTGGGGGCAAGGGTGAGGTTGGGAGAGAAAGGGTTTATGTGATCAAGCTACTTAAAAATGCTAACACCTTCACTTTCTCTCCCAAGATGGAAAACTCCAAAGTCAATCAGGAGGCTGAAGAAATCTTAACATTCAGAAAAACTCCACTTTAATCCGTTTAAAAATCATCATTATCATCATCATCATCACCATTATAAGTATAGTAATAATAATAACTAGTAAGTAACAACAATAAAAAGGAAACCAGCGAAAGTCAGGAAAAATGTAAAAAAAAAATTGTAATAACTTACTGTAGCTGAAGATCAAAAAAATCTCACTGTAAAAAAACAAAAATAAAAATAGCCCAGATTAGAAAAACGGGAGGTCTAAAAATGTCAAGTCAGTAAAGTTCAATTCTTTTCTTTTCCAAAAGCAGTTTCCACAAAAACCGCAAGGGTAATGTTCTCAATAGCAGACAAGCAAAGCCCTTTCCACATCATCAGTTAATCTTAAAAATACACGAGGAAGTAGAGAGGTCAGTTTATGAGGCTAAAAGGCTCCTCCTCTAACCCAACTGCTGCAGAAAAAAATAGAAATAGAAATTTTAAAAATTACATCTTAAATCCAGGTCCCGTTTGTTTTGTTTTGTTGTTTTTTGGAAATAATTTTTAAAAAAACACCTGTATGTTTGCCGTAGTGCACACCAAGTTGCATCAGTATGTTTAAAATGTCTTTATAAAATCAATTTTGGAATGGGAATGTGTGTGTTCTGGAAAGGTGGGGAAGGGAAGTTAAAAATCAAAGCTGAGCTCCAGTGAGTAAGGATGGGGTTCGCCTTGCTGCCCTGTGAAAGGAGAAGGGACAGATTGAGTCATAGTTCCTCAGAAATGTGCCCTAAACCCAAGACAGAAAACTGTCTGTTGCATCTAACACATTTTGGTAAAGCATTAACATTTCACTGGGAGGGAGAGAGCCTTTAGAGAATCACTTTTATTAGTGACTGTTTTTACATTCACCAACATCAGTAGGTGGCTGAAGTTAACTACAGTCTTTATCCCCTTTAAGAGGACTGATATTTTCTGTTCACTTGGTAATCAGCAGTCTGGGCAACAAAAATACAGAAAAACCAGGCCAACAAATGGAGATGAAGTGAATAACAGATTCATGGGTTTCAAAACCTAAGGCCATGTTTTTTTTTCTATGACTAATACAGACTAAAGGTGAATGAATGGTCTACCATGAAGACATACACTAAAAGGGACTCATCTATTCTCAAAACCAAAGAGTGAAGACGGTAAGACTTTGGTAAGGTTCTACAGCCAGAGTGAAAGATGTTCTTAAAAAGGAGCCAGCCCTTTTATTCATCATCACTGACAGTGAAAACCATAGAGATGGAAGGGTCCATGAACAGTTTATGTCATGAAACAGGTAATAAAAATTGTGCCCTTATGGATGTGTCCCATTTTTTAGCTTATCTAGTGTACCTAACTAATTCCAAGGTATGAAAAATCTGACATATAATGAAAAACTGAAAACAATGCACATGACACAAACTGATTGTTTCATCAGCTAAAAGAAATGCAGTTTAGTATCTACTCATTGTGTAAATAAGCAAGACTTGGTTGTATTTCATTTCATTAAGACATGAGGCCTTAATTTCCCATTACAAATTTCATGTTAAAATTTTAAACTGAACACTTATTTATCAAGTTAAACCCTTATTTAAAAATACTAAGACTACAAACAGAACAAGTACTGTAACTATTAAGACAAAGTATCAATTTCAAGTAAACAAGCATATATAAATAGAAAAATTAGAGCAAGTTTCTAGGTAGAAAATTTATAGTTGAAAGTTATCTGTATTTTAGAGGCAATAAAGAAAAATTCTATTTGGTACTTTTTTTTTTTTTTTTTGGTTTTCCCCTGAACCTAGTAACAAAATCTTCAGGATGTTAGCCTGATTAAAAAAAGAAGAAAGAAAGAAATCCTTAGTACACATACAAGACATACATAGGTTTAAAAAGTCCCAACACTAGGGGAGGCAGAGGAAAGTGGAGGATCTGTGTTGGGAGGCCAGACTACTCTACATAGTGAATTCCAAGATCAGCCAGAGCACCAAGCTGTATGAGATCCTGTCTGGAAAAAGCCAAAAACAAAAACAAAAAAGCAGCAATGTAAAAAGAAAGCATTAGTGTTTTATGTCAAGTAATCTCACCTATGTTATCGAACTAATAAGCTACTGCTATGCTACTTTTTTTAAAAAAAGCAAAATGTTGAGCCCGGCATGGTGGCACACGCCTTTAATCCCAGCACTCGGGAGGCAGAGGCAGGCGGATTTCTGAGTTTGAGGCCAGCCTGGTCTACAAAGAGAGTTCCAGGACAACCAGAGCTACACAGAGAAACCCTGTCTTGAAAAACCTAAACAAACAAACAAAAAAAAAAAAAAGTCTTTCACTACATAAAGAACACATAAATGAGTTGGAAAGATGGTTCAGCAGATAAGAGCACTGCTCTCAGAGGTTCTAATTCCAGGACTCACACCTAATACTAGTTCTAGGAGGTCCTACGTTGTCTTACATGTCCAGCAGATATGCACACAGTGCACATACATACATATGTACATACATGCAAGCAGTCATACACTGAAAAATTAAAATTTACGTATTGCTAGGCTATGCTCTCAAAACTCTCATTAAGGTTTCAATGAGCGCTTCTGGTGTTTTGTTTTGTTTTTCAAGGCAGGGCTTCTCTGTGTAGCTCTGGCTGTCCTGGAACTCACTTTGTAGACCAGAAATCCTCCTACCTCTGCTTCCCAAGTGCTGGGATTAAAGGCGTGCGCCACCACGCCTGGCTTGGATGAGCTCTTCTTAAAGGACACTCAAAAATAAGTCAAGACAAGAAACATCACCTGGGGCTGGTGAGATGGCTCGGTGAGTAAGAGCACCTGACTGCTCTTCAGAAGGTCCAGAGTTCAAATCCCAGCAACCACATGGTGGCTCACAACCATCTGTAACAAGATCTGACGCCCTCTTATGGAGTGTCTGAAGACAGCTACAGTGTACTTAAATATAATAAATAAATCTTTAAAAAAAAAAAAAAAAAAAAGAAACATCACCCGGTACTTATTAAAAATGTAAACTCTAGAGAACCACATGACTCAACTGGAAACTGGTAGTCCAGAGCCCAGCAGTCTTTTTTTAAACTGATAGTGGGAACCAATACTCAATGTAGCTTTTCAAAAAACATTAATAAACACCAAAGTTTTTCACCAGACAACCTTCAGTAAATCTAGTTCATACCAAACCATAACCTTTCCAATGAAGGTTGAGTGCATGAGGTGTAAGTAAATAATGCTAAGAACAAATACCAATATATTTACTTGACCGCTGATAGTAATACTGTTTTTAAGGAAGTCAAAAGCAATGACTAGGTTTTTTTTTTCCTTTTAAGATGAATCTCATCTGTTAAAAACACTGCTGGCCTATAACTAGCTATTTAGGCAGGCCATGCTACCCTCCAACTCGGACATCTGCCTGCCCCATGCCTCCCAAATACTAGGGTATATACTTCACTAGTAAGAGCAAACAACACAGGTGGGTATATTTATAAGACATAATTTCTACTCAGCCAAGATTTTTCAATTGTTATACTCCCTAGTTAGTAATCTACATTTAACATTTAATATCATCTATAAGATTGTAACAAATTATTTGGGAATATATTCCTTACTTGCCTGAACAACAACTCCCATTCATAACAAGATCACAAGCCAATCTATCTAGAGATCAAAGTGCAAACATGTTTCTCTACAGAAGAAATAGTAACTACCAAGCATTTCTGAAAATGGCTTGACCATGGCAAATGAGAAGATCCAAACCTTGCAAATTTAACAGCTTCCTCTAATCAATGCTATCATTTGAATTTGGCCTCAATTGCAAGTTATCCATATGCTCTGCCAGGACTGAAGGTGCCCCACCAACCCTGGCCTACATTTCTAACACTTAATGTCAGGTATACCTTAACTACTACCAATAACCAACCTTCTTGCATAACTTCTGACGTTTATTTATAACACTATTTTTGATGGATAACTTCCTCTTACCTACTTTTCACCCTACATCAGGGCAAAACTCTACCCTTTATCTACTTTTTAAAGGCACACATCTTTAATCCCATCACTCTTAGGCCAGCTACAAAGTGAGTTCCAGGACAGCCTGGGCTATACAGAGAAACCCTGTCTCGAAAAACCAAAAAAAAAAAAAAAAAAAAAAAAAAAGACTGGGCTTTTGATCTTCAAGAGATGAGCTATCCAGAGAGTTGTTAGAACTCAACACCTACAAGAGAGAAACTAATTTGTTTTTAAGCACGGTTTTACTATGTAGTCCTGGGCTGCCTTGCAATGGGTAAGGTAAGGGGTCCTGTCTCAGAGCCTCCATAACGCAAAGATTACTGGCCTGCACTATCATGCGTAGCTGTAAACTGCCTTTTTGAGTTTTAGATGGATAGGACTAATACTGAAGCATCTGTAAACCACTGCTGAACCATTATTGTTCCCAAGTCCAGCTTGAAACTTTTCTAACATCCGTGTAAGGTTCCAAAAAAAAAAAGCGTTTTTCCTTTTTTTTTTTGAGACAAGGGTTTCTCTGTGTATCCTGGGCAGTCCTACAACTCTCTCTGTAGACCAGGCTGGCCTAGAACTCGAAGAGATCCGCCTGTCTCTGCTTCCCAAGTGCTGCACTACCACCATCACTCGGCTCACTAAATCTTTTTGTGTACCGGGTCTTCTAAAAACTCGGTGGAAATACTTGACCTGTCTGTCAAGTACGATCCTGTCAACCCCCTTTAAGTCTCACTTCTCTCTATGACAGTAGTACCTACCTCAAGCAAAGTTCCACTAACTTATGATTTGTTAACCTGCAGATAAAAAGTAAGCTGTAATTATTCCAATTAAAATCTTCCGCACATCCCTTTACAAACACAAGCACTCCGCCTTTTAACCATTTTACCCCTAAAGGAAAAAAAGTAATGATTACTCAATCTTTTGTTAAAACGCCGTTCAGATGGCCATGTGGCCCGCCTGGAATTTCGAAGCTTCCAGTCGTACACCACCATGTTATCGCTCCCCTACCCCCCACCCGACGTCTATCTCAGGAAGTGATAGCAGGATCGGTACGACATCCCCGACAATTACATCAACAAGCATTTCGTTCTTCGCTGTCTTGCTCCCCCCTTGGAATCCTGATGGGCGACGGAAATCAAAGTAGCCGTTAAGCCGGAGCGCGCAGACAGGGTATTTTCGTACGCACCGTGGCCTGGAGGTCACTAGGTTGACGCCGCGCCAAGGCCGAGGCCCTGTTGCCTCCCGCCTGAGACCCAAGTCCCCACCGCACGGGAACAAACGCGGCCTCGGCTTCGGCCGCGAGGCCGGTTTCCCCCTTACACCCGCTGGCGGGGCCCAGCAGCCCAGGGCCTCCCCTGCACTCGCCCTCTTCGCTTACCAAGAGGCAGGAGAGAGAGAAGAGACGGCCTCTCCTACTGCGACTCTACGCCGAGACGCCGGAGCTACAACAGCAAGGAACCACACGACCGTTCGCTCTCCGTCTCCTCACAAAATGGCCCCCGAGCTCCTCTGCCGCCGAGACGAAAGTCCAGCCCCCGCCTCCCTCCTGGAGGCGTTCCTATTGGCTGTGACTTTTCTCGCTCCCGCTCCTAATTAGATAACGCTACCGCTCTTCACAATTCCCTCCAATCACAATCGGAGGTGGGTTGGGCTAATTGAGAGAATTTCCACATGCGTAACAGAGGCTAGTTAGTAATTGGTTCAGCTTCCTGTCACTTAGTGTATGACGGATGGTTATTGGTCACTGTACCAGACGGAAAGCTGGGTGGAATTTTCGCCTTTGTATCGCTCCCAGCTTCTCATCCGGGTATCGGTCGGATCTGACTGACGGCCGTGTCGTCCTATCAGTGCTTCCTAGAGCCCCCAGGTCCGGCCAGATCACCGCATTTCCGCGGCGCGGGGGTGGGAGAGCCTGGGTGGAGTCTGGTAGCGGGTGCAAAGGGCCTGCCCCAGCCCCAGGCCTAGGAAAAAGGAAGCGCGAAGGAGCTTCGGAGAAGGGAGGAGAGTCACCTCTAGGCAGCCTAGCAGCTCTGCAGTTATTATCAAACTCAGGTCCCTTCTTACTGCCAGCTTCTATAAGCCTTTGGGAGGACGTGGCCTTCTCAGATGACAACTGCCCCTCCAAACCAACTGGCTTCTGTAGTTCTCTCCTGCAGGAGCAATTACCTGAATCCCTATAAACCTGCTTCCTGGTCCCAAGTCACACAATCTGCAAGCCCAATGGCCAGCCACCTCAATTTCCCGCTTCCTAGAATAGCTTGAGACGACTTAATCCCCTCAGGTTTGGTCTGCCACTAAAGCTCTGGCTATACTGTAGGAACATTAAACACACTGAATTGTATATAGCCTACGGAGAAAAGGAGATTGTATCCCAGGAAATTTCCTCATTTCAAAAAACAAAACAAAACAAAACAAAATCTTTTAGATCTTCTTTAGACCTTTAAACGTTTGCCATTAACTTTTTCTTTTTTTTAAAAAAGAAAAAGATTAATAAATAAATTATTTATATGAGTACACTGTAGCTGTCTTCAGACACACCAGAAGAGGGCATCGGATGCCATTACAGATGGCTGTGAGCCACCATGTGGTTGCTGGGAATTGAACTCAGGACCTCTGGAAGAGCAGTCAGTGCTCTTAACCGCTGAGCTGCATCTCCAGTCCAGCCTTTGTCTTTTTCAAAAGATTTATTTTATATGTGCCAGTCCAGCGAGTTTATGTGTTCCCAATTTTACATCTTTAAAAAAAAGAAAAGAAAAAAGAAAAGAAAAGTTTGGGCTAGGTGGTGTTTTGAGTGCAAGGCCAGACTGGTCAAGTTTTAGGACAGCTAGGGCTATATAGTGAAACTCTATCTTGAAAAAACAATAGATATAAGTAGGAAGATAGGTAGATTGACAGACAGACAGACAATTGGGAAGCCAGAAAGATGTCTTAGCGGTTAACAAGTGCTGCTCTTCCAGAAGACAGAGGTTCAATTTCTCTGTGTAGCCCTCCTGACTGTCCCGAAACTCACTTTGTAGGCTGGCCTCGAATTAGAGATCTGTCTGCCTCTAAGTGCTGGGATCAAAGCCTTGAGCCACGGTGCACAGCTCCTAGTTTACATTTTAGTTGTTTATTTTGGAGGCATATTAGTAAAGAAAAGGAAACTTGCACTAGTTGGTTCACCCCTTACAACAAGTGAGTCCTAAGGATTGAACTGGGGTCAGCGGGCTTGGCTACAGGTGCCTCTACCCACTGAGCCTCCCCAGTGGCCCTAAATCAATTATTATCATTATTAGCATTTTTATTAAAGCAAGACACAAAGCTAGGTGTAGTGGCGCAGGCCTTTAATCCCAGCATTGGAGAAAGGGCCAGGCAGATCTTTGAGTTCCAGACCAGCCTTTTCCAAGATAGCCAAAGCTGTCAGAGAAAACTGTTCAGACATGAGTGTAAGCCAGGACAAATTCTTTTTTTTTTTTTTTTTTTTTTTTTTTGGTTTTTTTTCGAGACAGGGTTTCTCTGTATAGCCCTGGCTGTCCTGGAACTCACTCTGTAGACC
>NC_034597.1:43314044-43319331 GCF_900095145.1 Mus pahari
GTTTCTCTGTGTAGCCTTGGCTGTCCTGGAACTCACTCTGTAGACCAGGCTGGCCTCGAACTCAGAAATCCGCCTGCCTCTGCCTCCCAAGTGCAGGGATTAAAGGCGTGCGCCACCACACTCAGCGGAACTTTTGGTTTTTGAAAGGCTAGTCCCATTCATTCATTCATTTTTGTTTCTGTTTTTGTTTTGAGACAGGTTTTCCTGGAACTCTGTAGACTAGGTTATCCTCTAACTCAGATTCTCTTGTTCTTTTTCCAAGGTGGGATTAAAGGAGTGGGCCTCCACACCAGCTAAAGCTATAGCTATTTGTAATTTAAAAACCTTTTTTAGAAGAGTGGTGGCAAGTGCCTTTAATCCCAGCAATCAGGAGGCAGAAGTAGGTGAATCTCTGTGAGATGTAGGCCAGCCTGGTCTACAGTGTGAGTTCCAGGATAACCAAAGTTACACAGAGAACTGTAGTTATAGGTACATGCCACGACACCAGGGTTGGCTGGGTTTGGTCTGGTTTTTGGCACCAGGCCTTTATGTGAATTCTGAATGGACTCTGGTCCACATGCTGGTGTGTAGCAGACACTTTACCACTGAGCCATCTCCCCAGCTATATTTTTGTTTCCTTTTATGCTAAAAGTTTTTCTCTTTCTTCTGTCTCCTTTCTCTCTTTCATCCCAGCAATGACCTAAATCCAGCTTCTTATAAATTAATCCTCCTTTAACACAGTCACCATCTGTTCTCCTGCCTCTGAAGTCCGAGATCTAATCCTTTGACAATTTTTCTTGCAACTAATCTTTGTACAAAGTACTTTTTAGTTGATAAAATTTACATGTCATTAGTGTTTTCTGAGAATAGCAGAGACTAACTTTTGAGCAAGCATCTAAATTTTATTTTAAAACTATTTTTAAAAATATGAAAACTTATAGGGAGGAAATATAAAACATAAAATTATAGCTCTGAATTATAAAATTAAGTATATAAATTAATTATCTATCATTATATTAATATATAATTATATATTAAAATTAATTATAAAATATAAAATTATAACCTGCCATTATAAAATTCACACACAGAAGCTTTTCTTTTTCTCTTTCTTTCTTTCTTTCTTTCTTTCTTTCTTTCTTTCTTTCTTTCTTTCTTTCTTTCTGGTTTTTCGAGACAGGGTTTCTCTGTATAGCCCTGGCTATCCTGGAACTCACTTTGTAGACCAGGCTGGCCTCTGCCAGCCTGGGTGCTGGGATTAAAGGTGTGTGCCACCATGCCCGGCTTATTTTTTATTTTTTTGAGACAAGTTCTCATAGTTAGTTCTAGGATATCCAGGGCTATGTAGAGAAACTAATTCAAAGGAAAGGAAAAAAAAGGAAAGGAAAAAGCAGCCAGGCCTTGGATACACCGTTAATCCCACACTTGGAATCTCTGAGAGATTGCTCAGGCTCCTTTACTGAGGCCTATGCAGCCAGGGTGGCACAGTGAAACCCTGTCTCAACAACAAGCAACCCGGGTGGTGGAGCACACTTCTAATCCCAGCACTTGGGAGGCAGAGGCAGGCAGATCTCTGAGTTCGAGGCCAGCCTGTTCCAGGAAGTCTAGGGGGACAGAGAAAAGTTGTCATGAAAATCAAAACCAAGCCAAGGCAGAGAGATGGCAGAAGAGACTGCCTTAAGTTCTCCTGGGAAAATAGTAAAGGACCTGATTCCTCTTCACTTGAGAAGGCTCTGGGTGTTGGAGTCAGGAACAGTGCTCCCCTAGGGAGAGCACCTTAAAAATAGCTCAGAACTTCCCCATTGTCTTGGCCTTCCAGTGGCTGGTTTTTATTTTTAGAGACAATGTCTCTGTGCCACAGCCCTGGCTGTCCTGCAACTCATTTTGTAGATTAGGCTGGCCTCGAACTCATAGAGGTTCACCAGCCTCTGCTTCCCAAGTGCTAGGATTAAAGGTGTGCACCACCAGCACCTGGCCTTTTTTTTTTTTTTCTTAAAACAATGGCTATGGGGCTGGAGAGATGGCTCAGTGGTTAAGAGCACCGACTGCTCTTCCGAAGGTCCTGAGTTCAAATCCCAGCAACCACATGGTGGCTCACAACCATCCATAATGAGATCTGATGCCCTCTTCTGGTGCATCTGAAGACAGCTACAGTGTACTTACATATAATAATAAATAAATCTTTAAAAACAAAAAAAAAGGACAATGGCTATGTAACCCAGGCTGGTCCTTTAACAACAAATGAAAATGCCATTTTCCCCAAAACCAACTCATTTTTGTTAACCTTCATCCAAACATGTATTTTTTAGGTTCAGCTTTAGTGAAGAAGTTCTTGGGTTGAGTCATGCTTTATCTGCTGTCTCTCCACGTTCAACATGCAATGGGGGAAAAGTGCATTCTTCTCTAGAAAGAAAGCTAGAAACAGAACTACAAAGAGTTAACAGCTAAAAGGTCTGGATTAGTGTCTCCTCTGGTCAACAGGAGGACAAGAGGATTGGAAGCAGTGGTATTAGAGACAGCAGGGAATCCAGGGGAAAGAACTACACAGAACACTCTGGAAGGAGCCAGGACTGTAAGTTTATATCTAATGGATATTTATAATCTCTCATTTTTTTTACCTTGATGCTTTTGAGAGGAGCAAAACAAGTGTATTCATTTTATCCTTGTATTACCAGCCTGGGAGGTATCCACCAAGTCATCTTTAATCCTCTTACTTTCTTAGGTCTATCCCATAACCAACTCCTTGTCAAAGCTTTGGTGCCCCACACCCGTCCTCTGTCTCCCAGACCTCCACCCTTGCTGAACAAAAGCAATACCTCCCTATACCATTGTCTCTTCTATACCCATTAAGTATTGTTTTCACCTTCTGAGATGGGTCTCCAATAGACCCCTGGCTAGCCTGGACTTCACTATGTAGACCAAGTTAGCCCAGAATTTGTGGTTATCCTCCTGTGTCCTCCTGACAGGCCTATGCCATCATACCCAGGCTCTTCTGCTCTCTCCCCACACTTACCAATAACAGGGGAAAATTCACAGAGTGCCACACTCTTGCCTCTATTGCTTATTTGTTCAAAGGAAAGGGATTCTTGACTTTCTTTGTTGTTGGTGGTGGTTTCTGTTGTTGTTGCTGCTGCTGCTGCTGCTGCTACTGTTTTTTAGATAGACAGGGTCTCTCTAAATAGCTGACTGTCCTGGAACTATGTAGACCAGACTGACCTCATACTCATAGAACTTTATCTCCTAGGTGAGTGCTGGAATTAAAGCTTATGCCACCATTCCCAGCTTACTTATCCTTTTTTAAAACAGTGTCTAACTATGTAACCGGAACTGACCTTAAACTTATCATCCCGCCTCTAATAAGAACGAGGAGATGCTTCTTTCTAGATTTCCTCCAATCTAGAGCAAGGCAACCATCTTCACTCTTGTGTTCCTGAGGGGGGCACTCACTCAGGGCATAGACACGCCATATTTCACAAACTATAAAAACTGAGTCTATCGATGCAATCCTTTAATCCCAGCACATGGGAGGCAAAGAGAAGTGAGTTTCAGGCCATGCCATTACTGAGTGCATGGCCTTCCATCTGTCCACACAACCACGAATATAAGTAAGATGTGTCAAATACTGTCACAAAGTCTTGGGAAATTCCTACTGCAATTTAGAGAGCTCCTGCAGAAGACAGTCCACAGTTATAATTTCATGAAGACTTTTTCTTTATTCACTGTTTCTGGGCTCTCTTACAGCCTGATCATTGAGGTGATGCAGCATCTACTAGATTACATGCCAGAGGATCTGCCAGTTAGAGACACAGATTCGAGTCCTCTGTTGAAAGGTAGGTAAATCCAGTGCCTAGATATGGACGTCTTCACTGATTGAGAGAATTCCTTGTCTGCCATGACATTCTTCACAGTGGTGACTGTTTTCTTTCAGCCCTTTTCTTAAATTTTCCTTTTATTTAAATATTACTTGATTATATGTATATGTGTATACACGATTGTGCAGATGCATCACATGCCTGCAGTGCTGTGAAGCTCAGAATATACATCAGACCCCCTCCAACAGGAGTTGTGGATGGTTGTAAGCCACCAAGTGGGTGCTGGGAACTGAACCCGAGTCCTCTGCAAGGACAGTAAGTACTCTTAGCCACTGAGCCACTTCTGAACCTTCTTAGGTGCAGTAGGGTTTTATGTCTGTGGAGACACCATGACCACTGCGATTCTTCTGAAGGAAAATATTTCGTTGGGGCTGGCTTACAGTCAGAGGTTTAGTCAGTTAATGTCATGGCAGGAAACATTGTGGCATGCAGGCAGACACAGTGCTGGAGAAGAAGCTGAGAGTTCTACATCTTGATCCACAGGCAGCAGGAGACTATGTACCACACTATGGGCAGCTTGAGCATATAAGCCCTCCAAGCCTGCCCCCAGTGACACACTTCCTCCAAAAAGACCATACCTCCTAATAGGGCCAGTCCAGTCTCCATGGGCCAAGCATTCAAACACATGAGTCTATGGGAGCCATTCCTACTCAACCCTCCACATTAGATATTCTTTCTTTTTAAAAAAATATTTATTTAATGTATGTGAGTAGACTGTAGCTGTCTTCAGACATATCAGAAGGGGTCATTGGATCCCATTAGAGATGGTTGTGAACCACCATGTGGTTGCTGGGAATTGAACTCGGGACCTCTAGAAGAGCAGTCAGTGCTCTTAACCACTGAGCTGTCTCTCCAGACCCCACATTAGATATTTTTAATATTTTATTCTGACTCCATGTGTGCATATTGTGTGCACATCTGTATGTGAGGGTGTACATACTAGAGGTCAAAGACCAGTCTGGGTGGTTGGCACCTTCTACCTTTTGCTTTGAGACAGGGTCACTTAATGGCTTAGGACTTGACTATGTAAGCTAGATAGCTTGCTTGTGAATTTCCAGGTAGCCCCCCTTGTCTTGGCCACCCAGTCTGCCACTGTTGGGATCACAGGCACATGTCGCTGCAGCTGACCTTTCCACGTGGCTGCTGGAGGCCTGCACTCCGATTCTCAGGTTGTGAGACAAGGGCTTTCCAGACCGAGACATCTTCTCAGCCATTGAAGTCGTTGGCTTTTTAGCTTTTTTTTTTTTTTTCCAAACTTAAAACAATTTTATTTGAAAAATGAAACCAACCAAGTCCTGTCATCCTATAGTCCTGTATACACTAGCCTCTGGTTCAAGGGAAACCTGAAAAAGAAGGGATGGATGTATAGTCTGAGACACTCAGAGTGCCCCTGAAATTGTTATTATTTTATGTGTGTGTGTGTGTGTGTTTTTAAA
>NC_034597.1:43319541-43329655 GCF_900095145.1 Mus pahari
TAAGATTTATTTATTTATTTATTTATTATATGTAGGTACACTGTAGCTGTCTTCAGACACTCCAGAAGAGGGCGTCAGATCTTGTTACAGATGGTTATAAGCCACCATGTGGTTGCTGGGGTTTGAACTCGGGACCTTCGGAAGAGCAGTCAGGTGCTCTTACCCACTGAGCCATCTCACCAGCCCCGTGTGTGTGTTTTTGTTTTTGTTTTTGTTTTTTTGTTTTGTTTTTTTCGAGACAGGGTTTCTCTGTATAGCGCTGGTTGTCCTGGAAGTCACTTTGTAGACCAGGCCGGCCTCGAACTCAGAAATCCGCCTGCCTCTGCCTCCCAAGTGCTGGGATTAAAGGCCTGTGCCACCATTGCCTGGCTGAAATTCTTATAATAAAGATTTTAGCTGGGTAGTGGTGGTGTACGCCTTTAGTCCCATCACTTACAAGACAGAGGCAGGTGGATCTCTAAGTTCCTGGACAGCCAGGGCTACACAGAGAAACCCTGTCTCAAAAAACAAACAAACTGACAAAGCTCCTAGTGGCTCTACATGTGTGAATGGGGAGCTCTTTTCAAGCATGCTGTGTTTGTTGTATGTAGCCTGCCAGGAAAGGGCTTGAAAGCCTTTCTGCCCACTAGCTTCTTTTATATGTTGTTAGGGTCTCACTGTGTTACCCTTGCTGGCCTGACCTAGAACTCCACATAGACTAGGTTGGCCTTGAACCCACAGAAATCTGCTTGCCTCTGTCTCCTGAGTGCTGGATTAAAGACATGGGCCACCATTTCTTTTTCAAGGCAGGGTCTCTCTGTGTAGCCCTGGCTGTCCTGGAACTCACTCTGTAGATCAAGATGGCCTCAGACTCACAGCTCTGCCTGCCTCTGCCTCCTGAGTGCTGGAATTAAATGCTTGTGCAATCATACCAGGCCTGAGACTCTTTAAAAATAAATGAAATAAAATAAATAAAACAAGGAAACCCGTAAAAATATTCTCCAATTACTCTCTTCAGGGACTTCAGGTAAGAATGTAAAGACCCAGCCACACTTGGACAGGATGAACCAAAAGGAACTGAACTACAGACGCTTTCACCTCCATGAAGAGCCCATGTTGGTGAAGGAACTTTCTCCAAAGCAACGAGATAAAAGCAGAAGGTACCCAGAAGTCTTAAAATTTCAAACTTACACCACATTGGCTTCATGCTAAATTGAAAGGATTGTGTTGCTTAGTTGTATATACCAAAAGTGACTCAAACATCAAGGATATATATATCCTTGTGACTCAAACATCATATATATATATATATATATATATATATATATATGATGAGTACACTGTAGCTATCTTCAGACACACCAGAAGAGGGCACCAGATCTCATTACAGATGGTTGTGAGATGGTTGTGAGCCACCTTGTGGTTGCCAGGAATTGAACTCAGTGCTCTCAACTGCTGAGCCATCTCTCTAGCTCTCCTATCCCCTTTCTTCTTCCCCCAAAATATTTTTGCAAACACTATTGCTTTATTGTTTTTCTACCACATACCGCATAATTGACCAGAGATCACAGAGCAACCCAAGTAACCTGTGATTAGTATATCAGTATACAGAGCAAGAGACAAGTCAGGGTCCTACTTGGCTGCAAGAGAGGGGATGGAGACAGGGTGAATGGTAATGTCTTGGCAGAACAAGGGAGTAGGCACAAATATGAAAAGGGATTTCTCCTTTGAAAAGTAAAGTTCATACATGCAGGCATGTTGCATGTTCTGTACATGGATGAACTGATTTACTATTAAATCTGCTAACTCATTTACTAGTGTGAAGACAGGAGGAGAAGGAGACCTGGGGAGCCTACATAAGTTGCCTATGAGCACAGGTAGTAAGTGGCAGAGCTAATGCCCTTAACTCCAAAATCTTCCATATACATACATAAGTGATCTTAGGCTATGGGTTTTCAAAGGTGGATCTCTGGGTGCAGAGGATTCAGAGATGGGGTGGAGGAAGATACACACAGAGAAGGAAGAGCACTCTGAAGTCTGTCTTTAAGACTCGAGGGCCTTGGAGCCAAGGCCAACCTTAGTAGGTGAGGGTGATTTGTTTTGCTGCTGCTGTTGTTTTGTTCTTTTGAGCCAGGGCCTTGGTATGTGGCTGTGGCTGGCCTGAAACTTATTATGTTGACTGGGCTGTTCTCAAACTCATAGAGATCAGCTTGCCTCTGTCTCCTGAGTGCTAGGATTATAGGTGTACACCACCACCTGCTCGTACATGTAGCTGAGCTAGCTGAATGTATTATCTGTTATAGCTTAGAGGGACAGAGCACAGAGAAAATGCATACTGCAAGGGGTAAAGGCAGCTCAGTAAGTGTGCACGGGAGTCTCTGCGCTTTGCTTAGGTCATTAAGGGAGAGTCCAAGAGAGTAGGAGTTTGCTCTAAATTTGGTGCTGCCAGAGTGAAGGACTAATTCTACACTCAGTTATCGCAGCAACTCTCGGCTAAGGGGGAGTTAGAGCAAAGGTGAACCCAGGACTGATAAATAAGTTGCAGTTACCCATAATAACACGGATTTTTAAAAATTTTTACTTCTTTTGTTTTTGTGTTTTTTTTTAAGATTTATTTTATTTTTTATTTATGTGCATGTGTCTGTGTGCATGCATGGAGGTGCCTTCAAAGGCCAGAAGAGGTTGTGGGAACCCTTGGTTACTATAGGTGGTGAGCTGTCTGATGTGGGTGCTCTAGTCCTCTGCAAGAACAGCAATCATTCTTAACTGCTGAGCCATCTCTCCAGCCTTAAAAAAAATCAATAAACATTTAGTAGCAGGGTATTATGTATCTTTGGCTGGCCTAGAACCCCCCTTTTTTTAAGAATTATTATTATTATTTATTTTATGTATGTGAATACAGTGTAGCTATCTTCAGACACACCGGAGGAGAACATCTGATTCCATCTGAGCCACCATGTGGTTGCTGGGAATTGAACTCAGGACCTCTGTGAAGAGCAGTCAGTGCTCTTAACTGCTGAGCCATCTCTCCAGCCCAGCCTAGAACCCTTTATGTCAGTGGTTTTTAACTTTCCTAATGCTGCAACCCTTTAATACAGTTTCTCATGTCCTGGTGACCCCAATCATAACATTATTTTTATTGCAACGTCATAGCTGTAATTTTGCTACTGTTTTTTTGTTTGTTTGTTTGTTTGTTTTTCAAGACAGGGTTTCTCTGTGTAACCATGGCTGTCTGGAACTCACTCTGTAGACCAGGCTGGCCTTGAACTCAGAATCTGCCTGCCTCTGCCTCCTGAGTGCTGGGATTAAAGGCATGTGCCACCACTGCCTGACTTTTTGTTTTGTTTGTTTGTTTTGCTACTGTTATAAATTTTAACGTAAATATCTGTGGAGACTCACAGGTTGAGAACTGCTGCTCTATGTAGACCATGCAGACCTTGAACACAGAGTTCTACCTGTCTCTGGCTCCTGAGCACTGATATCAAAGGAGTGTTTCAGGATACCCAGCCTCTCCTCCCCATTTTATACGCATTGATGTGGAAGTGTCAGATCCCCTGTAACTGGAGTTATAGACAGTTGTAAACTGCTGTGTGGGTGCTGGGAATTAAATCCAGATCCTCTAGAAGAGCAGCCAGTGTTTCTAACTGCATAGCTTTCTCTGTGGTGTCTGACCCCCACCCCCTGCTCCCGGTACCCAGCCTCTTTTTTTTTGTGTGTGTGTGTGTGGTTAGTTGGTTGGGTTTTTTTGGAGACAGGGTTACATTATGTAACCTGGCTGGACTGCAACTTGAATTATCTCGTCCCCAAGGTTGTGATTACAAGCAGACATCACACTTCAGTGGTCTTGCTTTTCCTCACGTGGTAATGTTTCCTAAATAACTAAGGGACTGAGCCACAGTTAAATCCAGTGCTGGGAGTAAAGGCCTGTATCACCAAGCCTAACTCAGAGATTAATCTTAGTTTAGGGCATTAATCTTAATTTAGCATTGAATGAAAAAAGAGTGAAAAGCAGGACATGACTGTTCCCAGCTATGATGGAGAGGGTTTACTGTAGACATGTGTGAGAGGAGAAGAGGCACGGCAGGGCGGTCTCCAAGGCTCCAGAGTGAACGTGGCCAGACTGAGCTGGGCCATTTGAGGAGAGAGGGACAGGGAGAGCAACAAAGGAGCTGGGGCCTGGGACAAGAACCCGGCCAAGAGAGCAAATCGTTTTTTAAAAGGACTGGTGTAGCCAAAACCGCTGGATTATATCCGGAAGAGCAGCTGGGGGAAGGGCAGCCCAGACTCTGGACTGGAGAGTGAAGGGTAAGGGGCAGGGTATGCCAGCCAGAGGGACACTGTAACAGATAGGGACTGAGGGATGCAGGGAGAGCTGGAGGCCAGCCTGGTCTACAGAAAGAGTTCTGGGACAGCCAGGGCTACACAGAGAAACCCTGGCTTGGCTAAAAGCAACAACAACAACAACAACAAAGGAGAAAGAAATAAGGAAAAGAAGAGACAAATTCGCTGAAATGGCTACTCCATTTCTGGGGGAGGGGCAGGGCAAGGCGATGTATTGTGAATAAGAGATAAGAGAGAGAACGTACTTAGAGGCATCTGGAAGAGCCCAGAGCAGAGAGAAAAAGAAGTAGAATGGACTTGGTGGCGAGAGAGCTCAAGGCAGACCAATCATTTGGGTGATGTGTAGCTGTGGGAGAAAAAAGCCCGTGGTCCTGGTCATTGGAGCAAGCCTGGGAATTCTAGGGCATTGGGGTGTGTGTGTGTGTGTGTGTGTGTGTGTGTGTGAGAGAGAGAGAGAGAGAGAGAGAGAGAGAGAGAGAGAGAGAGAGAGAGAGATTGTAGCCAGGGCCACACAGAAATCCTGATTTGAAAAACAAAACAAAAACAGCAGCAATAAAATAAAAAGACAAACAAAAGAAAAGATCCAGCTAGAGGGCATTTTCTTAGTGATTGACTGGGGAGGGCCCAGCCCATTGCAGGTGGTGCTACTCCTGTACTGAACAAGCAGGCTGAACAAGCCTTAAGCAGTATCCTTCAGCAGTATCCTTCTACGGCCTCTAAGGCTGCTCCAATCTCTAGGTTACCACCCTGTTTGAGTTTTTGTCCTGGCTTCCTTCAATGATGGACTACAATGTGAAAGCCAAATACATAGCGATAGTAACCCTAAGACATCAACGCTGGGAGCTAGCTCTAAGGCTTGTCCAACTAGAATCAAGCCCTAGGCATGAGTTGTTGTGTGGGAAAACCCCATGTGGCTTGTTTTGCTACAGGCGAAGGACGAACGTGCAGCGTTCCACCACTACCCAACCGGACCTACGGACACTTGGTGTGCTCCAGGAGCCTGCGAGGCGCAGGCGGTCGTGGGTCTCAGCATCCCCGCGCCCCTCGGCGCCCCTGCGTTCCCCGGTTCCAGGGAGGAAAGCGCATGTGCAGCGCCAGTGTCCCTCGACTGCGGTAGGCGGTGCACAGCCTCGAGTCCACGCAGGAGGCAGACTCCCCCACACACCTGGTGTGTCCCTACTGCAGAAACCCAAGCGAAGTGAAGCTGGAACCACGCCCTCTCCCGGGGGTGGGGAGGGGACTGAAGCGCCAGTCACAGTCCATCTTTGTTTTCTTACCTTTCCACTTTCCTAAAGTCCTTCCCCATCCCCCAACTCTCCTGTGTGGAAGTCGGGTCCAAATTTCTGAATTCACTGCGAGTAGGCAGCTCAGTGTCAGAGGGCTTGCTTAGTATGTTTGAGACTGTAGATAAATCTCTGAGACCACCAAAGTAAACAGAACTAAACAAACAAACAGTAATAATTAAACAAACAAACAAACAAACACCCAAAAACAGACCCGAGAGGAGAGGGAGTAAAAAGCGGGTAACATTGATAAAAGCTCAAAAGGGAAGATTGTCTGGGGGAAGGGAACCCAACAGGGAACCGCATGGGCGAGGCAGAGGAGGATGCACAAAGCGGTGGTCCATGTGTACAACTGCAGAACCCGCCATGTTATATGTTAATAATAATAAAAAAGAAAACATTAAACATTATTCTTTAATCCCAGCACTCCAGAGGCAGATGCTGGAGGGTTTCTGTGAATTCGAAGCCAGCCTGGTCTACATATCGAGTTCCAGGATAGCCACAGCTACACAGAGAAAGCCTTTCTCGGGGGTGGGGGGTGGGGGTGGGGGTGGTGGGAAATCCAGGTAACCAGCCTACCAAAATGAAATAAAGGAATACCTTTGAGCATGGCTGACCACCCGTTATGTACCAGGTTAGGTGGACACAGAGCGTGCCTCTTTCTTTCTCCCACTTGTACCACTCACCGAGTCAGTATTTTGGGCTGAAGATATTTGCAGTTGTGATTTTATGTAAAATTAAAGAAGTGCCTCTGTGGCTAATTGTCACATAAGCATTTCCTCACAAGTCTCAAGGCTCTCTGTGACCAGCACTTGGTGTATTGGTTTCTGCATGTGGTGTTCTGGAAGATACCATGGCTACATTTCACTTTTTTTTTTTTTCCCTGCCTAAACTTTTCAGGGCCAAATGGCAGGCGCAGCCATACAGCCCCTCCTGCATTTAAAGAATACGTGATGGACAAAACCACCAGAATCGAAATAACCAGTGAGCCCAGTCAACTGTAAGTACCTCTGGTGGGTCCCATGTTGTTATCCACAAAGCATTTATTGGGAATATATGACTTAAGAATCGGTGAGTGTTGCCGGGCATGGTGGCGCACGCCTTTAATCCCAGCACTTGGGAGGCAGAGTCAGGCGGATTTCTGAGTTTGAGGCCAGCCTGGTGTACAGAGTGAGTTCCAGGATAGCCAGGGCTACACAGAGAAACCCTGTCTCGAAAAAAACCAAAAAAAAAAAAAAAAAAGAATCGGTGAGTGTTGTGAGTGTTGCTGATTTCTGTAATAATCAGAGAAGACGAAAGGCAGCTCTAAGTCAAAATTGCAATGTCCTTGTTTAAAAATACAAAACAAGAGTCAAGGGGAAGGGCCCTTAGTCCCAGCACAGACAGGTGGATCTCTGTGAGTGAGTTCCTGTCAAATCTTACAGTTGTATTCTATTCATATTCGTGAAACAAGCATTTCTCCATCCTTTGAATGATAAATAAAAGTCCTTTTCACGACAAAGTATTCTCCTTTCTTTTTATTTTTATCTGACACACACACATATATATATTGGTTTTTTCGAGACAGAGTTTCTCTGTATAGCTGAACTCAGAAATCCATCTGCCACTGCCTCCCAAGTGTTGGGATTAAAGGTGTGCACCACCATCGCCCGGTGAAGGCTATATTTTTTAAGATTATTCTTTTTTTTTAAGATTTATTTATTTATTATATGTAAGTACACTGTAGCTGTCTTCAGACACTCCAGAAGAGGGTGTCAGATCTTGTAACAGATGGCTATGAGCCACCATGTGGATGCTGGGATTTGAACTCCGGACCTTCGGAAGAGAAGTCGGGTGTTCTTACCCACTGAGCCATCTCACCAGCCCAAGATTATTCTTTATATCACCAAAGTAACTGACTTTTCTAACTTTATTTTTTCTGGGCAGGATTTCTCTGATTTGCCCTAACTGCCCTTTGTAGACTCGCTTTGTAGACTAGGCTGGCCTCAAACTCACAGAGATCCTAATGCCTCTGCCCCTCAAGCACTGGGATAAAAGGTGTGCACTGCCCAGCTAACCTCTCTAACATTTTATTGTAAGTGACTAGATGAGTTCTAAACCCTATAAGAAGTTTCTGCTTCTCCCTTTTGTGTTTAATCTCCCTCAGTTATAACAAGATAGTTTTTATCCACCAGTTCCTGATTTGGACTAAATTCATCGGTCTTTGTATGCCTAACAGTACCCACATTATGACTACTGATTCTACACATGTGGAAGAGATCCCCAGATCTCCTGAGAAAACATCCAAAGTTGAAAAGCTTGAACAGAGAAGCTCACAGGAGCGCACTCAGAAGGCTGCAGAGCTTCGGTGAGAGCTAACATGTTGTGCTTCAAACTGTACTGAACAGAAAAAGTAAGGCTCCTAACTCTGCGTGTCTTCACTTCTGAGGAAAAGAAGATTTCCTTGTGTCTTAAATACAGACCCGCCCTTAGTATACACTTTTAATCCCAAAAAATGAAGGTAAAGTTACTTTGTCCAAGGAAACACCCATGTTTGAAAGTGATGTCTAATTGAGTGGCAGAAACTCAAGTAATGAATCAGAGAAACATTTGACAAAGTAGGATATGCCCAATTCTCGGAAGGAGAGGAAAGGAAAGGAAAGCTTCTTAAGGGGCAGTACAGATAGGGGAGGGGGAGAGAGGGGAGGGGGAGAGGGAGAGGTCCTTTCTACGGGGACAGGTTGCAAAGAGAACAAGCTAGACTAGACACAGATGAAGACAGAACGAGACAGAGGATGAAGAGCGAGAAGATCAGAACAGATTGACAGATAGTTTGAGCAATTCAGGAGAAGCCAGATTGAATCCGTTATCATGGAGAGGAGTTTGAGCCAGAACAGCTGAGTTGACTAGCTAGCCAAAAATCAGAAAGAACAGGTGAGCCGGGCGGTGGTGGTGCACACCTTTAATCCCAGCACTCGGGAGGTAGAGGCAGGCGGATTTCTGAGTTCGAGGCCAGCCTGGTCTACAGAGTGAGTTCCAGGACAGCCAGGGATACACAGAGAAACCCTGTCTCGAAAATCCAAAAAGGAGGAGGAGGAGGAGGAGGAGGAGGAGGAGGAAGAACAGGTGAGCTTATTCAGCAGCAAGTCTTGGAAAACATTCAAGGCCTAGATTAGATTGTACAGAGGCTCGAAGCTTTCTGCACTAGGCCTAGGTTAGCAAACTGAGGCAGTAAACCTCTAGGGTGACAATTACATCAGGCAAATAAAAGTTACTTTTACACTAGGCATTCCTAGAAAATTAAGAGAGTAGTGGTGGTGACTGTGCGTGCCTTTAATTCCAGCAGGCTGATCTGTGAGTATGAGGCCTGGTCGACAGAGTGAGTTCCAGGACAGCCAGAGCTACACAGAGAAACCCTGTCCTCAAAACTAAACAAAAACCCCCAAAACCCCAAACAAAACCCCCTGCATATAAAGAAGTAGGTGAGTTAGGTATTATAGTTATGGTGTATGTATTTTATCCCAGCACTCAAGAGGCACACACAGGTGGATCTCTGTTGGAGGCCAACCTGGTCTACAAAGAGAACCCAGGGTGACACAGTGAGACTTCCTCTCAAGAAAGGGGAGGGGGGAGAGAAGAAGTGAATTTCTCCCTGTATCCCTGGCTATCTGGAACTCAATCTGTAGACCACAAGGACCTCAAACTCAGAGATCCCCCAGCCTCTGCCTTCTGAGTCATGGGATTAAAGTCATGTGCCACCCCTGCCTGGCCAGAAATTTTTAAAGAATTAATAAAATATAGAGATGGGTAGAATACTTATTCCTTTAATGGGATAATGTAATTTTTTTCCTTCCCAATTTACCATCTCAGCGCAGTTTCTTATAGGCCAAAGCTTTCTCTTCTCTCTTCCCTTCTCTCTTATGTATGAGTTTTTGAAGTATGTTTGCCCTGACCCGTCAGGCTTCGTTCTCTCTCTAAGGCCTCCTCCCCAACACGTGGGTGACCTCCAGTGCCATCATTGCTTATTTATCTATATTTTATGTATGTGAGTATTTTGCCTGCATGTATGTCTGTGTGCTACATGTGTGCCCAGTGCCCATGGAGACCAGAAAGGAAGTTGGATGCCCTGGAACTCGAGTTGACATGGCATTCTCCCTTCCCTCTGCCATACCTCTCTGAGGAGCTGCTGAGATTTGCAGCTCGCCTGCCTTGAAGCATTTCCCCTTTAAACCCGACTAAGATTGTCCTCAAGCTGGAAGGCAAAAGGAATAAGGAAGGAAACCCTGCACAAGTCTGTCCCACCTTTACAAAAGATTTTATTTAACTTTTATTACATGTGTGTGTGTGTGTGTGTGTGTGTGTGTGTGTGAGGGTGTTCAGGCATACACGTGTGTGTGGAGGTCAGAAGACAACTTTCTGGGGCTGCTGCTTTTATTCCACCGTAAGTTCCAAAAGTCAAAATTAAGCTGTACAACTTCTGTGGCAAGTGCCTTTCCCTGCTGGTCCAAGAGTTGGGGATTTAGCTCAGGAGT
>NC_034597.1:43330060-43348083 GCF_900095145.1 Mus pahari
TGTAGCTGTCTTCAGACACACCACAAGAGGGCATCAAATCTCATTATGGATGGTTGTGAGCCATCATGTGGTTGCTGGGATTTGAACTCACGACCTTCAGAAGAGCAGTCGGCGCTCTTAACCACTGAGCCATCTCACCAGCCCTCTATGAGAGATCTTGTCTCATCATATAAAGTGGAGGAAGATACCCAGCATCAACCTCTGGCTTCCACATGCCTGTGTGTGAGACTGAGTGTGAGCATGAATGTACACACACACACACGCACACACTCACACTCACACACAGAGAGACAAGTAGACTGCACTGTTTAGATTAGTTGTTTGGTTTCATAGCAAAATTGAATAGGGACTATCATACACTCCTGTCTACAGCCTTTTCAGTTTATTTCTAATTAGGTTTATTTTCATTTTACGTATATGAATGTTTTGCTTTTGAGTACGTCTGCACCGTGTGGGTGCCTGGTGTCTGTGGAGGTCAGAAGATGGGGTTGGAGCCAGCATGTGGATGCTGGGAATTGAACCCCAGCCCTCTGCAAGAGCAACAAGTGCCTTAACCATCAAGTCAACTCTTCAGGTCTTTACTTTTTAAAAATGTATCATGTTTTTGTGTGTATACAAATGAATTTTGCCTGCAGATACTGTCTGCCTGGTGTCTAAAGAGACCAGAAGAGGGCACCATATCCCTTGGAATTAGGGTTTACTGCTGATTAACCCTGGGACTTTGTCCTTCCAAGAGCACTGAACCAGAAGTGTGGTGTCTTTATTACAAAAATGAGCTAACAGCCAAAACTGGGAGCACACACCTTTAATCCCAGGACCTGGGATTCCAGGCAGGCCAAGGAAAGATAGAGAAAACAAATTAAAAAATGAACAAACATTAAGGCTGAGGCAACAGCAGTTGTTAGCGTTCATCCTTGCTGTTGTGCACACTTGGAGTTTGGGCGAGTGTGTAATTGCATGGATCTGCATTATATATCACAGCGTATCCACTGTACTAAAATTCCCTGTGTTCTGCCTGCCTATGTCTCCTTTCCCAACCGCTGATGACACTGATCCTTCTGTTTTCTCTGTATATGGTTCTGCCTTTCCCCCAAAATATTGTATAGCTGAAACTAAACAAATACAGCTCTTTTCTCTTAAACATATGCATTTAGGATTCTACTAGGTTTCCATTACTTGTAGCAGCCCTCCTTCACCCATCCCTACTACCTTAAGCTGGGTAACAGACAGTCCAGTGAATTTTTATTTTATTTAGCTTTGTTTTTTTAAATTTAGCTTTTTTTGGTGTGTGTGTGTGTGTGTGTGTGTGTGTTTTGAGACAGGGTTTCTCTGGGTAGCCCTGGCTGTCCTGGAACTCACTCTGTAGTAGACCAGGCTGGCCTTGAACTCAGAAATCCACCTGCTTCTGCCTCCCAAGTGCTGGGATTAAAGGTGTGTGCCACCACTGCCCGGCTTATTTTGCTTTTTGAGACAGGATTTCATGTAACTCAGGCTGGTCTAAACTCACTGTGGTGCAGAGGGTAATCTTGAACCTTTGATGCTCTTGCTTCTACCTGCCAACCACTGGGATTACAGCCATTCACCAATACATCTGGTATACACAATGCCAGGGATGAAACTTGGGACCTCCTGCATGCTTGGAAGTCCTTCTTCTCTCTACCCAATGAACTGCAAACCCAAGCCTGTGGAGATCCTTAAACTCTGAACATTTAAACCCCATATTTAATTACTAGGAGGTGGAGTCTCTAAGTATCAGTGTAATTTTTTGTTTGTTTCTTTTTTGTTTTTTTGTTTTTTTTTTCGAGACAGGGTTTCTCTGTGTAGCCCTGGCTGTCCTGGAACTCACTCTGTAGACCAGGCTGGCCTCGAACTCAGAAATCCACCTGCCTCTGCCTCCCAAGTGCTGAGATTAAAGGCGTGCGCCACCACTACCCGGTGTATCAGTGTAATTTTAAATATTTCATTCATAGCTAGCAAGGAATGAGAGTCACTGAGACAGAATGAGCCTAAATCCTTCCTAAAAATCTTTTAAACCTTTACTTATTTATTTTTGAGAGAGGGTTTTATTAAGTAGCTGAGTAGCTCTGGCTGCCTTGGAACTTGCTTTGCAAACTAGGCTGACCTCAAACTCACAGAGATCCGCCTGCCTCTTCCTCCAAAGTGCTGAGATTAAAGGTGTGTGCCATCATATAATTTGTTATGTTTTGTTTTGTTTTTGCTTTTCAGGACAGGATCTCTCTGTGTAGCCCTGGATGACCCAGAAATCTATTTGTAGACCAGGCTGGCCTCCAACTCAGAGATCGGCCTGCCTCTGCCTCTCAAGTATGAGACTAGGATTAAAAATATATGCCAACATCCCCACTAAATCATTTTTTAAAAAGCCAGCTTGGTCTAGCTAGAGATATTGTCTCAAAAATGTAAATTAAGTCAAATACCTGGAAACATCATCTCATAGGTTTGGAAATAATAATAGCCTTCCATTGTGTCTATATTTATGTTTCTAAGGAAAAAGGCATATATTCATTTGGACTCTGTAAGACCTCTGAGAAATTATAAGACCCATAATTTAAAAAACAAAACAAAGCAGTTCCTACTTTTTCTTAGAAGTCAAGGTTTAAGGTTGGTGGTCTTCAGGTCCTGCTGTCACAGTTAACAGCAGGAGGAGGGCTATTTCGCAGACTTCCTACTTCTGATGTGTTATGGGGACAGAGTGGGTAACAGCAGAAGGTCCTGGCCCCAGATGGGACAGTTAGTGTCTTCTCTCCGCAGAGCTTCCATTAAGGAGAACGTGGAGCTGATTCGCCTTAAGAAGCTCTTATACGAGAGGAGTACCTCGCTGGCAGCCACAGAAGCCCAACTGACTCGCGTGCAAGAGGTGACTTGCTGTAATCAGCTGTGCTTCTTAGAGAGGGGAAAGCCCACGGGTTCATGCTTATAGCTCAAGCCCTGCCAAAAGGGCAGGGATGTCACTTAAAACATAAGCCCGTCCCTTCCCCTCCTTCTTCCTCCTCTTCCTCCACTTCGTATCCACCCCTCCTTTGTGACAGGTTCCTATTCTGTAAAGCAGGCCAACTGAAACTCACTATGCACCTCAGACCGGCCTCAAACTCACACAATCCTTTCTTTGCCCACCCCTCAGATGGTGGGATTGCCAGTGTGCCCACCACACCCAGATGGTTTTTGTTTTGTTTTGTTTTGTTTTTGTTTTCTCTTTTACCTATGTGATCTTACAATTCAAAGTCACTAAGGTACTTGCCTAAGGTCATATAATTTACAGCCGGTATTCAATCCAAGCCTTGCGAGTCTATTGCTTTCTCAGAATTGGTCACCATTTCTGTTAAAGAGAAAGAAGGCTCGGGCCCTGGCCTGGTAAGATGAAATCTGGCAGGGTTAATCTGTGTCAGGATAAGGTCACAAGCCAAGGGATCAGAATATAATAATTCTGTAATCATCATGGTTGGAGGCGGGCCTTTGGTGAGCACTTCCTATATGCTGAGGACCTGGTCCTGTGTTACAGTGTGCCCTGTAACACAGCACTGGCCGAGGTCCTAACAGCACTGAGGGAATTACTCCCCAAAGAAGATAAGTAACTGGGTCAAGGTGTAAAAAGATGAAGAGGCAGAGCGGGTGTCTTAGTGTTTTACTGCTGTGAACAGACACCATGACCAAGGCAACTCTTACAAAGGACAACCTTTAATTGGGGTTGGCTTACAGGTTCTGAGGTTCAGTCCACTATCATCATGGCAGGGAGCATGGCAGTTTCCAGAAAAGGCATGGCTCTGGAGGAGCTGAGAGTTCTCCATCTTGCTCCGAAGGCAAACAGAAGAAGGCTGGCTCCCAAGTGGCTGGGTTTCTCCCCCCACAGTGACACACTTCCTCCAACAAAGCCATACTCCCTATAGTGCCATTCCCCGGGCCAAGCATATTCAAGCCACCACAGCCGGGGTTGATTCAGCCTGGAACCATAGCTCTACCCTTTACCAGGTTAGATGCTACTGTGAGGATGGTGGAAATATGGTGTCAAGGTCTACGTGAGACTTAGCACTGTCCGTTTATCGAGCCAGTATGTACAGAGCATCAAAACTGCGCAAAGCACCAAGATCAACTAAAGATCACACTGGCAAAGGTGTCTCTTTCCAGCCTGCGGTCTTTGCTTGTTTGTTTATTTAAGTCAAGTTAAAGATCACACTGAAGAGTGACACAGCTCTAGTCTCTAAGGCCATTGCAGGAGTGAGATGGCAGCAAGTTCATGGAACAACTCTACATGAGGAATGGGAGGAAAAGAAAAGGAGTGGTCAGATCCCCAGAGACAGATGTAAAAGCAGAAGATTCATAAAAGGGGGTTGGAGAGATGGCTCAGTGGTTAGGAGCATCAGATGCTCTTCCAGAGGCCCCGTATTTAATTCCTAGTCATTCACATGGATACTCACAACCATCAGTAACTCCAGTTCCAGGGGATCCAGCCTCTGCAAGCACTAGGCATGCAGTGGTACACAGACACACATGCTGGCAAAACACCCATGTATACATGTAGTAGAAATTAAAATTTAAAAACCTTTTAAATAGGACTCATGAAAGAGTAAGTTCAGGAGCTGAATTCTGAAATATCAGGAGAGTATCATGCAGTACCAGGTACGCAAGAAAAGGAAACGTTCCTAGGAAGGTGAATGTAGACACAATGAAGTGTTAGGTCCTAGAGCCCATGGTAGGAATTTGGGCTTCAGCCCATAGAGAGTGGCAGCAGGGGAGGGGGTTTGCACAATCTTATTATAAAATCAGCTTCCTCCCCCCCCCAAAAGATAGATCTCACAGGCTTTTAAAAGCATGAGAATTGAAATACATCTTGGTAGATAAAGAATTTCTTTAGGGAAAGGGCTACAAAGTACCAATAGTTACTAGTCCCAGGTGGTGGGAATGTTGCTAAAGTAGGAGAGTTTTTATATTGTGTCCTGAAATCTTCAGATGTCTCTAGAATCGCAATATCTCAAGGCAATCATCAGTTACATAGCAAGTCTGTGGCCAGCCTGGCTGCATGAGATCCTGTCTCAAAAAAAAAAAATCAAAACAAACAAACCAACCAAAGCTAGGAAAAGGGGCTGAAGAGATGGCACAGAGGTTGGAAGCACTTGTTCTTGCATAAGATCCAGGTTCAGTCCTAGCACCCACATAGGGGCTCACAACTGTCTCTAATGCCAGGTCCAGGAGATATGATACCCTCTTCTGATCTCTGCAGGAGCAGATACATATGTGATGCATATACATTCATGCAGGCAAAACATGTATACACATAAAATAACTAAATCTAAAAAGAAAATTGCAGAAGCCAGGAGCACAGACTAAAGGCTGGAATAGCAGATGCAGATGGTAGACACAGAACTCTTACAGATCCCAGGGCAGGGGAACCAAGGACTCAGGTGGACAGAAGCCTGCAGAAAATGGGATCTTACGTCCCAGACATAAAAAAAAAAATAATGGTCCCTGTCCTCAAAGGAGAGAGAGTGAGGGCAGCGGAGAAATGGAGGTGGCTTCTGGGTGACTGGACACAGTGGCATCTGCACTGTCCAGGACATGGCTACTTGGCTGAAGCATACACAACGCAGCGTTTCTTTTCTTCTCTCTCTGAGATAAGGTCTCAGTGCAGCCCTGGCTAGCTTGGAACTTGTTATGTTACTAGGCTTGACTCAGACTCGAAGAGAGCCTCCTGCTTCTGCCTCCTGAGTGCTGGATTTAAAGGTGTGGAATGCCACACTGGACTCTATCTTACAGAGATGTCAAGTATCTCATGACATTGACGAGCTGGTGAAGTAATGCTTACTTATGTCTTCCAGGCATATGAAGACTTGCTTCAGAAGGTAAGTTCTTGTTGTGGTGGAGCTGCTGGTGGTGGTTGCTTGAGACAGGATCCAGAATCTCTCACTCCGTACAGCAAGCTGGCCTCAGACTCTGAGATCTCTCCACATCTGCCTCCTGAGTGCTGGGATTGAAGGCACACGCCACCACTTCTGGCATCAGAAGGCAATTAATATAGCTTCTTTGATTCCATGTCTTAGTAATCAGAGCTCTCAAATCCAAAGAAATCTGTGTATGTCTGTGGGTTATATGACAGCAGAATTAAGGCAATTAAATTGGTTATTAACTCATATTGTTTCTAATAAGGTGAATTATGCTATCACTATAATAAATGATATTTATTGTATTGTCTTCAGCGAAGTAGAAATACAAGTCCTAAGTTAAGTGGTATTTTTTCAGTTTATCGCCACAGCAAACTATAACATTTACTCAGAAATTCCCAGGAGCATTCTTCTGACATGTATAAGGCAACAGGGTGTCCTGCGGGTGTTCTTCACCTGATCTTCTTCAGTCTTTGACCCTACTTGCTACTGTGAGGGGGTGCAGACAAAACTGTATAAGTGCCTGTGACTGAGGGTCTCCAGAGAGCTCAGCTGTGCCTAGACAGAAGCAGCCACAGAAAATGGCACACAACTTCTAGAGCCGACATGGTTTCTTCCGGGGGCAAGAGGAGAAATAGTATCATTATAAAAATCAGTCAAATAGCTTGGAAAATAAAGCCAGCTTTTGAAAATGGCACCTAATTTAGAATCAGGGACTAACCAGGTCTGGGAAAAAAAATTATAGCTCCAGCGATAAGTTCAGAATGGAAAGAAAGTCTTCCCTAAAAGGAAAACCATACTTGCAGAGAAATGCTAAGGAGGAGGAAAAAAAAAAAAGGGCAAGGTCACTTTACAGGGGCCAGGTACTGTGTTGTTCATTATCTTCAAGGTCTGGCTTAATTAGTGTTCTATTGCTGTGAAGAGACTCATGGGCAAAGCAGCTCTTATAAAAGGAAGCATTTAACTGGGGCTTGCTTACAGTGTCAGAGAGTTAGTCCATTGTTATCCTGGCTGTCCATTGTCATTATAGTGGGGAGAATGGTAGCACAGAGCCAGGTATGGTGCTGGAGAAGCAGTTGAGAGTTCTACATACAGATTCCCAGGCATCAGGAATTCTGGTTTGGCTTCTAAACCCAAAGCCCACTCCCAGTGACATACTTCCTCTCAAAAGGCCACACCTACTCCAACAAAGCCACACCTCCTAATCCTTCTCAAGTTGTGCCACTCCCTGATGACCAAGCATTGAAATATATGAGCATACAGGGGCATTCTTAGTCAGACCACCACACAGTCATTCTTTGTGGCCTCCGCCTAAGAATACCAGAGTTGCTGCTGTGTGGAGACCACACCTCCTGAGTCATGTGATCATTCTTAGAGGAATTTCCTTTTGTCTGCAGAATCAGGGAATGTTGGATACAGCCCATAATGCCTTCCTCAGCCAAGTGAATGAGCTCAAGGCAGAGCTGAGTGAAGAGAGCAAGAAGGCTGTGAGCTTGAAGACCCAGCTGGGAGATGTGTCTATCTTGCAGATAACTCTGAAGGAGGTAAATAATAGTAGTGAGAAGATACTATTAACTGTGTTGTATTCCAGGCTCAGGTGAAGCTCAGTATGGAGTACTTACCATGCACACCTAAGGCTCTGGCTTTGATCTACAACACTGCATAAAGCAGGTATGCTGCTGAGCATGGTGTCCCACGCCTTTAGATCTAGCATGTGAGAGGCAGTGGTCTCTGAATTCAGTCCATCTTGGTGAAACCCTGAGTCAAAGCAAAACACGTACTAACATATACACCTGTAACCACGGCAAAACGTGTGTTAACATACACCTGTAACCTCAGCAATCTAAAGATGGAAACAATGTGGTGAGACATGCAAGGTCCTTCCTGGATGTATATAGTAAGTTTGAGACTGGCTTGGGCTATATGATAAAACAACCAACCAACCAACCAACCAACCAACCAACCAATCAACCAAATAAATAAATAAAGTGATAGAGTCATTAAAAAAAGGTTATTTTATTTTATGTATGGGCATTTTGCCTGCATACATGTGCCTATCCCCTGGAACTAGAGTTATATACAGTTGTGTGTGATCATGTTGGTGCTGGGACTTGAACCCTGGTCCTCTAGAGGAGCAGTCAGTACTCCCAACTGCTGAGCCATCTCTCTAATTCCTGGCACTTTTTTTTTTTTAATTAAAAACTGCTGCATTCCAGCTTCGAGATGTTAAAAGTGAACATCTTAGCAACAATATGGATATTCCATGAAAAACATTTATTTTACACCTATTGGTATTTTGTCTATGCATCCTATTAGTGTCTGGTGTCTGCTAAGGTCAGAAGGCATCAGATCCCCTGGAAGCAAAGTTACAGATGTTTGCGAGCCATCATGTGGGTGCTGGGAATCAAACCCAGATCCTTGGGAACAGCAGCCAGTGTTCTTAGTCTCTAACCTGTCTTTCTAGCCCTGATAATATTCTCAAATATGGGCAGTGACCCTCCAAAGTGGCTAAACCATGTAGCTAAGATGATTGCAGCATCTGGCTAGTCTGGAATGCACTCCGCGTAGACCAGGGTGGCCTGGAACTCACAGATCTGCCTTCCTCTGCCTGAGGCTGAGTGCTGAGGTTAATAATGTGCACCACCAGGACTGGCTGTTTCTTTTTCCTTACATTTTTTATCTATCATGTGTCTGTATGTGCAAACACACAGACCACAGCTCAAGGGTGGCAGTCATAGTACAATGTCTGAGGGACATTTTTCCCCCTTTCTTTCTTTCTTTCTTTCTTTCTTTCTTTCTTTCTTTCTTTCTTTCTTTCTTTCTTTCTTTCTTTCTTTCTTTTTTTTTTAGACAGGGTTCTCTGTGGAGTCCTGGCTGTCCTGGAACTCACTTTGTAGACCAGGCTGGCCTCGAACTCAGAAATCTGCCTGCCTCTGCCTCTGCCTCCCAAATTCTGGGATTAAAGGCGTGCACCACCACGCCCGGCTTTTTACCCCTTTCTATCATGTAGGTTCAGAGGATCAAACTCAAGTCATCAGATCACCCTTATCTTCAGAGCACCTCACTTTTATCTTTTATAATTCGTTGTCATTTTCCTGGTGGTAGGAACACAGACATGACAAAAACTTGCTCAAGGAGTTTTCATTAATTTTAATAGAAGTTCCCACTTTCACTTCCAATTGGTTCTGATCTTTTTTCTTTCCTTTCTTCTTTATTCTTTCTATTCTTCCTTCCTTCTCCCTTCCTTCTTTCCTTCCTTCCTTCCTTCCTTCCTTCCTTCCTTCCTTCCTTCCTTCCTTCCCTCCCTCGCTCCCTCTCTCCCTTCCTCCCTTCTCTCTCTCTCTCTCTCTCTCTCTCTCTCTCTCTTTCTCTTTCTCTCTCTTTCTCCCTCTCTCGCTCTCTCCATTGCTTTCCTTCCTTCTATGTTTTTTTTTAAGACAGGGTTTTACTGTGTAATCCTGGCTGTCCTGGAACTTGCTCTGTAGACCAGGCTGGCCTTGACCTCTGTGCTGAGATTAAAGGTGTGCACACCACTGCCCACCAGTCCTTCAAATGAACCCATGTAGAACCAGTATAGAAAAGCCTACGCCCAGGCCCCAGTCTTGATGGGGAGCATGACCAGAGGGGCCTCAATGATTCTGTCTTTCTTAGTTTCAGGTCAGAGTTGAAGATTTGGAAAAGGAACGAAAACTGCTGAGTGACAGTTATGACAGACTCTTAGAGAAGTGAGTACAGCGTCTGGTCCCAGAGCATCGTTCTCTACAAAAGAACTATGGAACTTTCCAAGTTTAAAACACATTGGCCAGGCATGCTGGCACACACCTTTATTCTGCATTCTGGAGGTAAAGGCAGGCAAAGATGGAGGCCACAAGGCCAGCCTGGTCTATAGAGTGAGTTCTAGGACAGCCAGGGCTTTATATAGAGAAAATCTGTCTCAAAGAACAAAACAGAAAAAGATATAACAATAAAGTTCAAAGGAAAGGAAAATTGTACATGGTTGTGCTAGCCCATGTGTGCCTGGCTTGTGTGTTTGATAACAGTTGACACTATGTGAAGGTCAAGGCACCTTCACCTACATTCTATGTCTTTTATCACTTTCTCTTTCTTTCTTTCTTTCTTTCTTTCTTTCTTTCTTTCTTTCTTTCTTTCTTTCTTTCTTTTTTTTTGGGGGGGGGGGTTGAGACAGGGTTTCTCTGTGCAGCCCTGGCTGTCCTGGAACTCACTTTGAAGACCATGCTGACCTCGAATTCAGAAATCCACCTGTCTCTGCCTCCCAAGTGCTGGTATTAAAGGCGTGTGCCACCACCGCCGGCCTTTTTTTTTTTTTTTAAATTATTTTTTATTTTATGTGTATGGTGTATCGTCTGTATGTGTGCCTACACCACATACATGCCTGGTGTCTGCCTCTGGAGGCCAGAAGATGGCATTGGATCCCCTAGAATTGAAGTTCCAGATTGTTGTGAACCATCCTGTGGGTTCTGGGTACTGAACCTAGGTCCTTCCGGAGAGGAACTAGTTTCTTAGTTGCTGGGCCATCTCTCCAGTCTCTCCTTTTAAATCTTTACAATAAACATATACTCATGTGTTGATTTTATAATTAAAATGACCTAGTTGGGCCCTGAGAGCACAGGCCTGTAATCCAAGCTACTCAGGATCCAAGCCACCTATATCCACAAGTTCAGTGTGTACCAGGGCTACAATATGAGTTTGAGGACAACCTAGGCAACTTAGTAGGACTCTGTCTCAACATCACAGTAAGATGAGGGCTGGGGAGGTAGGTTAGTGGTAGAGCATTTCCCTCAGGTGTGTAAGGTCCTGGGTTCAACTCCCAGTGCCACTAAAATAGCATGTGAAGACATTTTTAAAAATCAAAATGCCTTCTGTCCTGGTCAAAGATAGCAAAGGGAGTCAGGTGTGGATCCTGCATCTGTGATCCCTGCATTTAGGAGGCTGGGCCTGTATGGGATGAACAGTCTGGCAAAGGAAGGTCTTGAGCTCACTGTGTAGCCAAAAATGACCCTGAACTTCTCTTCTTGCCTCCACCTCCAGGGTGTTGGAATTACAGGTGTATGCCACCAGGTTTGATTCACACATTTCTGAGGACTAAACTCAGGGACCTTGTTCATGCTAGGCAAGCACTCTACACCCCCCTAAGAAATATGTTTTTTTTGTTGTTTTTTTTTTTTTGTTTTGAAACAAGGTCTCTCTATGTAGACTAGGCTGTCCTGGAATTCACTATGCAGTTCAGAATGATCTCAAAGTCATCGCCTTTGCCTCCCAGTGTGGGGATTAGGATTAAAGTCATGCGCCACTGACACCTGACTGAAAAAAAAATCTTAATAATTAGGTAACCAAATAGTTCTTATATGACATTTATTCAGAAACACTTGTGTGTTTTTGTTGTTGTTGTTTGTTTGTTTGTTTGTTTTAGAGAGAATTTCCTCTGTGTATTCCCTGTCCTAGAACTTGGTCTGTAGACCAGGCTGGACTAGAACTCAGAGATTCTCCTGCCTCTGCCTCCCAAGTTCTGAGATTAAAGGTGTGTACTGTCACCACCTGGCTCAGAAACAGTTTTTTCCTTTAAAATTTGTCTTAAATTTACTGTTGTTTTGTTTTGTTTTGTTTTTTTGGTTTTTCAAGACAGGGTTTCTCTGTATAGCCCTGGCTGTCCTGGAACTCACTTTGTAGACCAGGCTGGCCTCGAACTCAGAAATCTGCCTGCCTCTGCCTCCCAAGTTCTGAGATTAAAGGTGTGTACTGTCACCACCTGGCTCAGAAACAGTTTTTTCCTTTAAAATTTGTCTTAAATTTACTGTTGTTTTGTTTTGTTTTGTTTTTTTGGTTTTTCAAGACAGGGTTTCTCTGTATAGCCCTGGCTGTCCTGGAACTCACTTTGTAGACCAGGCTGGCCTCGAACTCAGAAATCTGCCTGCCTCTGCCTCCCAAGTTCTGAGATTAAAGGTGTGTACTGTCACCACCTGGCTCAGAAACAGTTTTTTCCTTTAAAATTTGTCTTAAATTTACTGTTGTTTTGTTTTGTTTTGTTTTTTTGGTTTTTCAAGACAGGGTTTCTCTGTATAGCCCTGGCTGTCCTGGAACTCACTTTGTAGACCAGGCTGGCCTCGAACTCAGAAATCTGCCTGCCTCTGCCTCCCAAGTGCTGGGATTAAAGGCGTGCGCCACCACTGTCCAGCTATTTTAAGTTTTTTGAGACAGGGTTTCTCAGTGCAGCTGTGGTTGTCCTGGAATTCAATTTGTAGAGTCTGAGGCTGGCCTCAAAGTCAGTGATCCACCTACCTCTGCCTCCCATGTGCTGGAGTTAAAGGTGTGTGCCACCACCACTGCTCTTGGTCAGGAAGCTTTTAATGTCAATGTCATCCCATTTGTATAAATGACTAAGACCTGGTCTTGTGTGTTTTACACTCAAGGCAGGTCTAACAGCTAAATACCATGGGATGGAGTTGCAGGTGTTAAAAAGCTTGTTTTCATTCTTGAGTATAGCTGGTAGTTTAAAGTTCTCTAAAGTAGCCATTGGCAAAGGGATATAAGGGGACAAGGTGAGAAAAGAAAGCTCTTGATTCTCAGTTCTAACTCAGGAGGTCTTGGCATGTCCTAACACGCAGGCCCTGGCCGAAGGAAGCCATCACATGGGAGAAGTTCCTTGAGAAATGCATAATTAAGGTGCTAGCATAGTGGAACCCTCAAGACTTAAGCAGACGTGACACTGAGTAACTCCTCTTTGCCACCCAAAAGTTCCAAAGCAGTTAGCAAGTGACAGTTACAAATAAAGCCTGGGCAGAAAAAAACATGTGGAGAAAGGAATTATCAGCTAGGTCCCAGAGATGCTGAAACTGTGTAACAAAGATGCCGGATCATACTCCTTTGAGGATCCATCTGACACAGAGCCTGGGGTTTTCAGCATGCTGGATAGCAGTCATCAGCCTCTGGATAGCAGTCACCAGTCCCATTGGAGCAAGGAGCTCACAGGGGAGCAGTTCCCACCGCAAGTCTGTCCACTGCTGGACCAAATGGGCGCTGCGCTGGAGGAGACCAAAGTCTTGCTTCAAGCAACCAACAAAGGTGAGTCACATCTGAAGGAGTGTCCTCATGTGCAGTGCTGTCCCATTTGGTTTGGGAGACAGGATCTTGGGCCTCCACTTCTCCAGTCTTCCCCAGGGACCCTGTATTTCGGGGTCATTGATAACTAGGATTGAACATGGGCAATTAGGTCTGATTTAGCCAGGAAAGCGTGTGGCCTACCTATCTCATATGTGTGCCTTTCCCCATACAGCTCTTCCTGTTTGGAATGATATCAATTTTCAATTTATTGTTTTTTATCATTTACTTTATCAATGGTGCTAAAATAAATTTCTCACCCAACGTGGTGGCACACACCTTTAGTCCCAGTACTTGGGAGGCAGAGGCAGGAGGATCTCTGTGAGTTCAAGGCCAGCCTGGTCTACATAATGAGTTCCAGGACAGCCAGGATTATGTAGTGAGATCCTGTGTCAAAATACACACATGCATGCACGCGTACACACACACACACAACACACAAAAGCAAAATTAATTTCTCTATTTTTTAAAATTCAGTCATTTCTGAGATGAGTGGGGAAAACCCAGTTTTTTCCCCCACCTTATGTCAAAAATTGCGAAGTGGATTAATATTCTTCATTGGTTTCTCGGTTTTTATGATCATTTTAGTCCCTGTCTCTCTTTCCCATTGATTTGGTGCTGGAGATTTAGTGGAGGACTTTACACATGCTACACGGGTTATCTATGAGGGACTCTACCTACCATCCCTGTCTTTTTTTTTTTTTTTTTTTTTTTTTTTGAGACAAGATGTCAGTGTGGCTGAACCTGACCTTGAGTATTGAATACTCAGTCTTTTTGCCTCCACATTCCGTATCGCTTATACTTGTATATACACCACCATTCCATAGGGATTACAGTTATCTTCACACTATTGCACCCAGCTTAGCCTGTCTAGACTCTTTAAGTCACAGGAGGAGAGAGTTATTTGATTTTTAAACATTGTCAAGATTATTCACTTTGCCCTGTCATAGATCCTGTTGTATAGGCTTTTAAATTGTCCTTTAGATGCTAGTATATTCAAATAAAAAAGTATAGGAGAAGAAATACAAGACAGTAGGATCCCCCGCCTTTGCCCTCTAGGACGTAGCAGAAGGACTGAGAGTTTGAAGCTAGCCTGGGCTATGTAGCGAGACTCTGTCTGCCTCAGACAAAGCAAAGCAGCAAGAACCTTCAGGCAGAAGGCATACAGTAAGGAAGCCAAGCACCGTGCAATACATGTAAACTAAGTCTTGTAAGATCAGAAGAGATCCGATGTAACGTCTCTGATGTTTCTGCACCCTGGACAGCGATAGCCTTCCTTCCCTGAGAAATACACGTAGAACTTTTATTTATTTATTTTTTTTTTTGGTGTTTGGAGACAGTGTTTCTCTGTATAGCCATGGCGGTCCTGGAACTCACTTTGTAGACCAGGCTGGCCTCGAACTCAGAAATCTGCCTGCCTCTGCCTCCCAAGTGCTGGGATTAAAGGCATGCATCACCACTGCCCGGCTCTGAGAACTTAATGGCTAGAAGTCACAATGGAGTTTAGTTGGTGAGAGACTGGCTTGGGTGGTTCTATCAAAAAAGTAATATTTGGTGGGGGATTTAGTTCCATTGGTAGAGTACTTTTGAATGTGTAAGACTCTTGGGTTCGTTGTCTGCATTATCCCCTGACCCTATTCCACCTGCTCTAAAATATACCACTGGCCAGTCCCAGTTAGCCATGTGACTGTCCTATTGTTGGTGTTTCCCTCTCCATCCCACAATTTCCTGGGTGCTCTTCTCTCCTCTGATCTTACCTTAGAAGCACAACGTCCATTGACTGGGTCAGCAGGCCAGAGGCCCTTTTGTCTCAGCAAGAGGGAACTGCTTTTTTGGTACAGAAAGAAGCTGTAGATCCAGACGTTATTTCACATTTGGCTCAACGTTGACTATGGTTGCCAATAACTGGGCTCAGTTCCCTGGATTCCTTTTTCAGAAGCTCAAGATGGAAAGCTGAAGTTTCAAGACACCAACATCCTTTACCAGCATGAACAGGAAGAAGAGAACCTACAGTCAACAGCCACTGTACCCCCATCTCCAGAAGAGCTGTCTGAACTGGCTGCTCAGGCCACTCTACTCCCACAGACAGATCAGAGAGAGGTAAATCAGTCACTCTGCTGAGAGGTTTCTGGCAGAAACCCCCAGGGAATACTGCAGGAGCAACACTCTTGTCCAACTGAGAATGCGATTTAAAAAGTGCTGAGCCAGCTGACAGGCAGGATTTAGTGAGCCCCACCCAGTACCCCGTGCTTAGAGCTCATAAGTTTTCATTAAAAGTTTTTAAAAGGAGGGCTGGAGAGATTCTTCAACAGTTAAGAGCACTGACTACTCTTCCAGGGGACCCAAGTTCAATTCCCAGCACAAACATAGCAGGCTAGCAACTACCTGTAATTCCATCTCCAAGGAATCTGACACGCATGCAAACAAAATACTGATGCATATGAAATAAAAATTTTTTTAAAGTTGTATTTAGTGGCACTGGAGAGATGGCTTAGCTGTTAAGAGCACCAACTGCTCTTCTCTTCCAGAGGTCCCGAGTTTAATTCCCAATGATCACATGATGGCTCACAACCATCTATAATGAAATCTGAGTCCCTCTTCTGGCATGCAAGTATACATGCAGTAGAGCACTCATATACATTAACAAAAAAAGTTGTATTTGTAGAAAGTGTTCTTTTAAAAAGATGTATTTATTTTTTAATATGAGAGTATTGTGTCTGCATGTATGTCTGTGTTATCATGTGTGTACTTGGAGCCCACGGCAGCCAGAAGAGGACATTAGATTTTCTAGGACTGGAGTTATGGATAGTTGTGAACCACCATGTGGGTGCTGGGAACCAAACCTGGGTCCTCCAAGAGTAGTAGGTGCTCTTAATCATTGACCCATCTCTCCAGTCTCTTTGTTTAGTTTTAAAGATTTATTTATTTATTATCTTTTTATGCATGTGAGTGCTTTGCTTGCATGTATGCGTGTGTCTCACACATGTGCAGTGCTCACAAAAGTCAGAGGAGGACACTGAGTCCCCTGAAACTAGAGTTATAGACATTTGGGAGCTGCCACACGGGTTCTAGGAATTATATCTGTTTTTTTTTTTTTTTTGGTTTTTTGAGACAGGGTTTCTCTGTATAGCCCTGGCTATCCTGGAACTCACTTTATAGACCAGGCTGGTCTCGAACTCAGAAATCCGCCTGCCTCCGCCTCCCGAGTGCTGGGATTAAAGGCGTGGGCCACCACGCCCGGCTTTATATCTGGGTTTTTTGAAGAAACAGCCAGTGCTCCTAACCACTGAGCCATCTCTCCTGTCCCTACAGTCTTTAGGTGTGAGCTTGGAATGATCACCTGAAAGGCAAACTGCCATTTTGCTTTTATTCGTTACAATTTTGTGGGTGGGTGCACGTGCCACGAGGAACATTTGTGGGGGTCAGAGGACACCTTTGTGGAGTTGTCTTTTTCTCAACACTTCTATGTGGGTTTCAGAGACTGAACTCGGGTCACCAAGTTTGCTCAGCTCAGGTCTGATGGCTCAGCTAGCCTCCAAACTGTCATTTGAAAACTGTCACTACTCTGCAGTGACACACTGACTGGGGGCTGGGCAGTGCGGGGAAGAGTGCCCTTGTGAAGTGACACAAATCTTGTGGGTTCTGTAGAAAATGTTATTGCTGGCGTTTTACAACTCTCACCAACCGTTTTTACCAATGTTTTTCGCTCTCCAGTCCAATGAACCAAAAGCTCAAGACAAGAATGATCTATCCCAGGTGCTAAGCGAGCTGCAAGTGTCACATGCAGAGACCGCACTGGAACTGGAAAAAACCAGAGACATGCTTCTTCTGCAGCGTAAAATCAACATGTGTTATCAGGTGTGAGGCATGGGCCAGGAAGCTGGGCGTCTGAGGATCACACACACCGGGGAGCAAGCATGGCTTGGGTGTCCGGGACTGGTGGTTAGCAACACGCTTCCTACGCTTCCTACGGAGGCGCCTCGGGACTCACTCACACAAGCCCAGGCACCTGGCCCCAGAAGTCAGCTAAGGGGGAGCTCGTAAAATGGGAAGTGCCAAACTTCTGGGTTCATTTCCACCCCCAAAGTCCTAGTCCTAATCACCCAAGGTGCCACAGGTACAGCCGAGAGTGAAGGTTCTTAGAAAGCCTGAGCTTCCTTCCTGGGTGGAACCTGCCCCGCTGAGGAGGCGCCTTCAATCTCCTACTCCATCGAGGTCCAGTTTTTAGAGTTAGGGCTCTTCGGTTCTGAGACACAGAGAGGAAGGTTCAGTTCTTATTTGATTTCAGGAGGAGCTGGAGGCAACGCTGACAAAAGCGGACAGGGAAAACAGGGACCACGAAGAGAAGCTGGAGAGGCTGACTCACCTCCTAGACTTCAAGAACAGCCGCATAAAGCAGCTGGAAGGTATTTTAAGAAGCCACGGCCTTCCAACATCTGGCAAGTCTTAGTACTTTGTTTCCATCTTGGGCGATGTCACGTAACTAACAGTGACCCAGTCCTCCTGACTTTATCTCTTTCTGCTCTCATCCTCTCTCACCTCATGAGAAAGTTGGTTTGTAACTTCCTTTACTCTTCTGCTCAGTGAAAATCTCTGATTTTTTTCTGGAGAATTTCCACAGGGCAGCTATGCCTCTGGGTGGTTGGAAGAGTGTCATTGAGGGTGACTGACCCCAAGGCTGGTGAATCTCCCCTTTCTTCTGTCATTTCTTGCATCTGTATATATTAGCCTTCTGCAGGTCTTGCCAGGTAATCTACCCTTGTCACGCATTTCCTCTCGTCTTTTCCTGAGATCTTTCTCTAAAACCTTTGTTGCAGTTTAAGGATGTGAGCAGGGCGGGCGTGGCCAGTGTGTTTGCTGTTGGGGTTCTTCCTATTCAAATGGTCACTAAGAGCAGGGTCCACTCTCAACCTTGAATTTAAGAAGTAGGCTTTGAGTCAAGTGTGGTGGCACATGCCTTTAAATCCCAGCACTCGGGAGGCAAAGGCAGGCGGATTTCTGAGTTCGAGGCCAGCC